>NC_137631.1:2997595-3370095 GCF_963383615.2 Lipophrys pholis | reverse complement strand
TAGCTGGACAATCAGAACAGTGTTTCCTCCAGAGTGTCATGACTCCCAGTCTATATTCTCCTGGGACTTGGATAGTTTTGTTTTGACAGTCACCGTAATAACAATCCAATCTGGTGGTCTGTCCATTTAAATGTCCTTGTTCTCCCTTTGTTGATGTTTACAACGTATTGTTCTCTGCATGTGTGTGTGGTTTCATTACAAACAAAAGCAACACCTCTCTCTCGATTGCCCAGTGTGAAAAAAAAAGATAATTTTCAGTGTTTCTGCTGTTTCCGTGTAAACAGACATCATTTTCAACACTGTGCCGTGTAAAGGGGGCCTTCATGCTACCCGTGTCCGCGAGTGTCCGCGAGTGTCCGCATGTGTGCCCGGTACGCGTGACGGCAAAATCGCCATGCGGCCGTGTGCGCGAGTGTCCGCTCCGACCCCTCTGGGGTCGACTGCGCGCAGCCCAAAATTTTGTGACCGCTTGATTTGTGTGCGTCGGCTGCGCATGCGCCAGTCTCTACCTATTCCGGCGCATCACAATGGAGGCAAACTTTGAAGAGCGTTTATGCGATCAGGTCCGCCGATATCCTCACATTTACAACACTAACCTGAGGGAGTATAACGAGCCAGATGGCTGCCAACTCCTGGCGTGAAATAGCTTCCACTCTGGGAAAGCAGGAGCAGGTATGCCGGCAGAAGTGGATGCATGGAGCGCGTGCTGCCAGTGTCCAGAGGTGGAGCACGGCCACAATCGTGTGCGCCCCGCGGACACTTAGAGTACCCTGCGCACTCGTGGAAGCGGGTAGCATGTAGCCGCCTTAAATGAGCAACTTTTTTGAAACAAGATTTAGATTTAGTTCAACCTTTGTTTCTTTTTCTTCTTTTTTTTGCCCAGTCTAAACTACGTAGCAGGATTTTCTCTTATTGAGGTATGAAGTTACCTCAGTAAGTGTTACCTGTGTCACCTGAACACACCTTGAGAGCGGGTTGGCCTGTGATTGGCTGAGAGTGGAGAAGAGGGGCGGATCACGGTGCAGACACTGCCTGTGTGTGTGTGTGTGTGTGTGTGTGTGTGTGTGTGTGTGTGTGTGTGTGTGTGTGTGTGTGTGTGTGTGTGTGTGTGTGTGTGTGTGTGTGTGTGTGTGTGTGTGTGGCTGGCTGGCTGGTTCTGTACAGTAATAAAGCGGCTTTACAGACAAGAAACTCGCAGGACGCTACAATAGTAACGCACAGTGACTTGTAGACGTAACTTTAATCTGAATACTGGTTTGGAAAAAGTAACCCGTTAGATTACTGGTGACTGAAAAAAGTGGTCATATGAGAATATGTTACTAAGTAACGCATTACAGCCATCACTGGCCGTAATACAGTGAAACTGAGTGGTCACAGTGCCGTGCCTCAGTTTATAATGTACGATTAATTAGTATTGTATAATCTCATTAAGTTGTGGGTTAACAGGATCTGCCAGCATTGGATGCGGTAACAGTCTCGTTTTTAGCCTGGATGATGTGGCCTCCATTACGTAAGCTGCTCTGTGATTGGTCAGAGGCAGAAAACTCCTCCCCTTTTGTGTGACCGTGCACTGATCCTGATGGAAAAACTCAGGGTTGAATAACCAAGTTGATAACCGTCGTCTGGAGTTCCTGTCTCGGATCTGTCTGACACTTAAGTTCCCTTTTAGCTGAACATCCTCAGCTTTGCATCGATCCTGCTTCTTTCTCATCTTTCCTGAACGTGCATGAGCACACGCTGACCCTCACCGCTCCATCCAGATCAATATCTCCACCTTCCTCCATCCAGGTCTTCCTCCTCCTCACTCGCTGCATTTGACCCTCGACCTCTTTATGTAGTCACATATTATGCGTTTATTTAATCCTCTCCGAGCCGCTGACACCAGCGAACATCGCGCCGGCTCCATCGGACGCCCAGAGGTTAATGGAATCAGCGGATCGGTTTGTCCGATGAAGTGTCGGCGTATCGATCGCTGGGGGGTGAAAACACAGATGGAGTAGATGTGGAAATACAGCCAGCCATTTGTCCCTGGAGACAAATTGACCCCACAATGTTGTTACAAGCTGGGTTTGTCCGGGGTTATCTGTCCTGGTCGTTGTGATTGAAACCTGGAGACGGTCAAGGGGACGTACCGCTGTTGGAGAAAGTCTTCTTCATTTGTTTTTTAGACGAAACAACTTTGCTCTGTGTGTTTTCACCAGCGTGTGTCCTTTTATTAGAGATCTTGTGCACGATGAGTGGATTACATGGAGTTGGAGTGATCGTTAGCGAGCCCAGGCTTCGGCCTGCAAACCCATCATGTGTAGATTGAAGTCACTTTTCCATCCATAGAAATTCTTTCATGTTGGACTCACAGATCAGAAGTTATTTAGAATATTAAAACTCTTTGAGTTTTTTGTTCCTTTCTTGCCCAAATGTTTGGAGCTCCTCTCAGAGATCATGGCAGCTCATCAGCGGGTTAGAAACAAGAAAGAAGTGAAAACGGAAAACTTGCATAGCATTTTGTGAGGTTCGTTTACACGATAACGGTGCTCGGACTCACTGAAAACACCTTTTTTTTAAAAAAAAAACAGCTCCCAAGGTGGAAATTTTCAAAAAATTATCCAACGTGTCTCCACGGAAATGGAGTAAAACACAATTTTTCTGAAACACTGCTACTGTGCATGCACACCACAGCCATGGTAAATAGTCATTCTGCACATGCTCAGTAGATGGACAACAACCAGAATGTTTCCTCCACAGTCCACAGTGTCATGGCTCACAGTCCATATTCTCCTGAGACTTGATAGTTTTCTAGGAGGCTTTCACATCAGGATAGTAATGCAAAAATGTCTCACCTTCATTTGGTTTGGTTTGTGACAATCCGCCTGGACATCAAGTAATTACAACAGGTGCTTGTTTGGGGGCGCTGTTGCCCAAGATGAACACTGACCAGAGAGGAAGAAAACATGACGAAGTAGAATCTGGTTCATTGATTGGTCCGGACCCAAAGAGGAAATCTTGCCCCTTTAGCGGGCAAGTGGCTAATGGTTAGCCACAAGCAACCGTAATATATAGTCTAGACGAGATATCAATGAGCATCTTCCTCTCTACCTCTTCCTCAATACGTCTTCCTCACTACTACAAATCTGCCTACAACATACTTCCAAACTCTTTCTTTCTGTGTCTCCGCCTTTGGATTTGCACTTTAACTTTGTTTGTTTACTACCCAGAATGCAATGCGCTCTAAGCCGCCTCCTCTCTCGGTTCACTAGATAGTCCCCAGTGCTTTCACACTGTCCACAGACCGAACCACAGTTCACTTGCACGTGAACAAAACCCAGGTTTTCATGTGGACCACAGTCCAGGTGAACTTTCCAGCATGAACAAGTGAAGTAGGTGTGGTTTATTTGCAAAAACAAGCAACAGCCCCCTCTTGTGGTCTAACATGAAAACTACACTGTTATCAGCGTTTCTGCCGTTTCCGTGGAAATGGACATCTTTATCAAAACTTTTGTGAAATGAAAACGCAAAAACGATGCAAATTCACTTAAAATGTCGTTTAAGCGCCGACTTAGTTTTGTCTTTTGTCTGCTTATTGGACCGAAACAGTTTGATGCTCCAAAGCTGCACAGGAAGGGTCAGAATAGATTTAGAAAAGACAGAAGTATTATTAATGATGGTCGTGCACAGTGTGCAGTCGAGACGTTGAGACACTCCTGTACCACAACATCGGCTATTATAATCTAAACCATGAAAGCATTTTCATGGACGTTAACTGAGACGAGTCTTTCTCACGTCCGGAGCATTTCCTGAAACTTTTGGTTTCTAACTCAGATCTTGTGGGATTATGGGAAAAAAAGGTTCAAGCTTCACAGAATCTAATCTTTAGAGAATGAGAAGGTATCTGCTCGTATGTGAAGTGTGTCTTGTCGCGGTTCGGTGTTGAAATCTCTCTGTTCATTTGCCTGTGAAACTCCTCCAGCTGATGTCACCTCAAGTAACTTCTTCCTGTCGAGTCTCCGGCTCCGTCGGTGTGTTTGTGTTTCACTTGCACACCTCTGATGACGGCTTCCAGCAGAACACAGGCTGAGATCAGCCATAAAATATTAAAAGCTTTTTGTCATTATGCTTCAACACATGGGGAGCCTGAGTTTGTTTTGGTTTTTAATCTTTTTACTTTGCTGTGCCTTTGATTCCAACCAGCATTTGAGTCAGCTAAGTGGGTTCTAAATAATACTTTTTCTGTTTGATCAGATGATGCACTCCAGAGAGAATTGCAGTGGATTTCTACGGCAGAGTCCTTGATCATGTGTTGTGTTTCCTGGTTTGTCCTCTGTGTTCTTCACGTAAACACATCAGACAAAGAATGAAGGAGGGAAATATGTCCTGAACCAAACTGGTGACCAATGAAGGGCCAGAGACTGTAGAAGAAGGGGGGCCACATTAATGTCAAAGTTGTACTAATCGTGCAGATACAAATACTACACAATACGCAGTGTTATGACAAAACATTAAAACCTAAGTATTGTGTGTGTCTGGAATCCTGCAAGTTGTGATTGTGAATTGTTTTCTGTGAGATTCTCATTAATGCACAGTCAAGGGAAGTAAAAGGTTCAGTCAACACCTCAAAGTTAATTAATTCTTCAAACAGTTTCTGCAGATTATCAGAGTCCGTATTCTCAAAACTTTTGTTGCGTTTTGGTGCTCTTCTTGAGAACGCTCCGACTCCGTCTCCATGTTGACGGGGGAAAAACGCAACTTTTCTGGAACACTGAGGCCCTGTTTACACGACAACGTATCACGTGACAACACCTAATCCGCTAAATAAAAGTAGTGCGTTTCCACTGCAGCAGCGGACACAGAGACAACGATGTAGTTAGTATGCCGGGCCACTGGAGGGCGCTGTTGCTTGATTTTGTAATGAAACTACACAGACGTGTGCAGAGAACAAAACACTGTAAACGTGAGGAAAATGGAGAGAACCTGACATCCGTATGGACTGATGACACATCAGATGCTATCAGGGAGAGTCTCAACTATTAAACTACTGATCTGGACGATAAAACTAGAATATGGACCGCGGGTCGTACCACTACGCGGCCGCCATGTTTGTTTACAACTGGATGAGCAGGAGGGAGGGGGAGAGATGCGCAGTAACAGGCTCTGTTGCCTCCATCAGTCTCTGCAGGAGGGATTAGCGCCGTGAAAGAATCTTTCCACCTTGGGAGCCGGATTAAAAACTTTGTGGATACAGTGCATCCGCACACTGGTGCCATGTAAATGGACCCCCCAAAAGTGAAGAACGTTTTGCAGATACACTCGAATTCGTTGTCGTGTAAACGGGGCCTGATATTGACCAATAACGTACCAGGAGACTCTGGTTCTCCTGGGTTCTTGGGGCACAGAAGCGTTTCACCATTTTATTTGTCCAAAACTCACGTCACTACTGCTGCCTTCTCAGCCACCGATCCTCCTGGTGGAGCTGCTGCCGTCCCAGGCCCCCTCTGCTTCCTCCTGCTCGCCGTCCTCCAGGACACACAGTTCTGCTTGTGTGTGCTCACTGTGCCCATCGTCTGTCTTCCCAGCAGTCCTGTCACCTTCCTCAGGCTCGGCCTTTCATACCTCAGCCTAGAAAGCCGATGGAGGTAATTAGTCCCCTGATGAGACTCAGGTGTGTCTCGGAAACTTCCCGTCCACAAACAACGTTTCCTCCGGAGTGTCATGACTCCCAGTCCATAGTCTCCTGGACTTGGTACTTTATTTTGACAGTCTCCATAATAACAATCCAACTTGGTGGACTGTCCACTAGAATGTTGGGGTTCTCCCATTGATAATGTTTAGAGCCTATTGTTCTCTGCTGTGTGCGTGTGTGTGTGTGTGTGTGTGTGTGTGTGTGTGTGTGTGTGTGTGTGTGTGTGTGTGTGTGTGTGTGTGTGTGTGTGTGTGTGTGTGTGTGTGGTTTCACTACAAAAACAAACAACAGCACCCACTAGTGGCCCAACATAAAAACTACATTGTTTTCAGTGTTTTTGCCGTTTATATGTAAACAGACATAAGTGAAAAAAATCAACATTAATATATAGTAGCAATATACTAATATCCTATTTGAGTACTGGAAGTACATCAACTTCTATACATAAGGTCAAGTTTGTTCCTGACTGTGAATAAATAAAGACATTTACAGGCAGTTGTAAGCACACACACACACGCACACACACACACACACACTGAAAACAATAATTCTCGGTCATTTCCACAAACACAAAAATAATTTGCTAGTTAATGTCATTTAATCATGTCATTTAATCATGTCACACATTTCCATCTATTCATATTAAGTAGATTGAATCCCATTTATTCATATTATATAAACAACATGTATTAGAATGAACCATTTAACAACAAGAAACTCAATCTGCTCATGTTAATCAAACATATTTCCGATATGTAAACTGAAAAACTGCATTGTTAGACAACAAATACAGTGAAATATTTGAAGTTTAGCTTCCAGAGAAAATTGTTCATTTACTTTTTACGTGGTTTAATCTTTAATAGAGTCATGTAAGTCTCTTAGTGCTTATTGAGAAGTTTCATGTTCTCACAAAAATGTACTGACATGTATAGTTACATAAATGCATGTGCAAAATGTTCATACGTGAATCATAAATGATCACCAGTCATTCAGCTCAGGGTATGGGACATTCATGCTGTCATGACACGAGAGCAGAACCAACTGGTGAACAGGAGTTTATCAGCGCTGGTCCAGAGCAGCAGCGGCTGCTCATCTTCCCACAATGCATTCTGGTTCACCATCCATTTCCGAGAAGGTTTCAGTCGGTGCTTCAACCCCTAGAACTCTCTGGCATGTTATTGGACCAGGAAACAGTTTTCTCCTCGGTCGGGTTATAAATTAAACTCTGCGCTCTTTTGCACGGTTTTTATAAAATCCATATCTGTGAAGACCAAATCAGATAGTGAGCGATGTTTAGGTGGAAGTTATAAGGTCGGAACGATAACACCGCGTCACTACAATCTCCACTGGACTCCATCTGGACGCTTTCTGTCTCTTAGGCTCTTTCAGTTCATTGGATTAAAGACGTGGGTTTTGTTTACAAGTTGTTGTTTACCCAGGAGGAGAGGCGTTCACTGCTGTGTGATCTAGACACTTCATCACTCAGCCCCTGGTCCACTTTACACAACCTGACAAACTCCCACACTCTCACACACTCTTTCAGGGTCACAGTGTCTCACGGTGTCTCATTAGGCACATCATTAACACAGCATTGAACCATCAGTATTAAATATCACCATTATCATTAATAGCAGTGTAACTGCAATGGGTGGACACGTTCAGATCCTCATCAGTCTGCAGTAACTCCAGAAAACGTTGTTTGATTTGTCGTCAGTGGCTTTTTGTGACATGGAGTTCCTGAATTCGTTTTTTGACAGCGATCCCTAATCCAAATATTTGCTGGTTTCAGGTTTTTACTTTGGAATCAAGGGGGAATTATTCATGCGATTTGTAGCATGACCACTGTAACATCTGAAAACCAGTGAAAGTTAATCAAAGGTTATTTTTTAATTAGTCTTGATTAAGTTAAAAGACAGATCAGTTCTGTCCTAAAACAAATTTACTTTTCTCTTTTGAATCGATAACTATGCTACATAAAATATGCATAGAATTACGGTATATATTTGTGTATATTTGACATATAAATTTAATTTAATTTAGTTATTATCTATATCGTCATATCTAATGCATTTGTCATCTCAATAATACTGAATCCATGAATGTAAAGCTCTTCAGATGTTCTCGCTATCAGGCCACAAGCTGATCAGGAGGAAGACTGTTGGTCTTCCATCGTACAACAACGTTTCAAGTACTTTTCATGTTGGACCACTCCTGGGATCTGTTTTTTGTTTGTTTAGTTTTTTTTGTTTGTACGCGTGTGCGTGTGTGTGCTTACAACTACCTGTAAATGTCTTTATTTATTCACAGTCAGGAACAAACTTGACATTATGTATAGATGCTGATGTACTTCCAGTACTCAAATGGGATATTAGTATATTGCTGCTACAAATTAATGTTGATTTTTTTTCACTTATGTCTGTTTACATATAAACGGCAAAAACACTGAAAACAATGTAGTTTTTATGTTGGGCCACTAGTGGGTGCTGTTGTTTGTTTTTGTAGTGAAACCACACACACACACACACACACACACACACACACACACACACACACACACACACACACACACACACACACACACACACACACACACACACACACACACACACACACACACAGCAGTGAACAATGAGCTCTAAACATGAGCAATGGGAGAATCCCGACAGTGTTGCCACCTCCTCAGTAAGGAAAGTAGCTATCGGCCGTCCTCAAAGTCGCTCGCAGTCGCTAAATGACGTCATCACCTAATTTTCATACTTGGACATTAGCGTGTAATTGTAAGGCACGCTGTAGGAAAGAGGAATAACATCGTGGAAGAGACAAAGTAAGTATATAAAAAAAAAAAAAAACGCCCTTAATGTTTAGAACTGCAAATGAGCTTTCTTCTGCTGATTCTAGTGTTTTTAGTTTTTATTTTTGTCATTGAACTCGGACCGTGCGAGTCAAATGCAGTGATTTATTGGATATATTTCAGTGTGATTGAAAAAACATTTATATTTACTGGCCACTCAGCAAACCAGCGGCGGCCTTGCGCATGCGCGGTTCCTTTCTCAGTGTGGACGCAGTGTGGTGAGGGTCTCCTCTGGTCTGACTGCAGGAGGGAGGGAGGGACAGTCGGACTGACCTCAGGTCTGTGAATGCTTCAGGACGGAGGACGGGCTCACAGCGGGACCCGCTGCTCGTTGACCACAGTGACTGCAGAACCGTACCTGCTTTCACGTCAGAGTCGCCAAACACACTAGAAAGTCGCCAATAACACCAGGAAAAAGTCGCCAGATTTGTCGCTAGTCGCTTTTTACAAAAAAAGTCGCCAACTGACCTGAAAAGTTGCCAGATTTAGCGACAAAGTCGCCAAGCTGGCAACAGTGCCCCGACATTCTAGCGGACAGACCACCAAGTTGGATTGTTATTACGGTGACTGTCAAAATAAACTACCAGCTCCAGGAGACTATAGACTGGGAGTCGTGACACGGAGGAGGAAACATTGTTTTTATTGTCCAGCTACTGAGCATGTGCAGAACAACTAGTTACTATGTGGTATTCGTGGTACGCATGCGCTATAGGAGTGTTTCTGCCATCGACACGGAGAAGGAGCCCGAGTTTTATCAAATAGTGTTTTCCCCGGTATAAATGACACTTTTCAAAAAGTTCCACCTTGGGAGCTGTTCTCACTGTTTTCAGTGGCTCCGAGCACCGTCGTCGTGTAAATCCAACCGCAGAAAGCAACGAAGATTCTATGTTTCCACCGCAAAACGGAGCCTGTTGACTCTCATGACGAGCCTCAGTGTTCTCACACACACACACACACACACACACACACACACACACACACACACACACACACAGGAAGCCTGATGCTGGCTCTACCAAACACACGGCGGCATCCATTCATAATACATCCCAGCTGTCAGATGAAGAATTCTCGCAGCCTTGTTTCAGCTTTAACGGCTCTCACTCAGCTGCTCGGAGCCAAACTGAAGCAGTTAGCGAAGGTCGACCGCAGTTCGACTGATCGCCCTCCATTATTCACACGTGAGTAAGGAGAAAAGCATGCTTGTCTGTTTGCTGCCGTCATGTTGCACTTAAGCTCTCGGCTCGTCGGAGAGTTTTCCACCTCCAGTGTGAGACTGAGACGGAAACTAAACAACTTCCGCGACTACCAGGAAGGTCTGATGAGAGGGAAACGGTTTCTGTCCGTATCTGTCTGACATTGATGTCGATCACTGAGGTCTTTCTGGAAAATGATCATTACTTCGGCTGACACCCTGAACTCAGTAAAAAGTGTATTTAGATCAGAACAATATGAGATGACTCTTAATTTGAGGACCAACAGGCTATTGACAGGACACTTTTCTGATTGAACTCTTTGTTCCCCGATACTCTTCTACCCACAGGTACTATGAATCCCAAAAATGGCTTAAGAAGACTGTTTGCACCGTGTCGCAACAATCTCTACTCCCTGTAACTTATACATTGTTCAATTCAATGCAGTTTAATTTGATATTTCTACAGTGCGAAATACAACAGAGACATTTAAAGGCACTTTGACAGAAAAACCAACAATTCATCATGAGCAAACAGACGAGACGGTGAAAAGGATTAACTCCCTCCAACAGGAGAAAACCTGCAGAACCAGACTCAGGCCCTGTTTACGCGACATTTCAAGTGACAACACCTTGTCCGTTTACACGACAGACACACCGAGCAAAGATGTTGTTGGCATGCCAGGCCACGAGGTGGCGCTGTTGTTTGTTTTTAGAATGAAACCACACATACATGTGTGCAGGGAACAATACGCCAGAAACAAAATGGGGAGGACCCGACAAACAAACAAACTGAAACTAAATGTGCAGAAGAAATAGACTGGAAGTGTGCAAAGTCTCTTTTCTCTGTTGTTGTCTTTCTAGGTTCCTTCTGGGTTCTTTCTAGGTTCCTTCTGGGTTCCTCTGGGTTCCTTCTAGGTTCCCCTGTAATTTCCTCTGGGTTCCTTCTAGGTTCCTTCTGGGTTCCTTCTAGGTTCCTCTGTAGGTTCCTCTGGGTTCCTTCTAGGTTCCTTCTGGGTTCCTTCTAGGTTCCTCTGTAGGTTCCTCTGTGTTCCTTCTAGGTTCCTCTGTAGGTTCCTCTGCATTCCTTCTAGGTTCCTTCTGGGTTCCTTCTAGGTTCCTCTGGGTCCCTTCTAGGTTCCTTCTGGGTTCCTTCTAGATTCCTTCTGGGTTCCTTCTAGGTTCCTTCTGGGTTCCTTCTAGATTCCTTCTGGGTTCCTTCTAGGTTCCTCTGTAGCTTCCTCTGCATTCCTTCTGGGTTCCTCTGGGTTCCTTTTAGGTTCCTTCTGGGTTCTTCCTGGTTCCTTGACCTTAGCTGTTCTTCCCCAGGTCCATGTCCTGTGACCTCTGCAGGCCTTCACTCACTGATTTTTCATTGATCTGTCAGATTCGGCCCGGGTGTTTGTTCCAAAGCTTTTCACAGAGCGACCAGGAGAAATAACTCAGCTGTCTGAGCTACAACTCCAACAACATGTTTTCTATTTGAAGTCAAAGTAAGTCCATACTGGTGTCAGTTGTGTCGGATTGAACTTGTTTACTAAAGGAGACATGAAAAAAGTACTAGTTTTGAAGTAAAAGGGAATTTTTAACTTAATCTGGAACAGAAGGAAACAGAACGTTTTCCATGGATTCTTTTTGGGTGGGGGGTGGGTAATAATTGTTGCTTTACTATTCACTCTTTTTCTGGCACTGATTACCTTCTATTGACTTTGTAATATGTCTTTGTTCTGTTATTTAATGTATTCCATCCAGCCGTCCATTTTCTTCCTCTTATCTGTTTCCGGGTCGCGGGGGTGACAGTTTGAGCACCGTCACCCAGATCACATTGCACCTGATTAAGAACCTTCCTGCAGGTGGTGAGGGGAAGGTGACGCCCGGTGTGGGACACGAACCCACTACCTAGAGATTGTAAGTCTCATGCTCTACCTACTGAGCTGGCCGGGGGACTAATGTATTCCAGCAGCGACTAATTTGTGTTTCATTGTTTCAAAGTGACGACGATGAAGAACGGGTATTTATTTTGTCTTTTCACCTTCGTGGAATCGTTTTCCCGACCTCTTTACGTGAACAATTTGAATCTCTGAATGGAATTTGCGTCTTCAGGGGATCATTTTGTGTCGTTTTGTTCCTTTGTGTTTCTTTCAGCCTGTTTTGAGGATTTGGTTTGTATTTGTGGACGTTTGGTGTCTTTCTGAATGCTTTGCTTCTCTTTGTGTCACATTTTGTTTGAGGTCATTTCATGTGTCTTTATGATCAATGAGTATGTCGTTGTGGTTTTCGGTGTTTTGTGACTTTCTGTGGACATTTCCAGTTTCATTGTGGTGGTTTTGTGTCTCTCTGAGGTTATTTCCAGTGACCCCGGGGTGAAATGAGGCTGCAGAACTGGTTCACTTCTATGTAGTTGATTAGCATTAATGATTCCAGTTAATATTCTGTTCACTGTGGCTCGGAGGACGGTTTCTTCTGCTCTGCGTGGTTCCTGTCTTTAATAGAACAGGCTGTCATCCATCTTTCTTCACCACTCAAGCTCCGGCTCGGAGCTTCGATTCAGATTGTCCTTCCTTCCTTCTGCAGATCGTCTGGAGTCCATGGAGCCGACATGTGGCGCAGACCTGCAGGTTACTGATGGGGACCTCCGTCTTCCCTCCGTCATCTCTCCGTCATCACGCCCACATTGAGCCACTGAGTTCAAATAGCGAACCCAGAACCATCTACCCAGAGTTCAACTGGATCCCACTCAATGACCACAGAGCCTCCCCTTTCTTTTCTCCCTTTATTTGTTGGATATAATTCGGTCACGTAGCCACACGTACACGTAGTCGTAGGCATTGGCGTAGGTAGAAAACCTTTTAACAAAGAAATCATGTCATTAACTGTACATGTATTAACACATGCGCAACTTTTTTTCACAATTAAATGTGTTTTCTTTTGCAATCCAAACTCATATGCAAATATAGCAGTGTAAATATCAGTACAAGAGTATTTCAATTAATTAAGTTGAAACTAAATTACTATTTTTTTTGTATTTTATTCCAACAAAAATGTCATTAAACGGTATTTTAAACAACACAAATTCAACTTTCAATATTTTAAATGATTAAATGTATTCCACTGCAAATCATAGTGCATGAATCACCGCATTTTTCTGTTAGCAGAGATTTTAAAAACAATTTTAAATGCAGCTAAATGAAGAAAGAAATGATCAAATGACCAAATCCTAATCAGCAAGGCCCAGCACACATCACAGTTGATCATCAAAAAGCTTCCCAGCGGAGAGTCTTCGTCTTCTGCCTTCCTGGTTCTTTGTGGATGTTTTCTGGTCTCACTGCAGAGCAGAGCGCTGGCTTGTTCGCTTAAAGCTGCTGGTCGCTGCAGACACCTGAAGCTTCATTCTGCCCACCTGGTCAGCTGCTGTAGGTTTCTGTGGGCCTCTGCATCAAGCTCCTCCTCTGCCTCATCAGTGGCATAATTGTACGATGAGGCAGTTTTGACTCCACACACACACACACACACACACACACACACACACACACACACACACACACACACACACACACACACACACACACACACAGAGACACCGGTCGTTTTTTCCATAGATTAGATTCATCATGCTATCTTTGAATCAAAGATTCTGACGCCAGCCTGAATGACTCAGCAAACAGAGCGCTGGATTCGCCACAGTAAAAGAAACTTGGGTTCTGGCTGGTGGAGAGGAGCCACCCACTGAAGCCATCGTGAAGACCCCCCACCCAGAGCTCATTTATCTGCGGGGTGCGATCGATCACAGCGGGAGGGGAAGATGCTGATTGATGCTATTGATTCACGGCGCCCACTTTTCTCTGTCTCTCCTCGGTTTTTTATGACTTCTGCACAAACGCCTGAAGAAAACCCCTGAAACAAGCAGATGTTTGGATATGACTCAAATCAGAAACCTCAGGGATGGGGACATTTCTGGGACTTCGATTTTAGAACCAAATGACCCACAAACCAACACGCGTGACGGTTTTGCTTATTCTGGTTATGAGTTTGGTTGGAGAGAGTTTGACCCAAACATGCCTGGATATTAGACCCAGATCAGCGAACCTTCAGGTGAGGGACGAGTTGGCTTTAGTCGAAGGTCACACTCAGAAGTCGTCGCCAGAAATATTAGTTTAACTAATTTAATTAGCTGATGAAGTAAATTTTGGAGATTAACCTGCACCAACCACATGAAGCTACACCTTAACCTGCACCAACCACCTGAAGCTACACCTTAACCTGCACCAACCACATGAAGCTACACCTTAACCTGCACCAACCACATGAAGTCAACACTTTAACCTACACCAACCATATGAAGCTACACCTTAACCTGCACCAACCACATGAAGCTACACTTTAACCTGCACCAACCACATGAAGTCAACACTTTAACCTACACCAACCACCTGAAGTCAACACTTTAACCTGCACCAACCACATGAAGCTACACCTTAACCTGCACCAACCACCTGAAGTCAACACTTTAACTTGCACCAACCACATGAAGTCAACACTTTAACCTGCACCAACCACATGAAGCTACACTTTAACCTGCTCCAACCATATGAAGCTACACCTTAACCTGCACCAACCACATGAAGCTACACTTTAACCTGCACCAACCATATGAAGCTACACTTTAACCTGCACCAACCACATGAAGTCAACACTTTAACCTACACCAACCACATGAAGCTACACTTTAACCTGCACCAACCATATGAAGCTACACCTTAACCTGCACCAACCACATGAAGTCAACACTCCTCACGATTGTGTAAGTTTGTCAGAAGTCCGCTGGTGTCGGGCGGTTAATGGAGGTTGTGTGTTTTCTGGAGGTTTGAGGAGGAGGAGTATAGGAGGCCCCCAGAGGAAAGTCCTTATTGATCACATGTATTGTTATCTATCCATTGCCTCTTTTCTAGGAAAAGACACAGGCGAGTTTTCTGATTTAGTTGCTCCTCACAAAGTTTTGAATTAGAAAAAAAATAGCTCCTGTCGGTTTGCTTCCGTCAGCCATCAGAATTTGAGCCACAGATAATAAATCTAAAGGTAGAAGATCCGCTTCTCTGAGCCAATAAATCACAAAGTGAAGTAGCTTCTTGTATTTCTGGTGACAGTGATTTCACAGCCGAGGCCCCGAGGAAACTGCGGAAGGTGAAGGTGTTTCATTACAGGTGGAGGGCGAAGCTCTCGTCACCTTGAACCGCTTCAGACGATCCCGTCTCCGGCCTCACCTCGGCTGTCCATCACACCTGGCAGCAGGGATATTACTGTTGTGACGCAGGTGGAGCCGAGTCGCCCTGATGATCGAGAGCAGCGGAGACGTCAGCTCTGGAGAAATGAAAACGTGGGGGTGGAGGAAGAACAGCTGTCTGGAGGATGGATGTTGTCGAAGGATCATGAATAATGTGATGATGTGATAAACCGTGAGGTTACACAGCCTCTGAAGTCCGGTGCTCCAAATCTTTGGTCTCTTCACTCAATGGAGTGTTTGAAAGTATCCAAAACTAATTTTGCATCTGATCCTCGGTAAGATGTGTAATCCTCGCATAGGAACTTTTCACTTGTCTCAATTTAGGCCCGGTTTACACGACAACATTTTTAAGTGAAAATGCAAAACTTTATTGTGTTTTGGGTGTCTGTTTACACGCCAATGATGCTCGGAGTCACGTTTTGAAAACGGCTCCCGAGGTGGAACTTGTCAAAAATGCTCCAAATCTGTCAACATGTAAACAAGGGAAAACAACCGTCTGAAAACCTTTGAGCTCCGTCTCGATGTAGATGGCTGTGGGTGAAAATGCTCTCATCTTCGGTCGAAGGCATTCAGCAGTTACCTTTGACCTTCTGAGTGCAGGTAAGTGGCCTTTGGCATTCATGTCTGTCCCTTTGTTGGTACAAGTGTTGAAGCTATCTCGTCTTCACGGATGTACTGCCTTGTTTTTTTTTTTTTTTCCAACTTACGCCTAAATAACTCATTCCAGGCCTTGACTCTGGAAAAAACATCACATTCCTCACATTTGTGTTGTCTGGGGGTGGGGGTGGGGAGACGGTGGGGGGGGCTGTCTGTTCACCTTGGATTCAGTCTGTCTGTGTCTGTGAACCGATGGGATCCATCTCTCCTCTTCTCCATTTAATTTCTTTGCATCAAATGAAACGGTTTCTTTTTCGTCCTCCTCAACCTGCTCATCTTCCTCTGAGAACACCACCTAACACATATTGCATGACAATGGCGGAGCTGCTATTGTGCATGCACACCACGGCCGTCGTAAATAGTTTTTCTGTTCAGTAGATGGACAATAAGAACAACGTTTCCTCAGAGTGTCCTGACTCCCAGTTTATCTTCTCCTGGGACTTGGTACTTTTATTTGACACAGGAAGAACAAGGCAACTTGGTCGTCTGTAGGTCGGTGTTCTCCCATTGTTAAAGTTAGTTATAGCAGATTGTTCTCTGTTGCATATATGTTTCAATATAAAAACAACCAACAGCACCCACTAGTGGTCCAATAAGAAAACTATATTGCTTTCAGCAGTTCTGCTGTTTCCACGTGAACACACGACGTTAAAACCGTGGAAAAGCAACATTTTTCCAAAATGAAAATGTGTTTTCATTTGAACTGTGTTGATGTCAGTGATGCCAGGAACTCGTTAATTAGTAACACGTTACTCTGTTATGACCAGTAACACGTAATCTAACGTGTTACTGTTTCCAAACCAGTAATCAGCAGCAGCGCATGCAGGCAGCAGCGCATGCAGGCTCACCTGACCCGCCCCCTTCTCCACCCTCAGCCAATCACAGGCCAGCTCGCTCTAACGGCACGTCAGGTGACACAGAAGTATGGGAACAAATACATATTGCAATAAGTCCGTCTTTTTTCAATCAATGAATCAATCAATGGGGGCGGGGGGATGGTGGCTTAGCTTAGAGCAGGTATTGCAAATAAATAGATAAATAGTGCAACAACAGATTACAACTACATCTCCAAGTAATCACTAATAGTACAAATCTGATATTTAAACCATGAGTCAGATATAAATATAAAGGTTAAATATGTTTCAGCAGGAGGCCAGGAGAATTGTCTTATAAGAAATTAAACAAGTTGAACATTTAAAATCGAAGCTCTCCTACTGGGTTCATATGTTCTTAAATCCTGACAAACACCTGATCCTCGCTGCAGTTCTCTGGTTGGACGGTCAGCTGGTCCCTCCTGAACTCCCAAAGTATAAACTTCATTTGGTCTAGTATCTCTAGTTGAAAAAAATCCCCTAAAACAAACTTCTTCTCAGCAGTTTTTGCTAATAATTGCAGTCAGATCCAGCAGATTTTGATCACATCCTGTTTCTTGTAATTATCCTGAAGAGGCGTCTTTTGCAGATTGAACTGATTAGTAAGAGTTTAGAAGGAGACACCTGTGTTTATTAGATTGCATCATTTACTCTGCGAGTCAAAGTCAGGAAGTTGAAAGATGCCTGATCAAACTTTGTGTCACACACGAGAACAAAACCTTTTAGGAGTATCCAGAACAATATTTTCAATGACTGTGAAATGTGTTTTAGACTTACCAGGTAAACAAACTGACCAACTTTTCCGATCGGGGTTGATTAGGTTCAAGGATCCAGTCTTCCTCAAAGTTCTGTCCGACTGTGGAAGAATAACCAGTGAGATCGAGTGGCCTGATCGAGCAAGGCTTCCTGAGGGATGCTTGGCATTAAACAAAGTGACCTCAATCAACTCAGGCAGCCATGTTGGACCAACAGATCCGATGCACCGCTGAACATTAATCTGGCTGTTCACGGCCAATCATTATGCATGGCAGCGGCAGCATCATGCTATGCAGGTGCTCTTCAGGAGAATCCAAATATGAGGACTCTGTAATGAGGTGTGAATGCTATCAAGGAGGCTTCTAGAAATCAGAAGCTGGCTTCAAATGTTTTAATACCTTGTCCGATGGTGTACAATTGAATGTAGTTCAGGGACATCATAATAAAAACATTTGTCCGCCCCTCCTGGAAGAGTGTGACGGGAGACAAATAAACCAGAAGCAGCAGCCTTACTTGTACTTTTGATGCTGCTGCAAAATCATCTGTTGGATCCGTTGGACTGGACCCTCTGTAGATCTTCTGTGGACCCCCTGCTCGGCTGATTTTGGCCCATGGGCTGTATGTTTAACGTCCCTTACTTAGTCAACAAATGCTAATGCTTACAGAGGCTAAATGTTTCTTGATTTCCGAGGACTTCACTCTGGTTTTAACTGCCTACATCCAGAAAAAAGAGGTGAGAGTCTCCATCGGAGCTTGAGCTTGGTAGATAAAATAGCCTCCAGCTCTCTAATAAGAGGCAGCATTTTAATATATTAGCTCTAATAGCTCACTGTTTATATCAGATTAATGTGGCATAATGAGCTACACTGTGAGTTACAACACGCTTGGTTACATAACGGGCGGTGGAACCTCTTTTCAGCTCACACAGACGAGAGGAGAAAGAGTTCGCAGGACTCGCCCCGCTGCTCCTTCGAAAAATTAACCTTTCGTCTGAGGAGATCGTCACTCTGGCGAACGCGACATGGCTTACTGGATGCATTATCACAATGTCTTGAATTAAAATATTTTGCATTATTCTGCACCAGATTACAGGTGTGTAATAAGTACTAAGTATTATATTAGCTGCTACTTCGAAAGCAACAATGCTAACGTGACCGTATATTCCTGTTGCTGTGATGCTAGCTTTCAGTTAGCATTGCAGGCTAACTTTATAAACGAGACGTCAGCATGCCGATGGTTGCCATGGAGACGGCAATGCTTTGAAGGAGGAGGACGAGGCTAACTTCTGATGTTCTGTTTCACACCAAGCAATCTGCGGGAAACTCTGATCTTTTTTCATCTTTGTTTCAGAACAATTATACTCCAGACTACAATGTTCCGACAATGACTGCTATACACACAGGAGAACGTGCAAAATGTGTCGTTTCCATGCCAGGCCACTAAGTGAAGGTGTCTGCAGATGATGGTGGAGGTTATCGTAGCACGAAACAAACTGGCTGCGACAGGTGGAGAACTACATGTTTCAAAAAACCACCTTTTTCCAGGGATGTTTCAGAAGTGTTGGTCTCTGTTTGTTTTTCCAGAGACTCACAATGCCTTGGACGTAGAAATGTAAATTCTGCTTGAAACATGGCATAAGCAGGATGTGAAGTCTTCCACATGTCCACTGTTTGATCCACTCACTTTCTGTGTCCAGACTGCCTTCGGACTTCAAACCACCAGTTTGTTTTGGAAAACGGAAATCAGATTTGGTTCTCCTCAGAATGTTAAAAAGCAGTATTCACACCATCAATGAACCTTTTAACCCTTCATGTTTGTGGCACATCTTTCAGTCTGAACACCTTCTTTAGCCTTCTGGACTGATGATTTCCTCACAAACTCACCTCCCGTCCTCAGAACTCACTTTAGATGTGCATGTTTTGCTGTTTTAGTTGAAGAAATGAATAATAGTAAAGTTGAGTTGAAGCCTATTTCCACTCTGTCGGGACCCCACCGAGAGTGTGGAAATGCAGAGTGGATGTTGGAGAGTAAAGAGCCCAGAGCTGCTGAGTCATCAGAATCGTAGCTCCTGCAGCTCCTCCTGGACCTCCTGTCCTCTTCCATCTGTTCACCCTGAGCTTTGGCGGCGGGGGTGGGGCGGGTGTGTGTGTGTGTGTGTGTGTGTGTGTGGGGGGGGGTTCTTGATGAGGCATCAAGCTGATGATGATGATGAGTTTCCTGCAGACGCACAGCAAGCGGTCGTCTCAGGCAAAATATGAACTGTTTGGATTTGGAGTTCATCCAGATGTAGGTGAGACCAACTGGAAAGTGACTGGTGAAGTTCTGAGATCCCGTCAATTAGAAGCAGAATCAGAGCTGTCAATCATCTTTCCTGCAAAAAGCTTTGGAGAAAATCAGCGGCGACGAGCTTCAAGAGCTGACATTGACTCAGCAAACTAGTATAACGACTCCTAACTAGCTGCTTCCATCACACCTTGAAGAGCTGTTATGCCCCGTTTACACGACGTTTCAAGTTCTCACATTTTCCTTTCAGAAAAGTTTACGCTGCATCATTTTGAAAACAAGGTCCCCGGAAACGTCAGGAATGCTGACAACAATGCAGGGAGCATGCCACAGTGGCTCCGGGCACCGCTGTCGTCTAAACAGAAGAGTTAGTCTTCTCACATGAGAACCTTGTGGTGTAAGCGACTCAGTGCCACATTACCCAGAGGAACACTCGGTTCTCCGCTGTCAGACTCCTCTCACGTGGAACCAGTTTCAGTTAAAGAGAACGACGCAGTCTCTACTTTTAAGGTTCTGCTTCAAATTTTTCTTTCTAATGGCCCCTTCATCCTCCATAAGAACAAGACGAAAGTTCGGCAGTGCGGGGTCCTGCCGAACAAAATGACGTCATTTCCTTCTTCCAGCGCCCTCTGGCAAAAGAAATTAGTTTGGGCTGTTCCAACCGCCCTGGCCCAACTATGTAAACTTCAGCACTGTTGTGTGCTGCGCATGCGTGTTCCAGTTCGCTCATGACTATCAGTCCTATTTTAATCATATTTAGCTTGTAACATCGCTACTGTACGAGCGCCGCAGCTCGTTAAAATGTCGGAGTGCTGGCTTTTACATGATGCACCTGAACGCATCACAAACAGCTGTCAGCTCCTGCGGTTAATACCGGACCAACAACTCTCTCTTTTATTGCTGAAAAAGTTCAGAGAAATGTATTTCCGAAAGCACTGGAGGCGAGAATTAAACTGTGCAGTTGTAAAGTTTAAACGCCGCATCACAGACGTGTGGCTGCTGCGAGGGGGCGTGGCCTGCTGCGAGGGGGCGTGGCCTGCGAGTTCGGCAGCTTCTTATCGGAGTATGAACAGTACTGCCGAAAAAGCTTTTTTTTCGGCAGCTGGCTGACGTCACTGCCGAATTTTCTTCTTGTTCTTATGGGTTCAAAAGGGGAGTATGCAGGGGCCTTTAATCTTACGAGTCACGTTTTGACCAAAAGTACGGAGAAGCTTTAGTCCAATAAGATGAACGCAGCAGGTAATGTGTTTGGACGGTGGGGGGAGATCGGAGCAAACCCACACAGTCAGGAAGAACATGCCCCGAGGAACCAGGACTCCAACCTTCTTGCCATTAGACAAGAATGTGACCAAGTTCAATATTTCTGTCTCACATACCGTATCTTGTTGTGTTCTGGCTGCTGCTTCAAATTAAAACTGTGAGTTTCACAAATCAGGAACATTTTTACACTGGGTGAACCATTTGGCGAGTCAGATTTGGCCGGTTGGCCTTATGTTTGACGCCAGTGAGCAAAGAGTAACCACATCATGTGCTCTGTTCCCAGAGGGGGCGTCTCCCTATCAGTCTCGTCTTCTTGGGTACTTTCTTTAATGATATTATAGTTGCATAATCAGTTGTGTTTTTTATTATATCAGTATCTGTTTCTTTAAAAAAAACAAAAAACAACAGCTATGCCCACAACAAGAAATTTTCTTTTCTCTTTCTCGGGTCGACAAAACTCACATTCATTGAGGTCATCCCTAAAAACTCGCTGCCATCATCATCATTAACAAACTGCCTCGTTTTGGAGGAGAAAACAGCCGAGTCTGCGGAAAAAATAACACAACATTAAACTTAAACGACTGAACACACACACACACACACACACCTCGTTCCACTAGCTGTTAGCAGTTAATAAATAAAGGAAATGAGCAGTGAGAGCTCATTAATATCAGTGAAGGTGAGCGGCTAACAGCCCCGGGAGGCTGCTGCTGTTTATACAGGTAATGAATTGAGGCAGACAATCACATCTAACGGTAATGCTGAGGCACAGACTGAGTTTCCTCATGCACAGACTCGTTCTTTGTGCATTTGTATAAGTGTGTTAAATATAGAAACAAGACAGCACACGTTCATACCAAGCGGAGGCGGGTGGATGCTGTGAAAGATCCAGAGTTATATTTCATTATTTCTGGTTTTATCAACCACAACAGAGAAACATGACACAGACTTTACTTTGTTATGATAGAAGGATGGAACCTTGAACCTGCCGTATAAACACAAAACAAAAGGGAGATTCCTTTTGCTTATGGAGAGAGGGAAAGATTTGCACCTTCAACTGATTAGAAGACGAAGAAGAAGAGGAAGAGCGAGAGGAAGAAACAGGATAGGTTCACTATAACAGGTGTTGACTTGAATGTGGGAAGGGAATGTGTGTTCTGAAGGTCGGGTGGCAGGAAGTTCCAATGAGTAAGAAAACAGGTATTTGAATCATCAACAGGAACCTCACAACACAGACAAATCCCACAACCCGAATGCCGACATGAACGCACTGAGCACTGAATTTACAATATTCAGTGGGACGACTTTGGAATGTGGAACTCATGTTTGTTATTTTCTAGACTAGACCGACCGAGAGGAGGAAGAAGGATGATGAAGGTGGATATCTCACCATGCAAGGAGTCGCGGATTGGATCAGCGCTCAAGACTGCATCCCTGAAGCGAGACGTCCGGCTTGTTACTTCCTCGGCCTTAATATCTTACATCATCATTATGTCATCGCTCAGACTAATCAAAACTAATAGTTTGGATATTAAATGCTCCAAGTTATATTTCCTGTTTATGTTGCTCATTTTGGCGGCGATAAAACGATTACCTTTACAAACAGACTGAGTTAAAATTTCACTTTCTGTTTCTGAAAACAAAAAGATAAAATCGTCAGAAGACAGAAACAAAAACAGTTTTTCATTTTCAAGTAAAGATGGAAAACTTCAGTCGTATTTTGTGTGTCCGTTTATACAACAGTTCCCAAGGTGGACATTTTTTTTTAAAAGTTCCATCTCCGTGGAAACGCAGGGAAAATGTGCACGCACGCCACAGCCGTAGTGAGGAGTTCTTCTGCACATGCTCAGGAGCAGGCCAATCCCAACAATGTGTCCTGTGTGTGTGTGTGTGTGTGTGTGTGTGTGTGTGTGTGTGTGTGTGTGTGTGTGTGTGTGTGTGTGTGTGTGTGTGTGTGTGTGTGTGTGTGTGTGTGACCTTGGCTGGACTAATTATTTCGACAGGGAACACAGAGGGAGAGCTTCTCTGCCTCTAACGAGTCATAAACAATTTTAACAGGATCAACTTCATCAGGACGTTAATTAGTCTGTCACACACGCACACACACACACACACACACACACACACACACACACACACACACACACACACACACACACACACACACACGCACGCACACGCACACACAGGACACATAAACTCCATGAGTGTAAATCACATTTTACAGCGTATTATCGATGACGCAGATGTCAGTGATCTAAATTTCACGGCGTCGTTGCCGAAGCAGAAGACGAGTTTTCACAGACGTGTGTGCAGCGTCTTCACAACGTGTCTCCCGTTACGTCGCTTCCCAGAGGTGTGGTGAGATGCGTTCACTGTGGAGGTGGTTTAAGGACTCTGACCTCATCAACAGGCTCAGGAAACCAATCCTGGATGTCAACCAGATGCTCTGTGGGGCCAACAGCGGCCCGTTCCAGCATGCACATCCTGCTGTTCCTCTGATTGTTTTGCGCCGTTACGGTCAGAGTAGTGAGACAACACTGAGATTCACAAGTGATCCGCATCACGTGTGCAGAATGAGTTCACCGGAGACATTATTGCTAATGCAGCATTAGCATCTAAGATTGTGGCGGCGAGTTCACGAGTCCGGAGAAGAGCAACGAGACCCCGTTCACACGGCAAGGATCTCAGGCGAAAACAGAAAACTTTCGTTCGGGTGTCGGGTTACACGCCAACGGGGTTCATAGCCACTGAAAACACAACTTTTTGAAAATGGCTGCCAACGGTGAAGCCTCTCAAAAACTGCTTGATGCTGTCTCCATGGAGACAGGGTAAAACACAACTTTTTTTCAAAATGCTGCTGCTGGGCTACGGGAGGCGTCGTAAAATCAGGAAAGTGAAATTAATCATTCAAGGTTCTTTATAATGTAGTTGTGCTTCCTTCGAGACCAAAAACTCATCTGGATCCACAAAACTGAGCTTTTAAATTGCAGTCAGCTCTGCTCACATAGTTTTATTCAGTTTAGCCACTGGAGAAAAATCGAGTTGTAGTTGTAGACATCTTACTACGTTTTTAACAGTTTTACATTTCTTGAGGAATATTTTTTATGGAATCAGCCGCTTTAGTTATTTTGTCTTCTTTTTTTTTTTTTAGATATAAACTTTTGCTATTAGAGCCATTTGTAGCTTCTTTAGTGGGTTTACTGTATTTAGAGTTAGATTTTTTTTTGTTCTAAAGTTACTGAAGCCCTTTGAGCCGTTATGGCCTTTGGCCATTGTTTTTACTGTTTAAAGATGGTTTTTTTCTTTACTGTTTTACCTTTTTGTCTTTCTTTCTTTGGCTGCTTTAGTCATTTTACCAGTTTTTTTCCATTTTAGCAACGTTAGCAATTTGATCGATGTTAGCTATTTTAGTATCAAACATAAGGACGGCGGGCCAAAACCGACACGCAAGAGGCTCCGATCTGGACCCGCAAAACCACTGAGAAAATGTTAAAAAAAAAAAAAAACATTTTCTTTGATATTTTTAACAAATTGCTCACTGAGAACCGGCTGAGATATCAGTGATAACAGTGATGCGGCCATGATAACTGGCTGCCTGGTTGCGATGAAACCGACGTCACGCTCGTGCTGTTAGGCTGAGTTTGTAAAAACATGCACGTCGCAACACCTCCAGGAAACGTTTTTTGTACATTTCACTGTATTTGCACCCGAAGGTTTCACTAAAATTGGCTTTATGTTGAGATTGTCGTCATTTACTACGGTAATCGTTGGGGTTTTTCCATCACGTAAACTCTGTGCCACAACACAGACAAACTTCAACACTTTAATATAAAGCTTATTAGGACTATTTCACCAGTCCGACCCACCATCAGGCTGAATGAAACCCCTGAACTACAGACAAAAAGAAAAAAAAAAACACTTCTTTATATTAAAAAGTTAGTGTTTTGAAAGAATTAATACATCAAAAATTATGTTTAAAATCTAAATTCTCCAAACTTTGCTCCCATAAACTTCAAAAATACAAAACATGGTGGAGGTGTGAAGTTAAAATGAATTGTAATGAGAGAGAATCCACGGGGATCTGAGGGCAGGAAGGAGAAGTCTTTAGGTCGGGGTTTGGATTTGGACCCTCTGTGTGTCTGATCCAAGCTGAGCCGGGCTGAGCCGGGCTGAGCCGGGGTAAGTCTGGAGGAAGCGCCGGTTGCCACGGCGTTGATCCGCCTCCTTCCCATCTCATGGCAGATGTGAGCAGTGCTGACGAGGAGCTGATGTGTTCAAATGAGGTGGCTGAAAATCACCTCTGGGCGTCTGAACTAAACCCGGTAATGAAGAGATGAAACTGCAGGTCTCTGTGGGACGTCCACTCGGACTCCAGCATCCTCCATGTTTGGATCGGCGGCTCCGCCGGCACTGCTCGGTGTTTACTGCTCCTGTGGTTTGGAAGGCGTTTAGCTTTCTGCTTCTCAAATGGCCTTTAATCCTTTACTGAGTGTGAGTCCGTCTGAGATTCTCTCCCGTTAGAAGAGTTTTTCCTCTGCAATGCTGCTTCCTACAGAGCCCGACTTCGGCTGATTTTGAAAACAAACTAAAGCCCCTTTTACACATCATTTCAAGTGAAAACGCATCCTATTTACATTTTTATTTAGAAACACTAAAAATGCACACACATGCCCGTGGAGAACAATGGGTTTTAAACTTTTGCAATGAGAGAACACAGACACTCTGGTGGACAGATGACCAAGTTGGAATGCTATTACGGTGACTGTCAAAATAAAAGTACCAGGTCCAGGAGAATATGGACTGGGGGTCATGACACATTGTTCTGATTGTCCAGCTGCTGAGCATGTGCAGAAGATCTATTTACCACAGTCCTGGTGCGCAGCAGTGGCGGCGGTGGCGATGGCGGAAGTTGTGTTCTGAGCACCGTTATCAGGTAAACGGACACCAATTACAGACTGAAAGTTTTCACTTATTGGTACCTAAGATCAGAAGCAGCTCATTTATTTGTAATGACAGAATCTATACAAATCTGACAGAAACAAGAGATGAGAAATTAATAAAAGAAGAAATAATAACTTAAACTCCTTTAAAAGTGAGCTCTATGATGATGTTAGAAAAAGCTGTTTTTGTGTCTCATCAGAGATAACGTCTGTTTGAATTCCACAGGCTGCGTTCCAGGACTGTCCTTCAGTGTGCCATGTGCAGACTTGCACCTGCACATATTTTTAAACACAGCTCTTGGTTATTTCGCCCTGTTAAAAAGCGGATCTGTTGAAGAAAGGTTTAGAGAACTCCAGGACATCCTTCCATCCAGGTTGTATTGTGATTTTCTCTCCACGATTTTATTAAAATTCTCTTTAACCTTTCAGTTGCTTTCAGTGTGATTCCTGTAGTTTTCCTGAGGTCTTTCTAGGAGTTAGTGGGAATTTTACTGACGTGGCACAGTGAAATATAGTGAACAGAGTCTGCCACACATCAACACCCGGGTTCGAGTCCAGGTCGAGGACTGACTGTGTGTGGTTTGCATGTTCTTTCTCAGCTGGCATGGATTTAGTCCAGTGTCTCCCCTTGCCTCTGCTCAGTGTAAGCTGGGATCGGCTTCACTTCACCTCATTCTACATAAAGCTCATTTCACTTCTATTATTTGACCTTTTTTTGAAATATTTCAAGACTTGATAACAGAAAAAATAAACAGAAATATATGCAATGTGCATTTTTGAATTGATAAATGTTGACAGAAATCCCATATTTCATGCCTTTATATCTGAAGTGTCCCTTTAAGATCTGTAAAAGGTAATACATTCACTCTTCCACGTTTGATGCAGCACTGATTGATTCTGTACTTCAATATAATGTGACTTTTTGGATCCACCGAGTGCATGTTTGAATATTAATGTACTGTAACTTGCATTAGTTTCATGTGTGCATGTAATCAAATGGAGTGCCCAAAGGGCGAGATACAATGGTGTCTGATATATTTAAGTGTGAAGCAAAATTTCTGAAATTCTGCACACACTATATTCATTTCAGTGTCCAACACCACTATAGTTAGCCTATCGTCTTTAGTTTTAAGAATACATTAGGAAATGACATAAGATACCAAATATAACCATGAAACATGGCTGCTATCTCGGGTTTTCCGGTGAGCAGAGTACTTTATGAAAACACTGGCACTGCATTAACATGAGCACCCATTTTGATGCTCGCATCACGATTTGACAGAGTTTCCAGAGAGAAATGTCACAATTCTAACTCTGTTGAAGACGTCCAGGTCAGAGGAAGTAAAAAAAAAAGAAAAAAAAGTGTGTATCTAATGCCAGCATGTCACTTCTGCCCTTTATATTTGACAGGAGTTTGTGTTTACATTGATTTCCAGCACTCGGGCTGCGCTTCAGCCGGTAAATGAGTCACAGCAGGAGAACCATTATGTCAATCAGGAGGTGGGCGGGGCTTCAGCTCTACAAAGCCTCCTGCTGCAGCAGCCAGTCTGTCTCAAACAGAGGAACAAGAGAGAAGATGTTCGGCATGAAGCAGGCCTTCAGAATCGCTTTCTTCTTCTTGTGCGGCGCTTTAGCAGCAGCAGCTGCACAGACCCCAAACCAGAACCTCCACCAGAACCTCCACCATGCAGCACACAGGCCTGGATACTTCAGTCCCAACCAGCGTCCCGGCCGCCATCCAGCAGGTAGACCCGATTTTGTTGAAGGTTGACATTTTCATCACATCTATTCTGCCACAAAGAAACTTTAGTTTATATTTAAAGGTTATTATGGCACTATGTTGTCAGTCTGTCCAGCCCACTCAACATTAGATTGTGCTGCATGTGGCCCCCTGAACTGTTTGACACCCCTGGAAGAACCCGGCCACCAGTTCAAACTGCTAATGCGAACCCGAATTGGCTCCAGTGTCTGCAACCACAGCAGGTGTTCTCTGAAATGGTAGTGCAAGTGTCTAACTTTCACCTCAACGGGGGTGTTTGAACTCATTATTGCCCTCTTGTGATGGGGATAAGTCTGAAGGCATTTTGTTGGCATGTTTCTAAGGACTTTTGGTAATCTTCTCTAAATTCCAGGTTTCCAGCAGGAAAAACAATCCTTCGAGGAACCCTTGATGTGGAAGTTTCCGGAGCTGCCTACTGTAGCGGAGCCGCAGTTCTCGCCGAACTTTGAAATGAGGACTCCGACGGCAGCCAGCACGGTTGCTGCCATATGTGGGGAGAACTCGGTCCGAGTGGAGGCCAAGAAAGACCTGCTGGGGATTGGCAGACCGGTCAGAGAAGCAGACGTCACCCTGGGCGGGTGTCCCGCCACAGGGGAAGACCTGGAGAATCAAATCCTGATCTTTGAGTCGGAGTTGCATGGTTGTGGCAGTCAGTTACTGGTAAGATTCTACAACTTGCTTTTTGAAAGTTATTAATCTTTCCTGCTCAGACTTTGTTTAAATTGAACATGTTGCTAATTATATAGGTAGTATAGTGGCATACAACTGAATAACGTATCCAGTACTCATGCTCCTATTGGTTATTTGGGTTTTAACAGACTTGATTTTCTTCAAGCATCTGAGGCAGGTTTTTCAACTTTACTCGCTCATGGGGGCAATTTTTGCAATAAAGAAAATGAGCAAATTGAGGTTGGAGTGGAATGTCCATAAAAGTTACTAATGTCCTGTTGGTTTGAGCGACCACTGTTTGTCAGAACCTGCAGAGATCCTCCTTGCATTATTGCATTGGAGGCTGGCTTACGGTAGTTCTGGGAATTTGGTTCCTAGTGACTGGTTCTATTCGTGTGAACAAACTCTCCTTGATGTACATGATGCTGGACTCTGCATTTGTCTTTGTTGGGGAAACTGCTTCCTACATTGACTTGTTGGTTTTGCTAATGTTTTTAGCTGCAGCCAGTAATGCATGCAGGTGGTGGCTCAAGGCACCTGGACAGGTGAACGCCTTGTTCATTCTGATGTGGCGCAAAACGAAAAGATGATCGGTAATTCGACACTTGGAATTTATTGCCTGTCGACATGTGTTTCAGCTGTCGGAGGACTCATTCGTCTACGTCTTCACGCTGCTCTACACCCCGAGTCCGTTGGGAACCAGTCCTATTGTCCGGAGCAGAGAAGTCTCCATCAGCATCCAGTGCCACTACCAGAGGTCGGGCTTTCTTCAGCACCATCATGTGTTTCCTGAGTTGTTTTCTGAAGCGTGTGATTTCTGTCGTTTAGCAATCATGAGGTGAGCAGTGGGCTGTTGAATCCAACCTGGATTCCGTTCAGTGATAGGAAAACCTCAGAGGAAAGTCTCCACTTCTCCCTCACCATCATGACTGGTGGGTTTTCTGTCACATCCATCTCCAGGAAACAAATTATTTTAACCCACATTCATTGCACAGTGGTGGAGACACACGATTTCTTTGTTGTTTAGATGATTGGGACTTTCCTCGTTCAGCCACCGAGTTCCAGCTGGGAGACATGATGAGATTTGAAGCTTTGGTCAAACCGTTTCATCACACGCCGCTCAGGGTGACGGTGGACAGCTGCGTGGCCACTGTGGTCCCCATCGCTGACACGGTCCCGCGATACAGTTTCCTGGGAAACCAGGGGTCTGTATATTTTCTTTAGCTCGAAGCTATGGCTGACTTTGCTGTTTACATTTGGCCTGAAGATTTTAACAATTTGGAAAATCAGTGTGGAATGCAAAAAATGAAATGAACTAATGTAACGGCATATTGTGAGACGCAGTTTGCAGACCGCCAGTCTAACTGATGGTACTTTGACTGGCCCAACAATACAAACCTTAAGAGGAATTGTCAGTTTCATTAGTAATGTATTGAGAAATGTCGGTCACTTGGATGTTTTGCTGTAACTTGATCATTGTAAGGAAAGTCGAGGATGCGCAGCCTGGTAATAAGAAAATCGGTGATGTTTATGGGTGCAGGAGATGGAGGGTTTCTGCTCTGGCAACCCTTAATGAGGAAACTGCCAAAAGATGTTTGAATAATAAGACTCTGCATGCAAACCAAGGTTGGGAGGGACTTCTTTAAAGCATTCCAGCTATGACCTCCAGATGGTAAACACCCAGCGAGAGGAATGAAAAATATTTCTTCTGGAAACTCTGGCTTCAGTATAGTTTGCTTCATAAGCTCATGCTCTATGAGCTGGAGTCGGGTATGGAACCATTTTAGTCTGCAGTGTAGAAAGAGGTGTAGCCTCTTCCTTCCAGGAAAGGGTTAAACATTGAAATGTCTTGGTTGTGAACGTTTCTACCTCTTGATGGTCCCTCCAGGTGTCTGTTTGACAGTCAGCTCACAGGCTCCAGCTCTCGGTTCCTGACTCGCTCACAGGATGACAAACTGCGGTTTGAGGTGGAGGCCTTCAGGTTCCAGAACGACCACAATGGCGTGGTGAGTTGGAACCAACTGGTTACTTCTACTCTGGTTTCAATTACTAAAACCCTGCCTCTTGATCCAGGTGTATATCACCTGCAACCTGAGAGCCACAGCTGCTGACGCAGCCGTCGACTCCTCCAACAAAGCCTGTTCCTTCTCCAATGGGTGAGATGATGGGCTAAAAGCCCTTCAGAATGTCGTCATCTTGGCTGATTGAGTAGAGCTCAAAGCTAAAGCTATGAAACTGTTTGACAGGTGGAGGGAAGCCAGTGGTCATAATCAGGCCTGCTCTTGCTGTGACACGCAGTGCGCGCCGGGCAGCAACGTGGATCGGATCAGATCAGGTATTCATTTACGAGAGTCTGTATCCAAACAGAGAAATGTTCTCCATGATGTCTACTGATCTTGAGTCTGAAAACTAAAGTGTGCTAATGCTAACTTGGATTAACAGTCGTACATTGAAATTGAGATTTGGCACGCTGTATAAAGGTGAGCTTCATGCCCTGTGAGTTTATAATTCTAGTTTACACTGCAGCACATCCTTGTAGTGCAACTTCCTGTTTCATGATTTACCGAGGCTCAAGATCAGACGCCAACTACACTATTAAATGAGGCCATTATTGACGTTGGACTCTTAAAGATGCAGTCCAATTATTGCTGATGTTGCAATGTCGTCTTAAAATTGTGTTGCAGGTCTTCAGTGGGAAGAAGAAACGACTGTCGGACCAATTGCAGTGAAGGAGAGACTCCTCAGATGAGAAACGCTTGTTTTTCTTTTTAAATAAAGCTCTTATTCACTGACACAAATTGATCTATGTGATGTGTCACAGCAAATGTCAATCCTAAATGCAACTATAATGGGTTTCCTGTTTACATATGTACAAAACTATTACTGCACTATTATGATAAATTTAAATGCAAGATGACTTTAGTTGACTGAAAAGCAACCAAAATCACATTTGGCTTTATGTTAGACTAGAAGTGTTTATATATATTTTAGGAGCTTTTACCTCAATTGTCTCGACCAAACTACTTTGAAGAGGAGAATCTATTTGACATGATTTATATGTTCAATGTTTGGCAGGCTTGCATGCATTCAGAACACTTTACTAAAATCAATAACTTTGACACCAGTTCTCAAAGTAGACCTTAATACCGTATTGAAAAACCTCTTTATGCTGAAGTGCAAGGGATGAGAATTGTTTGCTCGTATGTTCCAAAGACGTCAAACTCCATGGTGTGTCATGTTGTGCTTGTAGGAGCTCGATGCTGCACTAATGTGGTGAAAACCTTCATTTGAATACTTCAGGTTTCTCAGGCCCCATTTCAATGAGGTTTCCAGTGAAAACGTATAATTTTGTTTCATGTTTGTGTGTAAAGGGGGTAGTTGGTAAAGGGTTTTATTGCAGTTAAACCACATGCATGCAGAGAACGATCTGCAATAAACATTAACGATGGCAGTCCAAGAACAGACGACCAAGTTGGATCAATAGTGACTGTCGACCATAAAATCACCCAGTCCCAGGAAACCATGGACTGAGAGCCATGGCAGTCTGGAGGTCGCCGTTATGGTCAATCTAATTGCGCATGTGCAGAAGAACCCTTTACTACAGTGGTGGTGTACATGGCAGTAGCAGCATTTCTGAAAAGTTTTCCTCCATTTTCAAAAAAGCAGTTGTTTAAACCAACACAATGAAAGATTTCAGTTTTCACTTAAATGTGTAAACGGGGCCTGGGTTGCTCACCAGCAAAACCAAAAGTACATTCTAATAGCACAGGCATGCATCAGCACTGTACAGGATCTTAAACTAAAGCCATGTATCATCCACCCCTGCAAAGATTGTAACTTTAGGTACGACTGAAAATTCCTTATCTATGGACTTTTCCTTAACCCCGTGGATGATGTCACGGGGTTAAGGAAAGGTGTTGGTTAGTGAAAGGTGATCATGGTGGTGTGGCGGCAGTCGGACCGCACTTTTACTTGGTGATGTCCTAATAATGCAACGGCGGCGCAAGTTAGTGACGTCCTCCTCAGTGGGGAAAGAACTACAAGTTTCAGAAAATGGACTACAAAAAGCTAATTTGTGTTTTAGATGATTTCAAGTTGTTCAAGGCAGATTATTGCTTTGGTAACTTACATGATCTGCTCCTTTTTCCGACATCCTGAGTTTCCCTGAACGCTCCGATGAGCGGGTCCCTTTAAATGTTGTCGCTGGAAGGAATTGTGGGGGAACATGAGCTGGTCTCCTTTGATAAAGGAAGCATCAGTGGTTCCTAAGCTAAAGGAGGTTCTAAAGGAAGCAACGAGCCTCCTTTCCTTTTCTTATTGAGAATTCAGTCCTTATAATGGCCGCCACACCAAACACTTCCGGGGTTCAGGAAAAGTCGATAGTAAAGGAGTTAGGAGGGACTATTCAGACGTACCCAGAGTGATTGGTATTGACGCCAGGTGATTGTCACGTTGCATGTGGGCGTCTCCTCTGATTCGGTGGATGTTGGCATCGTGCAGTGAAACATCTCGTCCCAAAGTTGCCACAGCAGTGTCAAGTAACTAACTTCTAAAACTGCTGAAGTCGTGAGGTCTGCGGCGGCCGTGGTGCTGAAAGTGCGAGTCAGATGCAAGGTCAGCGGCCATCCCTCACAGAACAGTCCAGAATCTGAGCTCCGAGTCGTGTGGGGCCAGCTGCTCTGCTCCTCGGACGTCGTCCATTTCCTGTGACACCACCGACTGGCTGCAGCTGTGGAGGCCATGTCACCATGCATCATAGACGGGATTGTTTTCTATATATAATCCTGACCTCCACCCTCTCCTCGCCACCGAGCAGCCTTGCTCCTTCGCCGTGGCCTGTGTTGCTGAAGCATCAGCATCCATCATGGGCCTGAGAGGAGCTTTCATCCGTCTTAGAGCTCCGTCTCTCAGGGGAAGGAAGGACGACTGCTGCCGTATGACCTCGGACTGAGGTCACCGGTCCAAACACCACCAGTCGTCAAGATGAAAGTCCTTATTGGATCTGAACACGGATTAGGCTCCGGTAATTGGGTTACTCCGTCTTTGTATTCATAACGTCGTGCTAATCAAATCATCTCTGTAATGAAATTCAAAAACAAATTGAGTCCAGTAGATACCTTTTTCCTTTTGGAAAATGGACATCGCTTTGTGATACTGTGAGACTATTTTAGACGGGACTTCTAAAGACATTGAGTCAAAGAGAAATGGTTTTTATCTTCAGCTTCTCCAGCTCTAAATTTGTCAAGACTGTTTTCATGTTTGGCTTCGCTGGAATGTTTTGGCATGTCAGAGATCAGGGGAGGTTGTATACTTTCTTAAAGGGAGAATGAAAGTAGAGTACTCTGGGGAAAACTCTCATAGCATTCCTCTAGAATACACATATTCTGTACTCCATATTTGTGCGTTTTTAGTGCCTATAGTTAAGAAAAAAAAAAACTTTATTTCCCTTTGGCTGAAGTTTCACAGAATTTTTCCAAATGTGTAAAAGCTCTACTTGTCTACTACTCTGCACAACCTCCTCAATGTAATACTTCTTTTGACTGTTGATGCTTTCATGAGCTTCTTCAGTGGTCCCACTTTCTCACTTGAGTCTGAATCATGACGCATCAATAAATGTCCTATATTGAACAAAAATGCACTTTCTCATGGTTTTCTAACAGTGATATGTGTCACCATGGCCTGCATGTGAGGCCCCAGGAGTGAAGAAAGTCTCATCTCCCTCACTCGCTTACTCCACCTTATAGTGAACGTTTGCTCATACAGGCCACCCAGAGATTCTCCCTTCATGATGTCATGTGAGGAAATGACCCTTCTCTCTGGTCGTTGATACCCCCTTTAGACCCTGTCACATGTTGATGAGCTCTGCTCTCTAAAATTGAAATGCAGTCGGCGTGTACGGACACAGAAGCGGCCCGTTCTCAGTAGAGCTCATTAGAGGGGCTTTTAGACTGAAATTCAGGAACATGGCTGGATCTGGGGAAATACACTTCGACTATAATGTTGTTGGACCTCTGACACCTGTATTAAATATCCGAAAAACTGTGAAATATGGGACCTTTAATGGAAAAGGTACATGTTAACTGGATCTCCACTGGGTGCCCGGAACTTTCCCCGCCTGCTGTCAGCTTGTGGAGGTGAGGGCGCTCTGTATGTGTTAATGACCCTGTGAGATACGTATTCCAGCGGAGGTTTACGATCCGGCGGGTCCAACCAGGTTGGGCAGGTCACCGGGGGAAAGGAAAGCAGCACCTGGTCCTCCAGGTTAGGGGGGACAAAGGCCAAGGGCCAATTCATTCATACATCATTCAAACACAAGGTAACTCACAGTGCTTTACCAAGTGATAACAGAAATACATAAAAAAAAAAAAGATATAGAATCTTAATCTCCAGATTATTTTGTATTTTACTGAGTCTTTCCCACGACCACACGGTCCACTTTGGGACCACAGAGATGCTCCGGATCAACTTTACTCTGCGATTTTCACAAAAGGTATTTGGCGTCCCAAATCACACACAGGTAACACGACCTGTCAGCAGAGGACCCACGTCACGCTGTTCCGGTACCGTCGCAACCAATGGACTCGTTCTATGCATCCAACATAGAAATTACTTTCTACACGAGCAGAGGAACTTCCTGAGCGTAGTAAGTGCTTCACGGCATCACTTCAAAAATCAACACGATTGATCTGAAGGAGAAATTTTCAGGTCAGTCCTTGTTTCAATCAGTGTTCATTTTGTCAACTAAAACTCAAACGAACATTTTTCGTTGACGACACTTTTTTCTGTGACTAATTTTATGACAAGGACATAAATTAAATAATTACTGACAACAAAAATTTAAATGAAATTTATGTTCATTATCGACTGACGAGTAAAAACGTGACTTTACCGGACAGGCAGTTCATTAATTTCATCACTCGAAAAAGGGTTTTATTTTCATTAACTTAAGGACATGGTTTAATATTTGAGGATTTTAACTTCGTTTTTAACTTAGTTCTATGAAACTAATGTTACCTGATCACCTCTGGAGTTTTTAATGCTTTGATCCAACTGAATCGATTTAAGGAGATTCTCAACATCATTCTCTGTTCTGCGTAGATGGGAAAATGGGGAATCGCTGATTATGATTTATTGAACAACGATTCGAGCAATTTTGGATAATGGCTGCACAACCTCTGGAGCGGCAGCTCCGTCAGTACTCTCCACTTTCTGCATTGCCTGTCGGAACAGGAGAGATATCTTTGGAACCTCGTAGAATTAAACTTGAGCTGAGGTATTAATGAAAATAAAAGGAGTTCTAGAATCTTTTTCTACAAAATGCTTGCATGACCAACACTGGGAATTCCTGGGGGAAACATCTAAGATTTATTTTTCAGACAAATTGAAATTCAAGGCAGAAGAAAAAGGCCTACTTGGGCAGATGTTACCGGTAATCTGTTCATATTAAAAAGCGACTAGTCTGGGTCAGACTGCATGAACAGCCCAGTCTGGGCCCATAATGAGGGAGAATGGAGTTCTTATGTACAACTTTACACTGACGGTTCTAAAAACTAGGACAATAATAGAGTCGCTGTTGGTATATTTGTGCATGATTTGCAAGAGCAGAAAAGAGTTTGAAATTCTAGATTACACGTCAGTTTTCACTGCTGAGATATCGGGGATTCTTTTGGCACTTTGGCAGGTGACGGATGATGAACTGGTCAAGTCACTTAGTGATTCAGGAGCAGCTTTAACTTCAACAGAGGAAGCAAATTCTACATCCAGAGCCGATATTCTATCAGAAATATTTCCAGCACTGTTTCACTTTCATAAAGCGAAGAGGTGAGGTGGCTTTGATTTGCGTTCCAGCACATACGGGTGTTGGGGGCAATGAGGAGGCAGATTTGGGCTAAAACAGCGACCGTGGGTGATTCTGTAGAATTTGATCTTCTTTATGGACAAAACAAAACAATTCAAACAAAAATTCGTGGACCACCCAACAAGCTGACTCGCTCATCTCTTTTGACAACTCACTGATCCAACCGCTCTCTGGCCACTCTGGGCCATATGGGGAACCCGAGGCTCACAGTGACGGATAAATTCAATCTGGATTACAGCCGTCCTCTGTGGCTTGGTTGTTTTCCCTTTTAATCAGTTCATTTTCTTAAGTATCTTTCTGATTGACCCTGAATGAAAAATATTTTATTTTGCTTTAATCCTGAAAAGGTAACCTTTACATAGCTTCAGAACATTTAAGTTTTCATTTATCCCCCCCCCCAAGCTAGATTGGTTGCAGGTTCCTTCACAGGTGTGGATGATCATCATCAGCTCCACTATTTAAGCCGGCTCTCTCCAGGCAGTCGGCGCCAGATTATTGTCTTCACCTCGTGGCTCCTCGTCAAGACTACCTGTGCGCCCGTGTCCTGTCGGCTCCTCGTCCACGGTTCCGCTCTCTGGATTCACCTCACGCGTGCTGGAAAAGGGTTTTTTGGGATCGTCACCTGGATTGTTGTTTCACCTCTCACATATGAGCTTGGACTCTCGCTCATCTTTGTCACTAGTGTCACCTCCCCGTGTTATATTAAATCATCACTAAGACTGCCTGCTCTGTTTCTGTGTGGTGCATTTGGGTCCAGTTCTGAAAACCGTAACCGCTACAGTAGAAAATAAACTAGGGATCCCCAACAGCACCGTCTCTGAATCATTGAGCTTCCCCAAAGCACCAGCAGAAAACAATCTCTGGCACCACCGCTGCTCTCTGTGCCAGGTTCTGACCCTGTTGACCTGCCAGCATGTCCACACCCCAGCTTCTCAACTCTCACTCGGCCCGGTGACTCCAGGAAGAACCCACACTCTGCAACCCGGCTCCTGGAAACACCTCCTGTCTGCAACCAGCTCCTGGCGTCGTCACTCTGCTTCTGCGGTCCGCCCCGGCTCCCCACAAACAGCTGAGCTCACAGCCGCCTCAGACCAGCCAGCCCAGAGGCTTCTCGTAGGAAACTCAAGCCAAACCAGCGCCGCCATGACGATTCAGGATGGACGCGACGTCAGGAGGTCCAACGTTTGAGTCAGAGTTTTCTGGGGCTCCAAACCACCACTGGTCTCGGAGCCTGAAATGTCCGCACCATGTTGGAAATCTATAAAAACCAGATCAGGCCAGAAAGGAAATGCCGACTGGGGCCAAGTGCAAGCCAAAGCTCAGGACAGGGTTGGATATATGGATTATTGTGGCCTTATCGGCCCGACAGGAGGAAGAGGTGAGTGAAATGAAGGGATAGGAGTACCCGGATGGGTTCTGTAAGGGAGACGGTCTCTCGGCTGGAAGAGCCGAGGAGGAAAAATGCCCCATCTTTCCCCCGTCAAAGCGTTCTTCTTCAAAGTTTCTACCCGATGCTGTGTGAAAACCTGGCACGCAGTGTGCTGCAGGAGCCGCCGTGCAGACGGCATTAATCATGGCAGACGTGTTGAAACTGCCTGAACAGTCAAAGAAGTAAAGTCCATCGACTGGAGGAGGGAGTTGAGGTTACTGCTGCCAAAGGAGATTTAAGGGAGACTCACTTCCTTTGTGGTAATCTGATGAGGAGCATATTGTGGTTTTCAAATTTAGAGTTTGTCTGTTTAACCAGATACGATATACTCAGAGATCTGCCGGCACCAACGGGAAGTAGAGGGGTCATTTGCATGAAAACGAATTGGACAAACCTGTTGCCTTTTTATATGACGTCAGTGTTACAAGAGTGAACTGATCCTTCTTCCATCGAACCACCTTCTTCACTGATTGATCCAACATGTGGTCTTGTGCTGCGGAGCAAAGCAGGTACCACCTGGACCGGTGAGCAGTCCATCACCGGTCAATCCCCCCCATCACACACACATGTAACCATGCACAACCACACTTTACTGCCGGTGGCTGGCTGGCTCAAGTACTCCTCGACTCTGCGTTCTGTTTTTTTATTGAATGAGACGGGAGGCTGGAACTGTCTTAGTGTCGTCGTTTATTCCCTGGATATGAAACAACAAGTGCTGGTCAGGTTCACGGCTCGCTATGGACGTTGACACGCAGCACGCTACAACAGAAATACACATTCATTACCGGAGGCTAACAAGCTAGCCCACAGGGTGTATTAAACACAGATACACATTTAAACTCATGAGACACGCATCAAACAAATGAAAAGCAACACTCCGGTAATATACAACACACACACGATTACATCATGAACAAGAATGAACATGAATATAAAGTATTTCTACGCTGTGCTGTGCGCAACAACCCACCTCGTGCACGCCTCCGGTGAACTGACAACGCTGGCCTCTTGGCAGCAGCATATACACACACTTCCTAAGGGAGGCGCTATAGAGCCATCGAAATAATGTGTGAACCCAATTCATAACAAGTGGAATTAAATAACACATAAACCTTGTTACACACACACACACACACACACACACACACACACACACACACACACACACACACACACACACACACACACACACACACACACACACACAATGATCATGATTCGCCTCCTTTTGCGCTCAATATGAATCAGTGTTGTTTCTTTGGGACTTTCCTTGTATCGTGGGTTTGATTGGGCTCTTAAATGTGATCTGTTCAGAATGTAATTGTCATATTTGGTTTTGTGTAATCAAATCAGCTGTGGCTCCTGAACAAGAACATCTAATCTGCATCTTAAACCTTCAACATGGAGAGTTTATAGTTGAAACAAAACTCCAGACCAAAAAAACATAAAGCGTTTTTTTTTATCAGGAGGAACTCAGGTTAAATTTTTTGAATGGAATCCCATATTGAGTATCAGAAGGGCTCCCAGGCCAAGGTTGGAAAAACTGATGGTTCTGGTTCCAGTGGCTCAGAGAGAGAGAGAGAGAGAGAGAGAGAGAGAGAGAGAGAGAGAGAGAGAGAGATAGAGATCATTGAGTTGTTCTCTCGGACCCGTTTGAGTTTCAGATCAACGGCGGTTTGAAATTGTGTTTTCAATATACTGATATGGAACAAGGAGCAGAGCAGTGAGTGAGGCAGTAGCGCCCCCTGCTGGAAAAGCACATAACGGAAGGCTGGCCCCTCCTGAGTGACAAACGTGTATGTTTCAGTTAATAAAGCACGATGAACCAGTTAGAATGCACTCAGATATCATTAAAACGAGTGAGACATTTGTAGTTTAATGCATTTTCCTTCCACTGAAAAATTAAGTGAAGGCAGGCATCACACTGGATGGATAATTTGGCGCACAAAATATAAAATGTGTGAAACACTGATGCTGAATTTCTCTTGGTTTCTCTCAGCATCAGTGTTTCACACATTTTATATTTTGTGGACTGTTGGAAGAAAGTGTAAGTTGAGAATATGACCCATGTTCAAACCCAAGACGACTCAGTGTGACTCAAGGGTGCAAACCACTCCACCACAGGAAGAGTAAGAGGAGATCAGCAGGGGTGTCAGTGGCCACCAGACCTTTGTTTTTTTTTTTGGGAGCGTCATACATGTTCCGGGGTTTTCTTACATGCCCCAGATATAACTCAAGTAAATGTCACACGCCTGGTTTGACACACCTAGTGCACACTCAGGAGCAGGTCAATGAGAATCATTGGAGGGGTGGATGGAGAGCAGAGAAGAAATGTAGGTGAACCCGGGCAGGGTGAAGCGAGGCACACCGGAGAGCAATATTCCACGTACTCTGATTGAATGGAATCTAAATATGTTTGATTGTGCAACTGATTGATATGTATTTTGTTTCTTTGAAGTTTCACGGTGGTCAGCAAAGTGAAAGATTTGCACCAGTTGAGCTCCAATGTTGGTTGATGCTGAGGGCTGCAATAAGGGGAGTTCATGTCTTTTACTCATTGTTTTATGCTTTTTCATTTCTTTTAACTGTATTTGTTTCTTTGTATTGTCTCTATCTTTTTTCTTTTTCATCGAAACTTGTGAAGTGTGCACTTTTAATTCTAATTTATTTGTTTGTACAGCCCTTGGTTCACTGTGGTTTCTTAAATGTGCTTTATAAATATAGTTGGATGGTTGGATGGTCAGTCGATCGGTAGGTTTTGATAAGTCTGTAGCTGGTTGCTTATGAAGTGACAAGTGACATCGGCTTATGACAAAGTATTACTTACTTTGTCACTTCTTTGTTTACAAATGCATTCCTCTGGAAGATTTGGGCTCCTCGGGAATGTGTACAGAGCCTCCTTAAGGCTTTCCATCCTCAGAATCACAGTGGGGGTGTATTTGCTCCTGGAGGAGCAGAGGAAGTGATGCCTCACTGTTACAAAAACAATTGTGGGAATAACGACAAAACTATTTCGTAATAACGAGGAAAAACAGCTCAGAAATATATTCCTTTACTGTGGCAGTTCTGGACTTGTGTAAATTCTCACCGTTGAAAACTAAAATATTTAATTTGGAGGGGTTTTAGTGCAAACATTAGACTGTCTAAATTACATTGGAGTCACATTTATCACCTCGGATATCTTCGAGAGCTTGTTTATTTTTTGTAAAGTTTATTTTGTGTATGTTCTTGTGAGCTTCAGAACTTCAGATTGGTAGATGGATAGATAGATAGATAGATAGATAGATAGATAGATAGATAGATAGATAGATAGATAGATAGATAGATAGATAGATAGATAGATAGATAGATGTGCTCTAGGTTAAATCTATCGTTTATTTATTTTTATTTTCATGAAGGCATTATTGTCAAATTCAAACTACTACACGAGTGTCTCTGAGAAGGTCAATAATTCCGAGCTTTCTCGGTACATTTGAACGCACCAGACGCCCCTCCTACTTCCGGAGAGAACCGCTATCTGACTGTCAGAGGAAAACATCCCGGCCACGAATCCGCTACTCGGACGCTCCGTCGCCGGTTCTTCCTCGCATTACAGGCCTTTAAACCCCGGAGGTCGAAACCCGCAGAGAACATGCCCGGACAGAGGTAACCGTCCCGGGACTGCTGCTGCCCTCTCAGCCGGTCTTGAAGGACGGACGGAGGCAGATGGAGAGGCCGGCCAGGCTGCTGCTGCTGTCCGAGCTCCGCGTCAGAAACGCCGCGTACGATGTGAGCCTGTGCCGGTCCCTGCTCACCTGGAAGAGACGGGCCTCCAGCCCGGTGTACCACCCGTTCAGACCCAGTAAGACCCGCAGAATGTGCTCCGTGTGTGGCCCTTAAGGCACCTCGACATCCTGAATGATAAACAAAGAAAACACACACACACTCTCTTACATAACACATCCAGAGAGAGAGTCACCCGAATACATGGAGGTCAGCGACAATAGCAAACATGCGGCCCGCGGGCCAACAGCAGCCGCCACTTGTATTGGGGGGTCCTGGCAGTTTCATAACAAAGTAACGGCTGTTTCTAGTGGAATTACCAGTGGCAGCTGCTGGTAAATTGATTAGGTTGGCTCATGTTAACTTCATTAAAATACAGCATGTTTATACACCACATTACAACAATCCTGCCTTTTATTTAGATCGAGAGGCCTTAGTGATAAAATATTGTACTTTTAAACTGCAACAGCCGGTGAACAGAGAGCACTTATTAAAACTCTTTTATCAAATACAGATGCTTCATTAGTCCCTTTTTAGAACATGTATGTGTTTTAGTGCTGGTTTACTGGAAATGACAGTCTGAGTTTTTGGAAAACAAAAGGTGTATCTGGTATATTTTCTAACAACACATCAATCCATCTTTCAGAGTATTTTAGAATGCTTTTAAAGAAATTAAAAAAAAAAAGAATAAACATTAGTAAACTTTTTTTTTTTAAGCTGTTAGATTTCCAGTCATTAAAAAATATGATCATCTCTAAACATTTATAAACATTAACAAACCTGGACACGTTTGATAAATTCTCAACACATTTCTTGTTTGTGTGAATTTAAAAAATATCTCTACTGGAGAAAGTGGAACTTGACCTGCAGCTTTTCAGCCAAATTTCCAGCTGGTAAATTAGAAGAGACGTGACAGAGACTCACCGCCTGTTGTCTTCATCTCAACGTCTGGTAGAAACGCCACAACAAACCACAACGGACTTTAAGCCAATCACAGCGCAGCTCTGGAGAAAAGCCATTTCAGTTGGTTTAATTTCATGTCAGTCGCTCTGGTGTTAATCAGTGATTGGTGAGATCGCAACTAAGCCCCGCCTCCTCGGGGCGGCTTTCCTCGACGCCCCTCGCTGCTCACACACACACACACACACACACCCACCCACCCACACACACACACACACACACACACACACACACACACACACACACACACACACACTACTAGAGAGAGAAATCAAGAAATCCTCTTTTTTATTGAAGATTATCTGTAGAAAATGAAGTAAATACAATTCAAGGCTCATTGTTATTTTGTTGGCATAAATGTATTTTGACAGAATTACAGTATATTAATATATATATATATATATATATATATTTATTTTTTTTGTAAATCGTTCTCGATCCCTAGCGCCCTCTATTGGCCAGCTGCCAAAGAACAACAATTCGAGCTGATGTGTCAGTGAAAGTTTGATATCTTAAGGCCTGTTCATACCCCAGAAGAGGGACAAAGACTGGGGGGTCTGAGCAAACAAGTGAGGTCAGCAGCATTTACATGAGGGCGGTGCAAACATTTTAGGCACATATGTGGTCCGTGTGGTAGATATATGTCACATATATGTGTCTGTGTATATCTATATGTGCAGTGGGGCAAACAGGAAGTGAAGCAAGTGGCCGAATCTAATGCCAGGGAAATAATATCAGCACCTTTAATGTTAAGACCAGACCTCTGCTTTGATTCTGTTTTATTAAAAAAAAAAAAAAGAAAAAGGGGGGGAGTAATTAAATGGACAAAACAAGAGCTGTTTGTAAACAATGTGACACTATGAATTCACTACGGAGGACTAAATGGGCCAAAATTAAATAAATACACCATGAAATAATTATTAAATGTCATTTATTCATTGAAATTGGATTTAAATATATAAATATTTAATTAAATGTCATTAATTCATTAAAATACCATTTCCTTTTATGTAGAAAAAAAAACGAATTTTATTATTTCACTATTTATTTAATTATTTCACGGTCATGAATATATTTTATCTGTCATAACTATGAACTACAGCCATGGCGAGTATGTGCAGTTCTGCCTCGGGAGCCGTTTTCACTGAAACGTTTTTCAGATGCAACCTTACAGCTTGTTGTTACGTCCTGTGATAGAAACCACAGCGACAGCCTGTTGACTGGCGTTGTTCCCTGGTGGGACAGAATCAGAGACGTGTGGTGAGGGATTTACAATTGTAAGAACTGAAAAGAGCATTTCTTATTTCACTGTTCATCCAACAGCATGCAACTGGTAATGCTTCATATCCCATCAGCATTCTTCTTTCAGTTACATTCACACCAACACAAACATATACACAGAGAAAGTTTAATTTATAGAAATGGATAGAGCACCCTTCTTGTGTCTAAGAATTTCATATTTACTGTAAACAAATTAAAGTATAGAGATGTGTGCGGCACAAATTAAATTTTGACCTTCAGTGAACATTTCTGTTATTTTTCAAACTTTAAATTCTGGTGCTTTAATCAATTTTAATAAAGGTTGTCTATCAAATTGATAAAAAAAAAAAATTTGAAATTTTTTTAGGCCAAAAGTTTAGTTATCCCATATTTGAAACTGTCAGTTCACGTACGCCCCCTTGAGGTGAGGCAGAGTACTGCCTGCCTCACCTGCTGACTTTTCTCTGCACTTCAGCAGCACGATCAGCAGGAACGATTCTCCCACACACACATACATTAAAGACATTATACAGGCTGCAGAGAGTCATGCTGTATAACAAATACTTCTGTTACGTTCAGAATGGTGATATGCTGAGGAACAGAAACGGGCAGCGTCATGTGACCCAGTTTGTATTTTGGATCGCCCAGTCGGATATGAGGCACAGCTCTCCGCTGCCTCACCCGGGAGTTCTGCCCTGGACTTGATCGCAAAATACTCGCTTTCGTTGATTTTTACTTGATAAAATGTCAAAAATGTGTAGAGTCATACTGAAAATGCGTCTTTAACACAAATCAGTGGAAAATCTTAATATTTATTTTATGTTTTTTTTTTATCATGATGGCAGGTGAGGCACTGAGTCAGGTGCAGTGACTTTATTACCGAGGCTGATCGTTTGAATCTGCAGCAAAAAGACATTAAGGTGTTTGAACGAAGAATATTCTCGCTCTCGACCAGAGGAGAACAAACCATTTTCGTCTGTGACGATGTGCCGGATTCAGAGTTTGCGGAGAGACGCCAGCCTGCGCCTCCTGCCCCGTTTACACGATAACGTCTCAAGTGAAAACACATTTCTTTTGTGTCTCCATTGAAGAAAAGTGTTGCATTTACACGTCAAACGTTTTGAAAATGATGCAGTTCGCCGGTTGGCCCACGAGTTGGTTGGTGCTTTTGGTTGTATTTGGAATGAAACCACACACACGGGTGTAGAAGAACTCCTTACTATGACCGTGGTGCACATGGGCAGAAGCAGCACTTCAGAAAACGTGTTCCTTCTTTTGATCAGAGCGTTTTTGAATTATTATGAAGCCATTTTCAGTGACTCTGAGCATTGTTGTTGTGTAATCGGACAACACAGTGAAAGTCTTCTGTTCTCACTTGAAAACATTGTTGGGTAAACAGGGCCTGACTCTGCAGAGAAAAGAACCCCTGAAACATTTGAAGTCCACCAGAGGAGAACAAACCATCTGTGTGTGTGACAATGTGCTGGAGCCAGACTTCAGACTTCCAGAGGAGAAGAACTCTCCTGAGCGGCATTCGATAGATTCAAATCTTTTCATTTGAATAAGCAGCAGATTGAAGCTTCAGGCTTCACTGGGGGCTTTTCCACCGGAAAGAACCAGGTTCTAGTTCTGGTCCAGGGCCAGTCTTGGCACCAGTTCTTTGTCTTTCCACTGCCAAAGCCCCGGCCAATCAGGAGCTATACTGCTGCTACGCTGGCCCCACTTCATAGCTGGACCAGAGAGGAGCCAGACTGGGGCCCGGCGCGTCATCGGGTGGGGGCGGAGTTATCTCTGGAGTTATCACTACCTACAAGGTGGAGGCGAGGCTGTACCGGCTTTCTGAAAACTGCAGCGAACACGGAGCCCCAGAGTGGTTATAGAGAAAAAAAATAAAAATACGCGTGGGAACGATATAATAAGTCGTTCCCTGAAGTTAATAATACGAGGGAACGGGATTATTTAATTTGCGTTCGCGGAGCCGCGGCTCTCAGGATGCTGCAGAGCTCCTCCTGTCAGTCAGCTACGTCGGATATAATTTAGAAGCAGTTTTCCAGTCATTTATTTTTCATTGTGACATTATTATAACCAACGTCACGTCCAGGTCTTGTTTCGCGTTCTGACCGCCGGCTGAGGAGCTGCAGCCGCTGAGCAAGGCAGTGTGAGGCTGCAGGGGACGCTCTGAGACGCTCCAATATTATTTTCTAACCCACAGAACTTCTTTATAATGAATACTTTTGGTTCATCAGCAACTAAAAAAACAAACTACATACCACTATAAATGAAGGCTTGGATTTCATAGACATAAAATGAGCCTTTTAACGGCTTCATGTGAAAGAACTTTATTCAGTGTGTTTACGGAGGTTACCATTGGAAACAGCTTTCAGAGCTTCGTTCTCTCATTCTACACCTCCATTCTTCTCCGATGTTGAAACATTTGATTCAGACACGCCAAGAAATAAAGTGAAAGGAGAAGAAATTCACTATGTAATGCCCAAATGTTGAAAAATAAGCCCCAAACTCATACACGCTTTATTTATTTTTTCTCTCTATGTCCACTCCGGGGCTCTGGACTAAAGCAAGACGGACGTGAAAAAACACCAATAGAGATACGAGGAGACGAAATGTTTTTTGGCTCTTTGGTGCATCCGAGGTTCAGGCCAAACTAGATGGAGCGACCCGGACTAAACCGATGAATACAGTCCGTCTCCTGGTTCCTGGATGAGTGCTGTCAGCGTGAAATTGGTGAAATCAGTGACGTATCACATTTTGGAGAGACGCAATGAGGTGGCTCTCGCTCGGCTCCATTAATGGTGGAAAAAGAACCGGTTCTTTGGCGCTGCTCATTTAAGAACTGGTCCTGGCACCGGCTCTGAACTCGCTCCTAACTGTGGCCTCAGTGTTGGTTCAGGCTGCTTGTCGCTCTCCCCTCCTGCTGCTGTGTTCAGACTCAACCAGACTGCGCTGTCTTGTGATTGTGTTTCATTTGTGAATTTTTAATGTGTGTCCTTGTTTCCAGCTCCTGCTGAGAGCAATCTACACCCAGTATATACTCTATCTTCCGTGTCTCTGGTTGTTTGCACCCATAGGACTTTATTTTATCAGTTAAATACACAACAGTTCTGATGAATATTACTATTGTGGCATCATTAAACAGGCACGTTGGGATTTGTTCTTCCAAACAACTCTTTCCTTAGTGCCGTGGGATTCCATCATCTTGACATGCAGAGCCTGAAAATGAATACAATCAACTTGGCTTAACTTCCTTTTATGACTTTTTTTTTTATTATTTTTTTAGTTCAATCAAAGGAAACCCGCTACAAGGGTGTGTTGATGTTCACATGAAGTCCAGACAAGAAATCCATGCAAAGTTCAGAAAAGACGTTCATCTGGTCTACCCTGAGGGCCGCTTCTGGAAGTACAGACATAATGTCTTGTAGACGTGTTTTGAACCAGTTTTTGCTCAGTGGGATGATAATACATGCTGAAATTAGGCAAGTAGGCTTACAGGCTTCTAATAATGGACGTGCATTGAGTCGGTTCTCCCAGAGTAGAAGTCAGTAGCACAATGGCAACATTATCCACTTAGAAACAATACCAGTAAAACAAAAGCGACATTTCATACCTCTAATAATATATGATAAAACTACTTACAATCATGTGATAGAACTTTGTCATTTTATTTGAAATAATGCCATAGAGAACAATAATCAGCTGATTGAGTCTCAGTACTGAGTTCATTTAACAAGAATATAAAATCTCAAAAAAGTCTCTAAATTCTGTTACTTTGAAAAGCATTTTGCAATAAGTGTTTTTACAAAGTTTTAACAACTTTAGTGTGTAATGTGGTCTAAATAACGTTCGTCCAGCCAGTAAACATACAGGTAGATAGAGTTTCCTGCTCAGCATTTCTGCCTGTCGGACCTTCTCCAGTGCCCATGAGTCAGCTGGGTCATCAGCCAGGAACCACCATTCACTGATATTTCATCCCTTTATTCCTGGAACGTCTCGCTGTCACTCCCTGTAGCTGATGGATGTCCCCCCCTGTGGCTGTTGTTGTGGTTAGTTGGTCATTCCCCAGCACCCGTCCTTCCTCCTCAGGCACAGCCAAAAGCTTCAGTCTTCAGACAGTTCTTTCTCTGCTTTCCTAAGCTTTTCTCAAGTCACCCCTGCGTCCCTCAAGAGGCGAACGTTTCTAGTCAAAGGCAGCCTCCATCCCTTCCTCCTGTGGGATTGTGAGTTTGATGAGGTATGCCAGCCTTGCATAGGTGGACCAAACAACAATGTCAGGATAGAGGGATGTGGTGGGGAACTGAAGTTGTCTGCCAAGGTCCATCCTCATGTCCCACTCCTGGTCAGGGGAAAAGGGTCATGGTCTTTCTTTTGGCCTGGGGTAACTTCGTTCTCCACCTTCTGTGGAAGTTGATGAGATTCGCTGCAGGTAGTGATTTTTGTTGCCATATCGGGACATCTCCAGCACCTTGGCTCGCTAATTCAGGACCTGGTCGGGGCACCACCTGTAGCGGTCCTGAGAGAGTGCAATCTTGCAGCCAGACAGGATGTGCTGAAGGCATTGCAGAGAAGACAGCATTCCTCGTTCCTGAACCACTGGTGGAGGTTGCAAGGGCAGGGTAGTTTGTCGCAGCTAGCACGAATGAGAAAGCCGAGTCTCGTCTGTGGATATCTTCCACAGGTCTAACAAAGTCAGGTTTTGGTTGGTAGCTCTCTCCAAAGTCCAGCTTCCTTGTCGGCCCTGTGACTCTTCCTCCATCCTCGTCACCTCAACCACAACCGTCACTTTCCTCTCCTTGCGGTTGGCTTTGGACCAGAAGTGGTCCTAGTCCTGCTCTCCCCACTTGGACTCTGCCAACAATGTCCTGATGCTGGAGTCTGTCCACGGCAGGTTGGACTTCCACCTGAGCATTCCGCTTTCGGTCTGTTGGGACCTTGATGTTAGCCTCTCTTACTGACATATCAGTGGATTCTCTCGGCTCAAGGACCAGGCTGGATTTCTCCTGCATTGAGCCTTGCCTTATGGACTGCAGTGGCAGTTGCAGCTTGTTCTTCCCATAGAGGCCTGTTTAGGAGAGACACCGTGGTAGCCACAACCATTTTCAGAAGAAAGAGTTTGCTTTTCTGTCTAGCTTACTTGTGCTGGATGAGGGGATCTCACTCATTTTCAGTGGCCACGACATCCTCCTGTAGAGAGTGAACTGGTAGCACCTCACTGTCTATTTCCCACGTTATTGGCTTTGGTCGATGTTGGACAGGCCGTCATCCGTTAGCTGCTTCATGGCAGTCATGGCAGTCTTCCCTATCGGCTTGCCCGACAGTTCGGCGGTGTACTCCCTCCCCAGACTTGTGTACTGAGTCCCCAGAGTATTTAAAATATATGTATCATTTGTCTGAAATAGAGGGTATTTATAATTGGATATTACTATACTGAGGTGGGGGTTAATAAACCTCTGCCAGTCCGTAACAATAAAACACTGAGTTCATCTCTACTAAAAATTAGTGGTGGGATCAAAAATGATAAGTAATTGGGGGCTCTTTGTATTTATCTAAGCAGGACCATATTTTAGGATTTGATACAACAAGCAGAATTTGTTAATTCAGGCTGATTTTGGTTGAGAAATACAATAAAACCAGATTTTTTTAACCTTCTGATGTGGATGGTTGTGTGTAGTCTAAATATAACATTGGGAATAACCGTAGCATTAGCCTTCAGCTCGATGTCGTACAAGACGTAATATTCTTGGCGCTCTGTAAACATTTTGTAAGTATTTTGCACAGCGTCGTGTTCTTGTCCACACTTCCATCCCACAGTTTCTCAAACTTAAACTTTAAATCCACTGGATTAAGAAATGCATCTGTTTTATCGTCGAATGCACATACGCTGCTAATCTTGGTTTATTAGCTTTGTTGTTGACTGGTGTGTTAGAATGAACTGAAAGGAACTTTCCCAGGTGTACTGAGAACCTGTATGTTCTAATAAATCACTGTTAAATGTGTTAAATTGTCTAATTGAGTAAAAATAATGTCTGAAAGCTCAGGTGAAACCCCTCTGCGTGCGGTAACTGTGTGGTTCTTCTGCAGGATTTTGCGTCCCTTCGTTCCGTCGTCGCCCGGACTCAGGTAAGAGACGTAGTTCCCACAACGCAGTGGGCCTCCTCGACCTGCCGGGCTGGAGGTGTAGTAATCGCATTGCTGCTCTTCACTACATGTTTCTGTGTTTGATGGTTGAATTCTAAACTCCTGTTTGCCTTGCTCCTCAAACACGAGGGTCGGTTTCATTTCCAAAGTGATAAAGTTTCTCTAAAGCTTCACACTTTGGAATAAACCGCGTAGTCTTAGAGATGCTGTGGCCATCAACATCTGATCCAACAGAAACATGCTCCTTTGTAGTACCTGGTTCCGTCTGTGGTTGTCTGTAGATGAACTGTTGTAGTGTAGCTGCTGTAGTTTGTAGGTGAAATCACTGTACATCCTAATCAAACCGTCCATCTAATCCTGTTTCCGAGTGCAGGGTGCGGTTAGCTGCTGACTATGATAAACTGCTATCGTGACCTTTGTTCTACAGTTGGTCATGAAATGGGTTCCAGGACATACACTCACCCCAGGGGTTCAGACTCCCTTCATTTCAGGTGACACATACAGACCAGTGTCATCTCAATGAGGCTGGCACTAAGTCATCAACATTGACAACATTCGAGGTGATAAGAGTTGGTCAACTCCATGGAAACGACAGCGTTGTTTCACTCCTGGGGATTGATGGGAGCGTCAGAGGCCGTGTCTTATCCTCAGATTGGCTTAATGCAACTGGTCCATTCAGACGTCTCCGGATGTCCTGTGATCAAGGAACTTTGAGGACATTCTGCGGCAAGCGGAACCTTGGTTCAAAAAACAGCTTTTATTTTTAAGTTTTTTTTTTTTTAGGATAAAAACTAAAATAAGCCACATGATATAAATATAAAAAGAAATCTATGCTTAAATTATACAAAGAAAAAAACAAAAACATTGTCCCCCTTCAAGTCTTTACACAGAAACATTCTGTATGAATGTGACAGTAGCTGTGTGTTGCCACAAACCAGGACGGTACCCATGAGCAGACTCACACACCAGCAATCAGGTTAAAAAAAGTCTTTATTCAAAGTCTCTGAGCAGCAGTTGGCGAAGATATCCAAGGGAGGATGTAGGCAGAGGTCCGAAGGAAAGCTGGGGTCCAAAACAACGGTGTGCAGCAGTTGAGCATACCACCGCCGGGTTTTCCAGAACCATAATTGTTTTATTTAAATAAATCAAAACGAACACAAACACTCTCACAGACAAACTGCTTCCCTCAGTCTCGGTCTTGTCTGTGTCTCCCGCCTGTCTCCCCTGTGTGTCTGGCGGCTCCTCTTTTATGGGCAGAGAGGTGAGGCAGCACACCTGATTCCTATCAGGGGCTTAATCACCTCTCTGCCACACCGTCTTACTCCGTAACAACAAGAAGAAGAACGTTTGTCAAAACAAAATTATGTCGTTTCTTTGGCAAGCGCCCTCTGGCTGAAGACATTTTGTTCGGCAGTGCCAACCGTCCGGACCGGAGTCTCTCGGCTTCAGCAGTGTGGTCCACTCTTGTGTGCTTGGTCAGATTTTGCTTGGTGAGATTTTGCACCTGGCTGATGCTGCCGTGGCCCTTGCTGCTCCTCACCTGGATCTCCCTCCGACTACAACCAGTGGATAACAGTGCTGGAGTGGCTTCCCACTCCACTGGAAAGCCAAACCAACGTCCCTGTTCCCGTCAAAATAACCTCTTTTCACCGTCGACTTCTGAAGGAGGCCATGATGAGACACTCCGGGAGCCTCCCCCACTCCTCTGCCACATTCTCACCACAACAAGAGCCTGCCCGGTCACCTCCTCATCCTCATCCTCATCCTCATCCACCACCGTCTCATCGGCCTCTCTACCACATTAATAATTGGAGATTCCATCTCCAGAAGTATCTGTATCTTCAACACAACCACACACTGCCTTCCTGAGTTGGTGGTCCACGGCTCCTGTACCTATTGCGCTCCCTTCCTCCCTCCATCTCCCGACTTATATAGTCCATATTGGTTCTTATGTTTGCAGATCGTCGGCAGTCTGAAGTGATTAAGAAGATGGAAAGCGTTTTTTGTCCCCGATCCCATTCCCACACTCGGCCGTGGCGTGACGTGCTTCAGCGGAATCTTAAGCCTGAACGCATTTCTTACTTCCGCCTCCAGTAACCGCAATAAAGGTTTTGTCGACAACTTTAATTTGTTCTGGAACATTCCTCCTTCTTTCATCCTGATGGACTCCAGGCTGGGCAGCAGGCGGCTAACCTACTACATGCCTTCCCTTCCTCTCCATATAACTGACTGTTCAGATCTCTCGTATATGCCCCCGAGTGTCCTCCTTCCTTGCAGACTCCTCAGGCTGTTGCTGGTAGCACCAGCACCCCCTACTGTCCTCTTCGGACACTGTCTTCTGAAAATGAGTCATCTCATTAAATCACTGCTGCTTCCTCCAGTGCTGTGGGGGCATTATTGTAGCAAAACTATTTGTCAGTGCGTCTGTCGGGTTGTCTGTCAGTATTTCAATCTGTCTGTCCAGAGTGAGAGTTGTCAGTGTGTGAAAGAATTTGTAAATGTGAACCTGAATCTGCAAAAGTTGTATTATACCTTGTCCGTCTGTAATTAAGTATTTGAATGTGTAAAACATCTGCTTATCTGTATTAGAATTTGTACATGTAATAAGATTTGTCAATGCGTACAAAGAGTTATCAATACATACAAAGATATTTCTAGTTAAAGTCTGTTTTCAGCTTCAAATCCTGAAAGTACTGACAACTCACCTGTTAAGAGTCGAGCAGTTTCACAATTGGCTGGGGTTTTTTTTTTTACACGTGACTTTTGCTACAGTTCTGCCATGACAGGATTCCAGGCTGTAAAGCCAGGGTTTTACTGCCCTGAGCGCAGGCTCACAGGTTCACAGCCTCACAGGTTCACAGGTAAAAGTAATTATTTATTTATGTTTTTTTTTTATTTTTTTTTAATATACGTCAATGTTCTTATATCCTACACCAAAATAACAAACAGTGACAATTTATACTGACTGAGATTGTTTCCCCTCCACCAATAAACAGAGCAACACCATAACCCACAAGCCCTTGCTCTCATGGCAAAACCTTGTACCTCGCCGGAATCAGCTCTATATATTTTTTAAACTTTCTTAAAGTTTATAATTGTTCAATCTCTGTACATAATTTATTCCATAATTTTACACCGCAGATGGTGATAGAGAAGCTTTTCTGGGCGGTGCGGACTTTGAGTTTTTAGCTCTTTAAATTTCTTTAAATTTCCGTTTCTTGGCATCTCTGTGCATCCATCGCTGTGTTCTGAGCCTGGCTGCCGGCACCCGTTACCCCTGAGACGTCACAGCCAAGATGGATGCACTTGAGAATTCTTGCTTGGCAGCGAACAAGAATCACGACTGAATTTCACTTGTTTTTTTATAGTTGTTTACTTGCGGGTATTGGCAGTATGACAAAAATGTTTTATTATGAAAATCCTTTTTTTTTTTTTAATTGCTTTTTTTCAATAATGCTTTTGGTGTCATGAGGTCTTTAAGACTGCTGAAGGATCTACGGTGAGCTGTGCCCCACCACCCCTCTCTACCGTTATCTCCACCTCTACCTCCTTGCAGAGTCTGGAGCCTCCTAACCCGCTCAGTCTGCAGCAAATGGATCACTGTCTGCTGAGTATTATGGAGAATCCCTACCTGAACCAGTTTCTGTATCCCCACCCAGGGAACCAGGGTTTGAATCCCTACCCCAATCTGTCAGTTAGTCCTCTCCTTTTCTCTCCTCTGTCCCGTCGTCCCATTCAGATTAGCAGAAAACCTCCATCTCCAAGTCTGGTTCTGCAAAGGTTCCTTCAGTTAGAGGGAGTGTTTCCTTTCCTGATGCTTGCTCATGTGGATTTGTTGGGTTTTTCTCTGTGAAAAGCACCGATGAATGACTGTGTTGTATTTGGTGCTATACAAATAAAGTTGAATTGAATCCAGTCAAATTAAATTCGTAGATTCAGACAGAAAGACTCAGGATGTCAGGTTTCTTTCTCCGGGATGTCAAAAACTTCAACTTGTGACTGTCAAAGATGTTTGTCTCCTGTTTGGTTCTCAATTTTCGTCGTTTCTGTCACTTATGTAAACTAAAGTCTGTTTGCCGTGAGCCGCTGGAGGTGCCTTGACCTACCGCAGAGAGGCTGAAACCACATCCAACAAACTGTGTTGGTTCGTCTGTTCAGGTGTGAGCCACGCTGTGTCGGTGTCCGAGATCATCTCGGTCAGAGAGGAGGACGAGCAGGGCGGCAGCCGGCGGCGAGATGATGGCAGCTGGAAGAAAATCCAAGAGGGGGAGGAACCGGACTGTAGGCAGGCCTTCACAGGTACACAGTGGAGAAATGCATCATTCAGCCTGCAGGGCGACACCCGGCAGGATAGAACATGTTACAGCACTAAGACCTGAGCTGAGAGGTCAGGAAAGGTTAACATCACGGGCAGTGCAGGTGAAATGGTAAAAACAGGCTAAAGGCTGCAGGTTGGATGCCAAGTTAAGTGTATTTCAGCTAAATTTTATTGTTTTTTATTGGAGGACTTTAAAGAATACACATACAAAGGATCATATGTATGCGCTTTTGTGTAATTCTCCATCATATTACAGGTATTTATCTTCTACAGTCCCGCTGAAAAGGCTCACACATCATACATGTGTTATTCTTTTCTTTTGTAATCATCTGTTTACAGTCAAATAAAGCAAGGAGACTTAAAGCTTGAAATGTTGAGGTGATCTAACCAGATGTAAAGTTGGCTAGTTTAACAATGGACTGGCTCATATAAATGTGAAAAAGTCGCATTCATCCAGTAAAATTCATACAGTCGCATTCCTACGTGAAATGTTGTATTTTACGCTGACCATAAACGTATTACACATTTTACATTGTTCAGTAAGTTAAAAGATGATGAATATGCAAGAGATGCACTGATACCGATACCAGTATCGGGTCTGATACCGCACGGAGTACTTGTTTCTGATCCCCGATACAACCAAATGAGTACTACGCCACGTCATCCGCCAGCAACATCAGCAGCTGGTAGACAATAGAGGATAAGTGATGTCAGCGGTTTGGGGATTCCTTAATATAAATGAGAATGACTAAAGTCAAGTCCACTGCGCAGCGCGGCACGTTACAGTACGGTGAAGTGCACCACAGAGAGTACAATTAAAATGTAGGGAGGTTGTGAATGGCCGCATAACAACTCGGGTATTACGCTCACATTTAGTGCTGCACTGCTCAGTCTGATTAAAGTCGTGAGAGGGCAAGTGGAAAGCAGCGACTGTCCACCAGGCTCAACAGCACAATGTCAAAAAAAGAAAGATAAAGAAACTGGGGAGAAAAAAAAACTATGTTCTCCTAAAATATCAAGAGGAGGAGAAAGATAGTTGGTACCGCACCAGCAACCTCATCACAGATGACATTTGGACCAGCAGTTTGCTGGATGTCGCTCGGTAGTTTACCTGCTCAGTGGATCAGGGGGATTTTACTCGGAGTGGTACTACATGCTACATGCTACATGCTAAAGAGTTTCGGGGCTCACATAGCAGCGATGCTACGTGCTAAACGTGATTCAAGTTTGACTGATACACTCATTAACAGTGAGCAGGAGCGTGTGTCGGCACACAGCCAGCTCGGTCCTTCAGTCTACAGTTCACAGTACACACCGGGCAATGTTTAAATACGTGTTACACTGCGCTGTGCAGACTGTCGACACAGTCGTACACTGGAGCCTTCAAGGCAGTTGGAGTGCGTAGCATCAACACAGAGGCTGAGCAGAGGTGGTTTCCAGCAATGCATAGCCTTCACACACTGTTTGTGTGTAAGTACTCATATCGGTACTCTGCAAGTAGCTAAAGGTTAGTACTCATACTTTAAAAAAGTGTCAGTGAATCCCGACTATAAACTTAAATTTATTGGCGGTAACCGCTTTGGATAGAGGGACAGTGACAGGATTTTCCTGCTGAAGTGTGTGTTCCTGTGTGTGTTCAGTGTTGTATGTGGAGAGGAGTCGGCAGCACCGCTGGCGGTGTGCTGAGGTTACCTTCACCTGCCCTACTGAGGATATGTGTCAGCGCTGGGTCGCCAGCATCCGAGAGCTGCTCGCCAACAACGGTGAGACTCGACGCCGCTCGGCTTCTGTCGTTCACCTGTTCACTCCCAAAGCGTTTGTGCCTGTGGGCTGTGTGTGTGACATGAGTGTGTGCTCACATCGCCAGCCAGCAGACCCAAACGCCTCCTGGTCTACATCAACCCGTACAGCGGGAAGAAACAAGGCAAGCGCGTCTACGAGCAGAAGGTGGCGCCACTGTTCGCCCAGGCCGGCATCTCCACTCACGTCATCGGTGCGTCCTCAAACGTTCACTTCCTGTTCCTGTCCCCACCTGGGAGAGCACACCTATGATCAAACTGTGTTTCCATAGTGACGGAGCACGCCAACCACGCCAGGGACCACCTGAAGACGGAGGCGGAGCTGAAGCAGTTTGACGGGTGAGATTGGCGCACACTCTCGACTTCTGATCTTATTAACTATTAAATAATGCACACCAAAGTTTTACAACCAAAGAAAGAAAGATCTTTGACAGAAATGCTCAAAATCTCTATAAGGGGGAATAAATTTGATCTGCCACCTCTTAATTCGATCCATTTTCTCTTTTTAGATTCTTCAGTTTTCCATGTTAAAACTAGGACCATGTTTACAAGATTCAGTCAAAAGTTGTTGTTTCAAAGGTTTTGCGTTTGCAATGCAACAATTTGATGACGATGTCTGTTTATGTGGAAATGGCAGAAAACGATACCTACGTGTTCATTTCTTGGGCCACTAGGGGGTGCTGTTTGTTTTTGTAATGACACATGCAGCAGAGAACAACCAGCTCTAAATATTAACAATGGGAGAACAAACTAATTCAAATCCTATGCCAGCGGCGGGAATCCGCAGGAACGAGGTGCGCCGTGGCTCTGGCCAACATAGACAGTATGCCAATGGGTCCTCAAAGCCTTTAGGAAGGTCTTCGTCTGATGACAGAGCTACGACCACTTTACCCCCATTATGAGGCAAGAAGACACTCCAGTTGTCTACCTTCAATGTGAACACACAAAGAGCTTGCATCAAGAATGTTTATACATACATCGACATACTGGGCATTCAGGGGCACCAAGTAAACCAGAGTGAGGAGTTCAGGTTTGAGTTAGTGGAAGGATACCAGTTCATAACATCATCAGCATGGAGGAAGCCAACTACAAACTCATCCCAAGGTGGGCTTGGCCTCATGCTCAGCACTAAAGCAAGGAAATCTATGCAGTATAGCATCCGTATGCGACCACATCTTAGTTGCAGAGTTCGACGGTAACCCTGCCTGCACAGTAGTTATGGTTTACTCACCCCACAATACTCGTGACGAGGCTGATATGCAGACATTCTACTCCCACCTCAGAAAAGCAGCCATGCCTGTGCCTGCTCACAACTTCCCGGCCGTCCTCTGAGACTTTATTGCCCACATTGGATAGGAGGATGCTCCTCAGACCGACCATGGCATCACCAATCACAGTGGCGGCATGCGTGCCGACTTCTCGCAGGGAAATGACCTCCAGGCAGCCAACACCCATTTCACAAAACGGCACAACAAACTGGACTCCTGAGGACAGATGTACACTACACAAAAAGCAACTCGATCACACCCTGGTGCGCAGAAACTGATGTAATAGTCTGCTGAATGCTGAAGCATATCACAGCTTTAGGACAGTGGGTTCAGACCACTGCGTCGTGACAATGAGGGTTAGGCTCCGCCTGCACCAACCTAAGACACTTCCTGGACAGGAAATGGATTGAAAGGCATTTGTCTCAGCCCCTGGCCTCTAAGTCCAATACTCAGTTGAGGTGAAAAATCGATTTGAGGAACTCCAGCAGGATAAAAGAACCACTGACAATTACCACAAGTTTACTGAGGCAGACCTCAAGACAATGGAGAGACGCGCAATAGGAAATAAAGAAAGTCTGACCATCCGGACATACAAGCAGCAGCATGGATGGTTGAACTGTGCTGTCAACAACTAAGAGAGAGGGATGGCGAACTGTTGAGAGAAGCTGTCTCGGCAGCAAAGACGAGCCTTTTCAGTGAGTCTGACCCTCTAAATCAGGAGGATATCAGGAGGAAGTGAAGCAGATCTCTGACTTGTGTTTTCTTCTCACACCATCAAGACGTTAAACGAGCCTGAGCGTGGCCAGCGAGCCACACGAGTAAAGATTCAAGGATTTTTATTGTCATACTGTTTCACGTTTTTACATCCTGGTACAAAACTCTGTTCCTGAGGCCTGGAGGACACCAAAAACATAAACAGTAGAGAATGAAATAGAATAAAATAGAAGTCAAATGGAATGGAAAAGTAATCTAGAACAGGCACAATGGAAGATAGTACGAATACATCATGAAAAAGAATTTCTGAATGAAATATTACTTTTTTTTTTTTCTTTTTTTTTTGAAACCTCAACAATTTTAAAAAGAAGTTAGAAATCAGAGCAGTTCTTCACTAACGCCTCTCTCCGGCCTTAGATTTTTGTCAGTTTGTTGTTAACTAGCAGCTCGTTAGCAGGTTAGCCAGATCAACCTGGGACATCCTGCTTAGTTTGACCTGCAGCACAGGATTTAAGTGGTTCAATTATATTAGCCTTTTTAACGGTTTAAGCGAAGAATAAGACCCGTACGTCTTTTATATATATATATATATATATATATATATATATATATATATGTTTATTAGTTTTTTAATATAACGATACAATTTGTCATGTAAACATAAACCAGAGGATATATAGAAAAAACAAAGAAACACAATCATCCATCCACACACACACACACACACACACACACACACACACACACACACACACACACACACACACACACACACACACACACACACACACACACACACGCCTGTCGCAGTTTGCACATAAAGATCTTATACATGGTTGACGTATCAGAGGTAATAACACTTCTATTTTGCTATAATAACCATGTAAGGTTCCCATAAATGTATTAAATCCTTTTGTAATATTTGTTCGTCTTTCTAGTCCAATGCATTCTGAAAGTTCTTTGATCCATTGTTGTGTTGAAGGAGCTTCCATCTTCTTCCAGTGTAGTGCAATAGCTCTCCTGGCATGTAATCGCCCAAAGTCCACAGATTTATTTTGCTTCTTTGTTCTTGAAAAATCTCCTGGGTATATTCCGATATCCAAAGTTTGGCAGAAAGGGGAATCTTCACTTTAAAACCCTCCGATAGACACTTAATCACGTCTTTCCAAAATGTTAATATATCTGTCCACTCCCACACACAGTGTATAAGTGTCCCTTTATGAGCTCGAAATAAGACCCGCTCTGGCAATATGATGATGTGAGAGCATGCTCGGGTGTGAGCGAATGGCCGTGACCTTTGACCCCTTCCCCCTCAGCGTGGTGTGCGTCGGAGGCGACGGCATGTTCAGCGAGATCCTCCATGGCCTCATCTGGAGGACGCAGATGGACGGCGGCGTCGATCCCAACTGCCCCGAGGAGGTGTTGTCGCCCTGCTCTCTGCGCATCGGGATCATCCCGGCAGGTCGGACAGCATGACTCGGCAAAAATAACCTTTCATTGTAGCGTGGCTCAGAGGCGTCCCCGGCGTCGTTCAGGCGGTTAAAGAGAGCACACTGATGGACCGTTGGTCCTCTGAGGGATCGTTTTCCTCCAGCATGAGTTTGATCACTGTACAGACTCGTAGTTAAACTCTCTGGAGTCTCATTTAGAGGCCGATCCTGGCAGTCAGAGAGCAGGGATCTCTGTTGGACGCTGCAGCTCATCTCAAAGTGGCACACCACTTTGTTTAAGCTTTTATCATCCAAGTGGTCGTGCTTGATAAGTTTTTATGTTTTCTGCTCAGTCAACAAGTGTAAATTAAGAAAAAAATTGAATAAATAAATGAAATAATTGTGCTAAAATTGAGACCTTCGGCTGCTTTCCTTTCTAAATCATCAGTCTCATAAACTCCTTGTTCTCCCTTCAGGTTCGACGGACTGTATCTGCTTCGCCACAGTGGGCACCAACGATCCCGTGACCTCGGCTCTGCACATCATCGTGGGTCAGTGAGCAGACGCTACACAGCAAACTGTGGTGCTCCTGCGCAGTGGCACAGTCAGTGGTGATGTTCATCACACAGCAGGAGATTCCATCTCTAATGACCGGGAGGCCACAGGGCCACAAACACGTACATTTACTTCTCACCGTTGCTTTTCTACTGGTGCTCTCGTCTGGTCTTCAAAATTCACATTACACCATGAGTGCCAATCATAAAACCGACCCGCCAGAGGCTCTAATCCAGCCAAACCACCGAGCAAATTGAAATATTTCAAAGACAACATTGATATTTCTTTTTACAGCACATTTCTTAAGAGTGGCGAACACGACACAACTCTTAGACTCTGGTTACACAACATTGTTTTCAAGCTAAAACGCAAAACTTAAGTAACAAAATAGCAATCCAAGTTAGTCGTCTGTCCATACGAAAGTCCAAAAACTCACTATTTTTAATGTTTATAGCATATTGTTCTCTGTTGCTTGTGTGTGTGGTTTCATTACTAAATGAACAGCAGCACCCACTAGTGGATTAGCATGAAAACTACATCTTTTAAAAACATTTGCTCTGTAAACACGACACTTTTCTGAAATTAAAAAGTAAAAACATGATGCATTTTCTCTTGAAACATTGTCATATAAACAGGTCTTAGACCCTGATCTCACTGCGAATACACGAGCTTTAGCCTCACAACCACGCTGTCACAGTGAGTTTGTGAAAACACCCATAATGCAACAGTTTGGGTTTTTTTACATTTCACTGTATTTTGCACCAGAAGGTTTCCATAAAATTTGATTTATGTTGAGATTGTAGTCATTTTAAGTAACATTTGTTTGGTTTTGTGAACATTTTCATGAAGTATAAAGTGGTGCGTGTGCGTGTGCGTGTGTGTAGGAGACTCCCAGGCCATGGACGTGTGCTCGGTTCACCATAACAACACCTTCCTACGATACTCCGTCTCCCTGCTGGGATACGGTTTCTACGGCGACGTGCTCACTGACAGTGAGAGGAAGAGGTGGATGGGACCGGCTCGATACGACCTATCAGGTAGGACTGTGTGTTGACCTCTGTCCTACCAGCTCTCCAGCATCTCGTGTTAACTTGTTTCATGTTGCAGGTCTGAAGATGTTTCTGACTCACCACTACTACGAAGGAACCGTCTCCTATCTCCCGGCCAGAGGCATCCTGGGAACCCCGCGAGACATCGCCAGGTGTCGATCTGGGTGAGAGAAAGAGAGAGACGGTCTTTGATTTTTGCTTTAAGATCAGGACTGATTAACAGACTTATGGCTCTTTTCCACTAGTTCCCACTCAGCCTTACTTGACTTGACTCTGCTCGACTCGGCCTCGGTCGTTTTCCATTCCATTATAGTCCGACCACGGCGAGGGCGGAGTCATCTGAGCTTTTCCCCGTTGTGCACAATTACTCATCCCCAATATGATGCGGCGCGAACATGCATTGGATATCAGCTCAAATAATAATTTGCTACGATGGTGCTTAACTGTCTGGTGTTTCGGTTTCACTGGTGCCCCTGTTAACTGGTGACTTCTGCCACCAGCCATTAGCAGCAGCTGGTGTTCAAAAAAGAGAAAAAAACGGTGTGAAACTTTAATGGAAATGCGATTAAACGGCGTTCACCAGGACAGCTACGGACTTTGGTCGGGTTCTAACATGAAAAGGGGACGCTGGTGGAAGCCAGTCACCAGTTAACAGGGAAACCAGTTAATCTGAAACACCGGTGGTATCTGCGGCTCGGAGACCTCCTGATACTCCTCCTGCTCCTGAATCCTCTGGTCACCAAGCGGACAAAGAAGCGTCTGCAGCTCATCGCTGCTCCACGGGGTTTATGTCTGTGCATCTTTCACTGTTTGTGAGTGTTCTTGTTCTGATCTGGTTTAAAAAATGACTCATCTGTGTCATCACGCGCCGGCCAATCAGTGGCCTGCTCTCTGCCGATGTCACATGTTCTACTCGAATTGGCTCGCTTGGAACCTCAGCTGCGCAGTTACCAGGAACGTACCTGGTAGTGGGACGAGCAGTAGTGGAAAAGTGTCAATAGCAAGTAGAGTCAAGTCGCGTAAGGCTGAGGAGGAATTAGTGGAAAAGCGCCGTAATTTGCTAACATGTATGGCGGCACAATGTTTTGGAAAATCTTTCAAAAAACAGTGATGGAGTCCCATCAAGCAGGTTTGTCGAGTCTCTGTGAGCTCTGTTGATTCACCATCACTACTCTAGGATCATGTTTCCACCTGTTTCCACGTTCAACTCCACAGACGGTAGGTCTTATTCACACAAAGAGGATCATATCACTGCATTACTTGTATGACATCAAACCGGGCGACAGCAGGACAGAAGTCAGAAGCACCAAAGTAGAAAAATGAAGGAAAAATGACCACAAGGAAGTCAACCAGCGGCTCCACTTCTGAAACACTGCAGACACACACGTGATGGGGGGAGAAAACAGGATCCAAAAATAGAGGGCAAAAGAAAGAGCACTGTTTTAGTTGAATGAACAAATTTGACAGTACAAAATAAATTGTCAAACTGTTTTTTCAAAACTCCATCACATGTTCACCTGACGACTCACTACCATGGGTCAGTGTTCCCAAAGAAAACGGTATCAGCTTGTCCTGCCCTGATTGTTCTTCCTAAAGTTAATACAAGCTTCTAAGTGAGAGTGAATTGCCCAGACTTTCCTTTTACAGGCATCGTGGTTGTAACTTGTGTGTGTGTTTGTACATTTGCAGCTGTGTGGTTTGTCAGCACAACGGGCAGCTGCTTTCAGAGAAAGCAGAGAGCTACGAGATGGAGAAGGAGTCGGATGATGGTGAGTCCAACAAAAGGACCTTCTCACCCTGATCAATCAGGAACGTACCGAGCAAAGTTTGTGGTGATTGGAGCTGCTCTGGTCCCATAATAGACAAAAACCTGTGGGGTCTGTGAATAGAGCCCTGAGGGATGTAAAAAAAAAAAAATTATTTCTTTAAAATGTATGTTTGATTTTGCATTGGACCTTCCTCAACTGAGTTTCTCAGGTACTTATAGAAACACATATTTGTTGATTTCTTTCCTGATTTGTCGGTGATCTGAATGTTTTCGCTGAAGTTTTGAGAAGTTTTACACTGTGAGAAATAAGCTGAGGTTCCATTTCCACAACGACAGTCAGAGTGAAAGCCCAACGATTTAGCATTTTCATTCCACAGAAATGTTGCGACAACTTTTTGAAGGCGATGTCAGTTTACACGGAAAACAATGTAGTTAGCACGCCAGGCCACAAGTCGGTGCTGTTGTTTGTTTTCGTAATGAAACCACACACGCGCGAGAGAACAGTGGTCGTACACGGACATTGGGATTGCGGTTCCATGTCAACTATAGAACTTGCAGGTCCCAGGAGAACTGGGGTCACGACACCATGGAGGAAACATTGTTCTGATTGTCTCTACTGAGCATGTGCAGAACAACTCTTGAACCGCGGTGCGCATGCACATTAGCAGTGTTCTTAAAACGTTAAGTTTTTTTGTTGCTCCGAGCCACAAAACGCAACGAATCTTTTCAGTTTTCACTTGAAAATGCTTTGGCGTAAACGAGGACTGAGTCTCTGCGGGATTTTAGTTTCAGAGAGTGACGGCGAGTGGAGGACGATCCGAGGGAAGTTCCTCGCCATAAACGCTGCCAGTATGAGCTGCGCTTGTCCTCGCAGCCCTAAAGGCCTGTCACCTGCCGCCCACCTGGCCGACGGCACCACCGACCTCATCCTGGTCCGGAAGTGTTCCCGCTTCAGCTTCCTCCGACACCTCCTCCGACACACCAGCAAGGACGACCAGGTACCGCCGTCCTCCCGAATCACGGCGAGACACAGCCACAGTCCCCAGGTATAACTTCCTCTCCTCTCCACCTCGCAGTTCGACCTCGCTTTTGTTGAGGTCCACCGTGTTCGCCGCTTCCGCTTCACGCCGCATCACTGCCAGGGCGACTCGGACCTGGAACTGAACCTGCAGGAGAACAAAGGTCAGATCTTCAGCCAGATCTGCACCAACCACCCGGCTTGTGGCTGTGCGCCCGCCTACAGCAGCTGGAACTGCGACGGGGAGATCCTGACCCACACAGCCATCGACGTCAGGTACGGTCACTCTCTCACCGTCCAGAACTTCTACATCCTGTGAAAGAACCCGTCTAGAACCCTGGTTGTGTCCTGGTCTTTTCAGGGTTCACTGCCAGTTGATCAAGCTGTTTGCCCGAGGGATCGAAGAACCGACCGTGTTCGAGGACCTCGGCAGCCCCTGTGCAATATGAACGACCAAAGCAGAGCCCCCCACCCCCACCCCCACCCCCCCACCCCCCTTCGTTTGGTTATTTTCTATTCACACGACTGGTTCAAGGGGCCCTTGAATGTTTCTTGTGCATCAGTTTGGATTCGGACCGCTCTCGGTCTTGTTGGTTTCTTCACCTGTCTGTCCAGTCTCTCCATCTTTGTTCAGTCTTTTCTGATTAAGTTCCACATGCAGAAACATTAACCAGGTGCAGGGCCACTGGTCCAGGTGGACTTTCTTCCTGAACTTTCTATTTTTGTTGTACAGTTTCCTCGTACAAGACAGTGAAACTCAAAGTGCAGTTCAGTCACGTGCAAGTTGGACTTGTTGGTCAGGTTTTAGAATTTCCCCAGTGACCGTAGTTTGGACTCTTCTGTTTCAGACCGAGACCCGTATTGACTTGGACTTGACTTGATCTGAAGACTCGGGTCATTTTACTGTTTCATCACATCCGGACTGGTTTTGGATCTTTGACCTAAGAGACGAGAAGCGAGAGTCCGAACCCCCCTGGAGGATGGACCTGGTGTCTGATGGGTGTTTGGACCTCTTCTTGTAATGATTTGGTCCTGTGAGCTGTGGAGGTGATGTGGTTGAAGGTTTGAGGGATTCCTGTGTGTCTTTGATTCAAACCAGTTCTGACTTTCTGACTCGTCTCTCCTTGAACTCCCCCGTTTGGACCTGGCGTGCCGACGCAACCTGGAACACTTCAAGAACTCTGCTTAATGATTCAGTTACAGACTCTTACGTCTTAAATCACCTCATCCTGGTGATTTGTTCTGTCCTTTGAATGGTTTTGCTTTGACCTTCATAGCTGTGTCCCAGGGTTTCTTGTGATCCGGAGCTGGACTCTTGATTCAGAACAAACTGGGAAAGCGTCATGTCCGTCCCCGTCTCAGTTCAGACGACCGTTTTTGATGAAAACCTTGAACAACTCGACGCCTGTGGAGTTCTGGTGCTGTTCCGGACTTTGATTTGACTTCTTTCTTTCTTTGTTTGGTTTTCTGTCTGACAGAGTGGATTGTACCTCAATCGATCCTTCAGACCCGTTGACATGAAGGTGACTTTAACTTGTCTTCCATATTTTAAAGTTTCCGATAAATTCCTCGTTATCTTGCTGTAGCTTTTTCAAAGTTTTTTTTAATTTAAATCATCACTTTGCGTATTGGTGTCCAATTCTGGTTTGTTGTTACTGCGACATGATTGGATTTTGGATAAACTACTAGAATTTAACAGCTTTGATCCGGTCTTGAGGTTCATATCAGAAATCTGGTGAAACTTTCTTCCTGGAGTTTTTTCGTCGAACACTCCAACGCTGGTAATCTTCTATTTCTACTCTGTATGCAACTGAACTCAGCCTGAGCAAAGACACAGACGCCTACAGCCGTGGTGTCTGTCTCTGTAGTCCTCCACATGATCATCTATTGTCATTTAGTGTGGAGGTGAACGTGTGTGAAGCGTCACACCGAGTGGATGTGTGACGAGTCGGTTAAGACTAAAGTCAGCTGGTCTGAACTAATGCCGGGCAAATCTGGCTCATGATTAATTCACACACTTTATTTTTTTAGAGTTTATTCTGCACCTCCAGTTCACAGTTTTTCCCATTTTAAAATCGATAAATCCTCCACAGCTGTTGGAAGGATTCGGTCCAGATCACGGTGTGGAGGCAGCTGTGACTTTAAAGGAGCTCTGCTCTGGAGGATGGAGGATCTTCCTCCTCCAACATCCGATGGACTGAATCTGACCGGAGAACCGTTCAGGCTGACCGTCGGTCTGCAGCCACACACACACAGCTTCTCTGTGTCGTCTGGACACTGGACATAATCCTCACCAGCCACACACACACACACACACACACACACACACACACACACACACACACACACACACACACACACACACACACACACAGTGAAGGACCTCAGGAAGGTCACATGGAAGCATCTAGACGTCTCTCTCAGCTTCAGACACACAAAAGGTTTGAGTCGTCAGACTGTTGACGCTTCCTGTCGTTTCCTTCGATATCAGTAGCAGCTTTCAGCTTTATCCTCATCTTAAAGAAACAGTTTGGATCCTTTCAGACGAGGTCGTATGTGGTCACCGCGATGTGTGTGGGGGTTGGTACAGGTCAGGGGGTCTGCAGCCATCACCAAATACACATTCATCTGGTTTGAATTGTGTTGCTCAGCAGACAATCAAAGGGTCGTGTGTTCAATATTAGCAGAAGAGTATTCAGATGTGACAATGGAAGAGCTGTCAAATCGGTAGAAACTGCTGATACAGCTGAAATGGAAATAGCTAAACTAGCATTTTAAAGCAGATAAAACAGTCAACATAAAACTGCTACGCAAACCGCAGTGGCTAAAGTGGTTTCAAAAATATTGATCATAAATGCACCACAAACCAGTTTTACTAAATGTATATATAAAAAAAAAAAAAAAAACATTTTCAGGTGTATAAAAGTTTCAATGCTTTGATTTAGATGTTTGAAAATTGTGACGTGGTTGCAGACAAAGTGTATTTGGTAAAACTGGTAACTCTTTTGGTTGTCAAGGTTGCAGACCTCTTCTGTTGAACAACTCACTGTACCACCTTGTGGCCGAAAGTCATACTACAAGACTTATGGATTGAACGCAAGTTCTGGGGTTTCAAATATTATATGTGACATATTCGTACGACCACACTTGAAATGATCCAAACTGTTAATTTAACCAAATACCAGCAAGGGTTCACTGATGTAGCTGTTGGTCTCATTTCTTCTGTTGTAGCTCGCTCAAAACTGGATTTGACCAAAACCAGTCAAAACTAAAGATGCAAGCCTGTTTCAGCAGAGATCCAAAGTCACAGACTTGTGATCCAGGTCACCTTTGTAGTGATGATTTTTCTCTCTCAGTTACTGTATATAAATGTATAAACTGCTGGAAAACCCACAAAACGAACCAAATGTGATGGCGTGAAGTAGAATATCATTAGGAAACAGTATTTGTTCACATTGAGCTGCTTTAATCACGATGGACAAATTAATTTAGGTGTTTTAGTTTTAGTTTTTTTTAATATTTCATGCTGGACTGATGTTCTGAGCTCAATGCTAACTGGCTAAATAGAGCAAAAAACAGCAACAAGCATCCAATTATATGAAAATTGCTGGCGTGATGCTTTTTAAAAACATGTACAATTGTTGAATGTGTAAAATAATAAAGCTGAGCTTCATTATTGCATCAAAGTAAAGTCATTGTTATCGTCAAACAGCCATGACTAGTCCAAACTCCTACATAGCAAAATGTTAAGATATTACACTGGTTCTTGTACAAGGACGCAACCCCGACGTTGTTATCCAAATCACCACTAGAGGGCTCCATAGAACAAAGTGGTGACAGTCGATCTTATAATATTTTTCCTCGCAGAGTGTAAAGACTGCTACACACTAAAGTTTTGATTGTCTGAGCGCTCGGTTCACTGCGGCGAGACAAAAGCCCGCAGTGCTCGTTTCTATGGCGTCAATCTGACGTGTCGTAGCGGATACAAAGTCGTGAAACTGCCTCGGCCACGTTAACGGATTCTGAAATTGATGTCTGAACTCAAGTAAATTGTTCTTTGCAGCAGTGAGGAATTGTTTAGAATTCACAGTTACCACATTTTCCAGACTTATAAATCTGCAGAAGACTTGCTTGGCTGGTCGTGTAAATTATATTATGGAGCAACTTGTATATGAAAATAAACTGGTGCATACCATCATGTGACCACTAGGTGTCTCCGTATGGCAACATAGTGCCGCAATACCACAGATCAATCAAAATTTTTACCGTATTTTATTGACACCACCAGTTTAAATGTCCCAAAAAAGGAGGGAAAAGAATGACAGGGAAATAGATTTGTTTTGGACGTGTTGATGCATGCGACTTGTCTGGAAACTACGAGTGGTGGAAGACATGCGAGCTTTACCGTCTCCAGCCTCACAACCAAATACAAGCATGTAGCGAAGACGATCTCTTCCTCTTCATCCCCTGAAAACACGACAGTGATGACGTGATGGAAAAGACAACATGTCAAACATACGCTGCAGCTGTACGTAGTTTTTTCTGTTTTGTTTGTGAACCTTTATTGTGGTTTTGATGGCAGTATTTATGCCGGACAGGGCGACTCTTCTGGAGTTTTTATTTTCTGTGGAGAATGGGTCGACCGCTCGCTGTCCTTTCACTTTTTCTGCTGTAGCTGTTACATTATCAGGAATAAAAGATTCTTTCAACACTGGACTCGTTATTGCTTGTGATGTTACTGAATCAGGATCATGTCACCAAACATCTGGAGGTCAAAGGTCACTTGGCTTTTAGCTCGTTGGTGAGCTTCACGGATTTATTTATTTATCTTTTAAATCAAACTTTATCCACAGAACGCAAAGTGAGAATTGTTTGATCACGGGGCGGCTGTGGCTCGGTTGGTGGCGCGGGTCTCTCAATTGGAAGGTTGCAGGTTCGATTCCCTATCTGTCCACATATAAGACACTGAACCCCACACTGCCCCCAGTGGATGGACATCGCCCTGCATGGCAGCGGCCTCCACTGGTGTGTGAATGTAAAGTAATGGAAAAGGTCTATATGAAGTGAAACAAGGCGGCTTCACTTATGTGGAAATAAGTAATTGCAGAAGAATAACCGTAAGATGATTTAGGCCCCGTTACACAACGTAAAAGTGAAAAGGTCAGTTTACGTGAGATTTCATAACAGAAACAACCAACAGCGCCTACAAGTGGCCCTGCATGCTAACTACATCATTTACAGCGTTTTCGTGTATCAGGTTCAGCTTACTGAAACAAAATGGCAGGACGACGGAGATTTCACCGATGGAAACAAAAATAATTCACATAGTTGAAGTCTGGTGTACGGTTAATAGTCAAAATACGAAATGAAATTGTTAATATTGAGCTGCACAGCCAGAAAGCATATGTAGGTATCGTATGTAGGTGTATTTCTGCACTATTGGAAATCAGCAGAAATATTAGAAGATAGGATAATATAGTCATTCTAAAATACTACTACTGCTCGTGACACAAACATCTCTTTAGATGCCTAACATGCCTAACCGGTCCGACAGGTCTGACAGGTCCGACAGGTCCGACAACAATGAAAACCAGGATCACTCTAATCATTTCAATCAAACAAAGGCAACTGGTGAACTTCTTCAAGTGCATTTCTAATAATTCACCACGTGCAAACACAATATTAAAAGCTTTTCTTCTTAAAGTGGAGATTCCTGTACTAAATGTGTACGTTTTGGTTCTGCTGAATAAGGTTCACTTAGAGTCAGTTAGACGTTCCACAGATACTGCTGACGACTTTCAACCACTTCAGAATTATTCATTACGGCTCTGCAGCACCATCAACACCTTCCTCATGATACACGGGTCCATGTTGCATGTTCCCCCTGGGCTTTTCCCAGGCGACCCAACAGTATCAGAACAGGGGCGTCAACCAGACGACCAGACAAAAGAAGATGAAGAAGGATCCGAACCCAGTGAGAGAAATGAACCTTCACGCTCCTCCACTCCAGATCAGCATCGATCGAGAGCAAACAAGCGACAAGTGATAAAAAGATCTTGCCAACGTGTGTTTGTGGGTCGATACTCTGAGCAGCAGCGTTAATGATTTAACGAGAGCAAACAGCTCGGAGCTGCTGCAGGCAATTAAATCTCATTAAGGAGGAAGTGGGATCGAGGGTGCAGGAAGTCGACAGCGCGAGGAGGCAGCGCGAGGCGGCAGCGCCGGACTCGGTAAATGTGGCTTTAACAAATAACTAGACTGATAAAGTCCGAGGGGCGTCCAGGAGGTCGATACCGGGAGGTCGATACCTGGGGGATACAAAAGGACGGGCGGACGGACCCCGGCAGACCGTGGGAGGTGGGACCTGCTCCACGACGAGGACCGGTCCAGGTGAGATGCAAACACTTCACTCTTTAGCCTCGATTCCTATCAGCCAGAATATTAGGACCACTTCCAGACGACGTTGGAACAGCAGGAGGTTCTCAGATCTGAGGGTTCCCAGTCTGCAGGAAGCAGCGTGGATCTGAAAGGTTGAGTGTGATGAAACCAGGAGGCGTCGAGGATCATTGATCCAACAGACGAGCCCAAACTGCCGAGGAAGTCAGAATCACGGTTTGAAGCATTTTGAGCCCAATGTTGGTGAAAATCAGTGTGGTTGTGAGTCGACATGGAAAATCTCTGTTAAAGTGAAGTGAATGATTCAAAATGTCACATTTATGTTTTTCTACATGTATGAAACTCTCAAACTAAAATATGTTTAAAATCTTTCCTTTTTCTGTGAAAAACTCTTTTGTTCATGTAAAATACCAGTTTTTACATTTTGGGACTTAAACTTTATTTTTAACAGTTTCATTCCTTCATTACTCAGCCAAAGTAAAACCATCTTTAACAACATTAATTTAGCCTTTGTTTTTTAGTTTTATGGTGTTCAACGTGGTATTGTTTTCACATATTGTCTGTTCCTTGTATTTTTTATTTTTGTGCTCATTTTGAAAAACAACTCCATGTTATATCGGTTCTGAAAAACTCAATTTAATTGTAAGATAAAACTACTTTTCCTCTTTGAGTCGTTTTATATTGTATTAAACCTTATTTATTAATACTTTACTTCATTTAACGACAGTTTACTAGTATCCTACTTTACACTTTTTCCTATTTTTTAAAAGTCTATTTAATTACATTTTTCACACATATCCAGGGTTGTAACTTTCCGTGTACAACATGTACACCAATACAATACTTATAGGCTTTAGTCCACTAATGTTAAAATAAGTTCCCCATGAATATGCTGACAATTTAAATGAATATTAAAACTTTAAAATCTTCCGTGGCAAATAAGTAGAATATTTCACCAGAGAAGTTTCTTGTTTCATTTCATGGATTCTGATGAATGAAAAACATTTAGTATTTTAACATCAATGTTTTTATCTGATTGATGTAACAGCTGAACTTTTTTTTCCCTTTTTTCTTATTTTCCTTTTTTTCCCTTTTTTCACTGTTTTGTTTTATATTTTGTTTTTTTCCTTTTTCTTTTCTTTCATTCATTTGTTTTCTTTCTTTTCTTTCCCTTTTTCTTTTTTCCTTTATGTACTTTAGTACAAATTTTTAACATCACCATTCCTAATTTCATTTATATTTTCTGGCCTACGATGTAACGTATCATAACATTCAAGTGGAGAAAAGAGATTTCAGATCTTTCGTAAGGCAACGCGACGCCGGAAGAAAAAACTTTTTCTTTAAAATCACAAACGAGCAAAAAACCCCAAATGATCATCGAACCCCGTCAGAATAAGACTCTCCATATAAAGTTTGGTAAAGTCTCCTTGTTACGGAACGTTGACTTTTGTTCAATCTTCATTTCTAATTAAACGAAATACTTTCTTACTTAACGACAATATTTCAGTGTTTTACCTCAAGTGACTAAAATATCCTAACATGGCTTTACGTAATATTTTATAGTGAGTCCATTCCTCTCCGCAGGACATCATCATCATCTTCATCATCCTCACCATGCCGTCCATCAGTGGAACTCAGGTGTTTCTTGTGTTGGCCGTCCTCAACCTCACCACTTCACTTCCTGTCAGGTAGCGTCACACGATACGAGTCAAACTCCTGAAATTTGGTACGAAAAATGTGAGCCAAAGCTTTTATTGTGGTTGCTGTCCCGTCTGTGTTGGTGTGGACAGGGACGAGTACGAGGTGGAGACGCGACAGTCCACCAGTCTGCGGCCGCCGTCGGACTCTCTGCTTGAGGCCGTGCTCAGGTGACGCTCGCGCCGAGGGCTTTAAGTTCTTTCTTCAAAATAAAGGCCAGTGGGGTTCAAAATAGATTAGAAGGTGTTACGATTGAATTGTTTGGTCAATTTCAAACGATTGGTGGACTATTAGAGTCCCGCAGCTTCCAGAAGAGTTGACAAACACAGCAGCGTCTTCATCTCAACGCGGATGATAAGCTGAGGAAATTACAGATTGGATTTATGGCTCTTTCATCTTCAGGAGTTTTGGATGGACTGGTTAGCTCCGACTCGTCCATCTCACTGTTGTGAATGTGGTTAAATGGCGTTCGCCAGCTCAGCTACAGATTTATGTCGTTTTTTTTACATCAAGCAGCGGCAAGAGACGCGACAGGAAGTCGGTCACTTGTTAACAGGGAAACCAGTTAATCCAAAACACCTGCTCTGCTCCAGTCGCTCCTCCTCCTCCTCCGGGTTGGCTGCGTCCATGTGAATAGAGCCTCTGTGGACGACCCAGGATCAGAAGGTGTCACTCAGCGGTCCTCATCGTTCATTTAAAAGAGGCGTCTCGTCACAAACGTCTCCTCTCCAGCAGGAATCCAAAGGGGAAGGGGGGGTTTGACGCCCCTGAAAAGGCTCTTATTGTGCTTTTAGGGTGCTGTGTTCATATCTAAATCTCTGACTGGATGGAGGGATTCCTCCATCGAGACCATAAACACGTTCTGTCGGTCAGAGCAACAGAAAGGCTTCAGGTGTTCCATGTCTGATGGTCGACTGTGTTTCAGGCACATGATGTCTGCAGGTCTGGACCGCAGGAGGCAGCTGGGAGACATCGAGTTCTCCAACAGATACGCAGAGTTCCTGCGCTCCAAAGCCAAACACAGCTCCATCTGCGCCTTCCTGCGCCGCATGCAGGCCGCCAAGATGAGGTGAGGCGCTGCAGCCGGAAGAAGGGAAGGGGAAGGGAACACCGGCTCTCATCGAGAACCCGTTCCTCGTCTTTCAATCCCTGGGAGTCAAATGTGCAAACGATTCCATTGTCGATTCCAGTGGGTGCGACACCCGTGTGTCAGCGACGCGAGATACGCAACCCGTGGTCACGTCACTCACTAGAGCAGCCAGCAGGAAACACAAACGCTCTGGTTTGGTTTCAGGAGTCGGGACGACAGCAGGACAGCTTGCTGAGTTTCATCAGGGGAATAAAATACGACCAACATGCAGAAACATTTGCACACAGCAGCGAGAACTCTGAATGAACGAGGCGTTTTCGATCTCAACCAGCAGCAACAGCAACGTTAGCACGCCCTCTGCTGGTCATACTGCAGGTTACATTTCCAAATGAGAATCGATATAAAACAAATCCTTAAGTAGAATAGAATCAGAATATTAAAAGTCTTATCAAGTCCATTCCTAGCCAGGAGTCAAATATACCTCCTTCTCTGAACTAAAAGGGTTTTTTTTCCGGCTGGTCATGTGACTTCAATTAAAAAGCAACTTGTATATCAAAATACACGGGTACATACCATCTGTGGCCACTAGATGTCACTGTATGACAGCAGAAAACTGCTGCAGTACCACAGAAGACCCTCCATTACTGCTGGCTTTGGCTGACCAGCAAGAACAGTGTCTCCAGAACTAAAGACAAAATCCACACAGAAGTTAAAGTAAAAACAGAAAACAGAAACTGGGAAGGAGTTCAGAGTGAGAAAGTTGTGAAGGACTGGAGAAAAGCAGAGAAACTATTGATGAAGTGATGAAGCAGGAGAAGAAGAGCTCAGGAACAAATTTCACAGAACAGCTGAACCCTGAAATATTCTGCTTTCTGCTTTCTTTTCTCCTCATCACACATTCTTGATCGATGTCCAGAAAATAAGTAAGAAAGTCAACGTTTCCTGCAGAAAGTGAGACAAAACTGTGAATCTGAGTGTTAATAACCGCACCAGTGATAAAGAGCACGAGTTTTCAGCACGTTCAGGCTAAAACAACGAAGCTTAACCCGTTGAGAGCAGCTGGTGGTCACAGACCAGGTGTGCAGCGGTTGTGGGAGTCCTCGCTGAGTGTCTGACGTCTCCGTCCTCAGCGCTGTGGGGGGAGACGTGGAGAAGGTCAACCAGCTGCTGAGGCAGTACATGTGTCCGTCCGTCTACAACAACTGGCCCACCGACTTCTAGACGAGACGGGGAACGCCGGGGGAGTGTGCAACGCTGCTGACGTGGTCATTAAAAGAGGTTTTCACCAGGAGACTTTCGGCCTGATGTGTTTATTGTGAGGAAAGTTTCTGCACTGCGGCCGCCATCTTATTCACTCAAAACATGGTTGTTTCCTTTTGGGCTATAAGAACGGTGACACTCCGGGATGAGGAGTCAAATGAAAGCGTCAAGACGAGCGATGAAACTGACCGGTCATCAAACTCCAGTTTGCTGGATTAGTTCCTCCTTAAAGGAGCCACACCTTTTTGTCAAGAGTGAGATGACCTTTGAATGTCGGTGTCAGTGAGCTTGACCCTGTTTTCTCAATTTCATCATGCAGCAGCACCAAACAACATGTTAACTTCATTAACCACTTGAAAGTTTAGAAATCCGCTTCAGTCTGACGTTGTTGCTCAACAAGGTTCGAGGTGTCTGGAAGTCAAACTCAAAAACTCATGAATCTGATATTAAAGTCAGAAATCCGACATTAAAGTTGGACATAGGAGGGAAAGCCGAGATCTCAGACTGAAATCATGATTCTCAGAAAAGGTTATGAATGTGACATTAAAGTGAAAATTCTAAAGAAAGTCTGAAATATGAAATTAAAATCTGAGATTGAAGTCAGAAGTTTGAGGGGAACAAAGAAATCTGAGATCAATGTCATAATTCTGAGGAAAAAGTCAGAAAAGGGAGTTTTCCCATTCTATAATAATCTGTATAAGTATTTGCTCTTTTCTTCTCGTCAGGCTTTTGGCATGAATCCAGCAGATTCTCCCCAATCATCAAATCTCTTCATGCTTCAATATCAAACCCACAGAGGAGCCGTAATGGTGGAACCCCCAGCACTGTAATACTTTACATTATAATGTCATTTAAAAATACACACCAACGTCATACTGACATGTTGTCAATAAATGAATAAGATGATTATTAGTGAAGTCGTATTGATCCAAAATAGATGTCGTGCATGTTTAAAGTCTTCATATTCATTCAACAGTCTTCTTACTATATTAGCACATTCTTGGCTTTGGTACATTTAAAAAGACAAAATGATCATTTTACTGGTTGTTACGAGTCGTGTGAGAAGTGATCGCATCATTCATACAGAATTTCGTACATTTTCAGAAGAATAAAAAACACTGACGATGTAAAACAGAGACACAAATTTATCTGTTGCAGCTCTGAGCTTCATATCAATTCACACCGAACTGATCATTTACAGTTTCTTCTTCATTGCTGTGATTTCTCCTGCAAACATCAAATGGTTAAAGAGTTTATAAAGAGCTGTGTGATCGCTCTTTTTCTTCACTGCACATCTCCACAGCCACTGTCGTGGATCTGTGACTCGTCCACTAAACTATATGGAAATGAGCTATTTTTATTTTGACATTATTTTATTTGCACCTCAGACACATTTTATAAAGAATTTTTATCCAAATGGGCATTTTGACTCAGATACTTTGGTATATATATATATATATATATATATATATATATATATATATATAGCTGCTTCTAGTAATTTTTAGCCATTTTGGCTGCTTTATTTCTTTAATTTAATAATATTGGCCATTTGTAGCCATCACAGCTGTTTTAGCTCTTTTCATTTTTCGCTGTGATGGCTACAAATGGCCAATATTATGAAATTAAAGAAATAAAGCAGCCAAAAAATGGCTAAAAATGACTAGAAGCAGCTAAATATATATATATATATATATATATATATAGTATATACCAAAGTATATATATATATATATATATAAGTATATATATATATATATATATATATATATATATATAGTATATACCAAAGTATCTGAGTACCAAAGTATCTGAGTCAAAATGGCAAAAGCAATTCAAAAAAAGTGGGGATAAACTCATAAAAGAGCTAAATGGTGCGGAAAAAAATGGATAAAGGAGCTAAAACAACTAAACGACTAAAATACTATGAAGCAGGTTGAACACCTGAAAGAACTAGTATAAAAACCAACTAGAAACTATAAAGTTAAAACAACTAAAGTGGAGAAAAAAGAGATGAAAAGGCTAAAGGAACTAAAATAACATAAACCACTAGAATACATGGGGGGGCGGGGTGTGTGTGTGTGTGTGTGGGGGGGGGGGGGGGGGGGGGGGGGGGGGGTATTTGGGTAAAATGACTAAAACAACTAAATCCACTGAATGTTTTTGTAGATTACGTTTTCAGTTTGCCGTAGCAAGACAAGCAACAGTAAAGATGTTTTGTGACTAAAGTATTTAAGGTTTCAGGTCCTGAAGCCCAAATGAAGCTTCATGAAATGTTCTGTATTTTCTGACCACCAGATGGCGCTCTTGGTTTTAAGAGGGAGGCTGAACGACTGGTAATAAAATGTGCTTTGAAACGTTTGTTGAGGAGACAGCGCCCTCTAGTGGCTTCACACAATAAAGACAGCCGCTCGTGAGGCTTCCTTTGGTCGTCACTAGTTTCAGGGCTCCGAGCTCAAGAGCAAAAAAACATGGAAACGTTCCAAACAAGAGAAAATGTCTTTAATTGTGCTCAAATCCAGCAGAGCTGAGTCGAAGTCTTCTCAGGATCAAACGTGAGCAGCGACACCAAGAAGGAAACGAATGGAGTCTGACGCAGGACGGATGAACGAAGGAACCGAGTCAAACAACCCTGATTAATCAGGATGTTTGTTTCCTCATCGAGGAGTGAAGCGGGAGGTTTTCTACCTCAGTCTTCCTCAGAGCCTCGTCTGACCTGCGACGACCTGTTGCTCCTGATCAGCTCACTGATTTTGTGTTTTCTTGTTCTGTTGTGTCGTTCTGCGTTCTTGTGAGTTTCTTTTCTACATCGATGTTCCTTCTTTCTCGTATTAAAAAGATCTGCCTGCTTCACCAACGTGTGTTCAGTTGCTTGATTACATGGGAGTTCTTGTAACACACGAAACACACGCTGGGGAAACGGGCAGATCTTTTAATACAAGAAAAAAGAAACACCAGAATGTGGAGAAGACACAGGGACGAAGGGACAAAGGACAAAGGGACAAGGGACAAGGGACGGCTCAGAACTTCAGAGGTCAACAAAGACAAACGGTGGATCGAGGAACCGTCGGACTCAGAAGGCAGAGGACCGTGACCCGAGACCAGGGGGCCTCCGCCCTCTCACACTCCTGAGACTCCGTCCTCCAGAGACCGTCTCTGTTTGACTTGAAGAAGAGACGATTCACTGTACACTTAGTGTACGTTTATATCCTGTCTGAAAACGCTCGAATAAAAACATTTGGAAAGAAGTCAAGTCAACTTATGACCTCAAGATGATCGGAACCAAAACCAAACGGGCCTCGTTGTTCAAAATCAGATTCGATGGTCCGAGGCCATCGGGGTCCGATGGCCTCGGACCCCGGGGTGTCGCTACGGGTCCCCCCCACAACAGTTCCGGTCACACCCAGTGGACAAGCCACACACACACACACACACACACGCACATACACACACACACACACACACACACACACACACACACACACTTCCACTCCTCACGAATGGTGCTTCTGAAGTTGCTTGTTCTCTGTCATCATTTGTTCAAACTCTCAAAATAATGTTCCTCTTTTGTTGTTTCCTCTTTGTTAATTCATGTTCCTGCTTGACGTTACTGTCTAGATAGAGCTGCTCAGGCTGGTTAATCTAAGAAATCATCTTACTGTCTAGATAGAGCTGCTCAGGCTGGTTAATCTAAGAAATCATCTTACTGTCTAGATAGAGCTGCTCAGGCTGGTTAATCTAAGAAATCATCTTACTGTCTAGATAGAGCTGCTCAGGCTGGTTAATCTAAGAAATCATCTTACTGTCTAGATAGGGCAGCTCAGGCTGGTTTAATCCAAAAACAGTTGTAAAGTATTTGGATCAGTGTGATAACTGCAAATAATATATGTAGTACAACAAGGGTATTGTATGTTATCCCCTTCCCCCCCTCCCCCTCAACTTCTCTTCTCTCTCTCTTTGAGCGTTCCCCCCCGGTCGTGTACGGCAGCCATGCCATCTTCTGACGGAGAAGGCAACAGGAGGAGACTCCAGGTCTCTCCCTGTTGCAAGACCAAAATCTGTTCTGACTCCGAAGGCTCTCAATCACATCATATTGTTGGCCCAAGCTGCCAACCTCATCCACCTCACCATCCTCCATCTCACATCCCATAATGCAAAACTGTACAACATCTAATGTCTCTTCACTGCAAATGATCCTCCTGGTTAATAATTCTGTCTGTAACCACAGAGAAATTTAACTTTCGGCCACTTTCACTCCTAGATTTTGTCAGGAGTCTTGTTCTTTTTACCATTTCTATATTTAGCTAAGTTAAGAGTTTATATTATCCTATATTTTTTTGTACTATATTTTGCTAGGAGTCTAATTCTTTTTGCCACTTCTATATTTAGTTAAGGTGAATTACCTTTTTTTTCTGCAACTCATCTTTGTTATCCTCTGTGTGCTGCTCCTCTTCTATTAAGCTGCTGGAACTAAAGTTTCCCTGACGGAGTCGTCGTCCCAGGGGATTAATAAAGCAAAGTTCATTCATTCATTCATTCATTTATTTATTTTCTTCCGCTTATCTGTTTCCGGGTCGCAGGGGTGACAGTCTGAGCACTGTCACCCAGATCACAATGCACCGATTAAGAACCTTCCTGCAGGTGGTGAGCCCACGGGAAGGTGACACCCGGTGTGGGACACGAACCCACTACCCCTGAGATTGTGAGTCTCATGCTCTACCAACATATAGCCGGGGGACTAAAGTCTAAATTAAACAAAGCAAATTTCACCAAACTACCAGGCCTCGAGCTACGATCTGTCGGTGTCGGTGCCGCTCGCTGGTCGGTGCCGCTCGCTGGTCGGCGCCGCTCGCTGGTCGGTCGGTGCCGCTCGCTGGTCGGTGCCGCTCGCTGGTCGGTCGGTGCCGCTCGCTGGTCAGTCGATACAGACGCCATCTTCCCTTCGCTCGACTTCCAACTCCCTTTTCTTATTGACCGACAGACAAAACTACCATTTCAGTGATCATGACACGGTAAAATATCGTTGGGAGACTCGCGATTTGTAACGATTAACAAGGAAATGTTTGACAAATTCTAACGCTGCCAGGGTTGATAGATGCAGTTGCTCTAAAATATCATTTGTTCATGTGGCTTGGAACCACGAAGACCCTGTGCTCTTCTCGTTATACCAAGAAGAGAGTTTTGGTGTTATTTAGTTATTTAGTGATCATTTTACTAACTTACCTTCACACACGTCAATAATACTGATTCACACTTTTCTCCCTCGAATCTTTCAAAGTTTCCATTTAAAAACTCCCGCTGAATGTCCCCCGTCATTGTCCTGCTGTATTTAAACCTGGGATATGCCTGCTGCATAAATGACCAGCGGTTCGTATTTATTTCTTATCATTATATTTCGGGGCCATAATTATTGTAAAGTCAATCTTTTGCCCAAGAGAAGCCATTCACTGAAATATCTAGTACCTTTATCATTCATTTCTCTTCATTATATTAACAAATTATCATACAAATGTGACGTAATAACACGTCATAATGCACAATAATTAATGCCTTTGCATTTAGAGAGTCACGATATGAACCATGTTTAAATTCTTGTTCAGCTGTCAGAGACACAAACCTTTGTACTTTGCTCAGCTTCGGCTGTAATATTCAGTTTACATAGAACTGTTGAAGTTGCATCGGGGGTTCCAGGTTGAAACGCTAGAATAAAAACATTTGGAAAGAAGTCAAGTCAACTTATGACCTCAAGATCCAAAAGGACATTTTTCCAATGATCAGATTCACGGGAACGTTTGATCTGATGTTTCCCATTACATTTGGATGAAAAATAAGACATGATTTGATTTTGTCCCAATTTTAACAAGGTTGGATGTTAAAATAGCTCAGATTGACCAGATGAAGACTGCGGGATGAAGGCAGGTGTGAGGAAGAGGAGGAGGAAGAGGAAGACTGCGGCGCAGCCCAAACATGTCAGTCAGGTCAGAACCTCCCGCTTCACTCGTTGGTAAAGATAAAATGAAGATATTGGTGATTGACTGCTGATGAAGAGCCTGAATCCTTCCTCTTTGGGTCACTTCGGGAATCTTCTAGTGAATCTGATTGGCAAATTGACACTGACGTTAATTTTACGACGTGAAAAATGACAAGACTGCCAAAGGTGAAGGGACGAAACGATCCGTGTTGTAGACGTAGGTGGTTTCAGTGGCCTTGTTTACTTGTCTCATCGTTGTCAACCATAAATGTGAACCAGGACACATGACCAGCTGATAAAACCCGAGAACCCGGAAGACCGGCGAGAGAAGAGTGAGAGAAAAGACAAACACCTTAACAACATCGTCATTCACACTTTTGATCAACTAACATCTTCTTTTGAGACTTTTTTGTTTTTCACGACAAAAACCGATAAGAGACGATCCTGTCAGAGAAAAGTCTCTCTTGACTTCCCGGCAGAGCCACTGCGAGGGTTTTTTTTTTTATGACGGGTGAAAGTCCACAGCCGCCATAAAGCGAGGCGATAAGCCGGCGGAGCAGCGACGGGTCCTCTATCGGAGCGACACCACGCAGACATGGAGGCCGTCTTCACCGCGAGCTCCACGCTCGGCTTTCTGCTGCTGCTTTTACAACAAACCTCCACGGGAGCTCAAAGTGAGTAGGACGTCCCCGTTTGTCGATGTTCTGTCTTTAGGGTCGAAAATGTCGTACGCACGCAGAGCTGAGAGCGCAAACGTCGCCAAAAACTAAGGAGCCAGGTCAAGCTGCTGGTCAGTCGATACGCCGGTCGAGTCGCCGGGACAGTTTATGGTTGACGTCCGTACGGCTGAAGGTTTTCTGAGGTCCCCCTGACACACTTTGTCCAAAACGCTCCTTCAGGTTGTACCTGTACCGCTGTCAGCAATGGGAAGAGACCGTTTTTAGAAAACTCAGAAACTAAACTGTGAAGGCCAACAAATGTGTTAGGTACGTTAGAGAATCCGGTCAAATGGGAGGATTCCAATTCATTCAAAGCTGGAGAACAATTACCGAGAACACGCGTCCCCGTTCTACCACTGTGAGAGGAACCAAACAAGCGGGGACGTCTTCCTCCTGCTGATTATTGTTTTTATTACCCACAGTGACGTCCATCTCCCGTGTTTCTGTCTGTCGCTTCTCTCGCTGGTAATTATGAAACATATTCTGCCTGCCTGTTTCTCGATTACGCTGTGAAAAGGACAAGAGTGTCCGTGAAAGATATGGAAAGTACTTTTATTCTGAGCTGGAGCTTCTTTGATGGACTGTAGAGCTCGGTCGTCAGGCAGGACGAGCTGAGGGCTCAAACCACTTCTCCTGGTGGTGAAGACCAACCCACTCATCCACAGTCTCCAGGAATGTTGTTGTTCCTGCTTCCTGAATGAAGAGATGTTATCAGAGGGGTGGAGAACTTGTTCCAGAGATGACCTTCCCAGCAGGGCGTCTCTGTTCCGCTCAGGCGGTAAAACAAGTGGAAACAAGTGAGGACAAGAAGGACCAGGAAACCTTTATGGTCGCAAGAGCTAAAAGCAGAACTCTCAGAGCCGAGCGCCAAGACCTATGTCTGCTAAAAACAACTCAGGATAAAGTTAAAATATCTAAATCTTTTCAGATAGAATGGCTCAAACTGATAAATGGCTGGAAAAGTTTGAATGTCTCCAACAGACAGAGCTGCTGAAGTCGCTCACACAGCTGAAGATCTCATATTTCTGAAACCACTAGAACTGCTGAAATGGTTAAAACGGTTGAAAGAGGTGAAAATAGTTAAATTGCGATAAAGACTAAAACAGCTAATAGCTAAAAGAACTTGAATACCTCGAACACCGAAAACTGAGAAAACAGATAAAATGGCTAAAGATGTCAAATCCTTCCCTGAATGTTTTCTTAGAAAACTTCGAGCAGCGTTAGCAGCCTCGAAAAGTCCGTCGACAACAAGGTGTCAGACACGTCTCAGTCCAACATTTCTTGTGATTTTCATCTCTCTTTCCCTGTCCTATCCCATGTACTTCTCCCCCCAACCGGTCAAGGCGGATGGCCGCCCTTCCAGAGTCTAGGGTCCGCCCCACGGTTCCTTCCTGAAGAGGGACTTCTTATGAACTTCTCTCCATGCGAGGGAGTTTTTCCTGGCCACTGTTGCTTGTTACACCTGCTTGCTTTGGAAAGGTTTAGTTGGGTTCTGTTGTACTCTATCATTGTAAGAGCGCTTTGAGATGTTTGTTGATGTGATTTAGCGCTTTACAAATAAAATTGAATTGAATTGAATTGAATCAGACCCTCAGGTGAGGCACGTTTGGTCCTCGGGCCAAACGTTTGTCTCGTTGTGCTGGAAGAATTCAGCTCCAAACAAACAAGCAGGACAAAAAGTGTAAAAATAACAATGAACACTGAAATCATAGCTGCAGTTCCACATTTGTCCACTGGGGGTTTCATCAGAAGCAAAGGTCACAACAGCGAGATCAGTGATGTAAACGCGATGTTATCACAAGCTAAATTAGCTTCAGCATCAAATCCATACCATGAAAATATGCCGGCTGGAATTCACAGGTCGTTTTCTTAAATCGGAAAATTTCTGGTTGTTTAGATTTTGTATGGAAATATGAACATTTTGCTGTTTGTTTGATGTTTTTCATCCTGAAAATGTGTTGGCGTTCTCTCCGACAGCACGGAGAGGACGCCGATGCTGTCGGTTCACGACTTCTCCAGTTAAGAGTTTTGTGATATCGCTGCTTGTCAGCAAGATATTCCCTTTCACAGAAAATCCTTGGCCCTTCGACAGCTTATTAGAACTGATTTACACTGATTCGTGCAGCTTGTGGCGCTTCCACGTTCCTGCATAACAGCACGGCGTTGTCAGGGATTACAGGTGGACCCAAACGCAGACTCGCCGGGTGGTACAACAAATAAAATTTATTTAAGAAATAAAAGTCCAGAGAAGTCAAAATCCGAAAACCACAAAGTCCAAAAACCAAACGGGGAGACGAGACAGGTTGACAAAATGAACCGACACAGACAACAGAGAACAGGAACCTTAAACACACTGGGAAGAGAGAACACAGGTGGAACTCAACGATGGGAGAACACAGAGGAGGAAGGCATGAGGAAACATGAGGCGACACACACAGGGGCAGACAGAGGGGACGTCCAAAAAGTCCCTCCTATCTCCTTGTCTATCCACTTTACCTAAACCTGTGGATGACGTCACGGGGTTAAGGAAAGGTGTTAGGAGGCTTCCTAAAGGAGTTAGTGAAAGGAGGTAGGAGGCTTCCTAAAGGAGTTAGTGAAAGGTGTTAGGAGGCTCCCTAAAGGAGTTAGTGAAAGGTGTTAGGAGGCTCTCTAAAGGAGTTAGTGAAAGGTGTTAGGAGGCTCCCTAAAGGAGTTAGTGAAAGGTGTTAGGAGGCTCTCTAAAGGAGTTAGTGAAAGGTGTTAGGAGGCTTCCTAAAGGAGTTAAGGAAAGGTGTATGGAGGCTTCCTAAAGGAGTTAGTGAAAGGTGTTAGGAGGCTTCCTAAAGGGGTTAAGGAAAGGTGTTAGGATGCTTCCTAAAAGAGTTAGTGAAAGGTGTTAGGAGGCTTCCTAAAGGAGTTAAGGAAAGGTGTTAGGAGGCTTCCTAAAGGAGTTAGTGAAAGGTGTTAGGCGACTTCCTAAAGGAGGTAAGGAAAGGTGTTAGGAGGCTTCCTAAAGGAGCTAGGAAAGGTGTTAGGAGGCTTCCTAAAGGAGCTAGGAAAGGTGTTAGGCGACTTCCTAAAGGAGGTAAGGAAAGGTGTTAGGAGGCTTCCTAAAGGAGCTAGGAAAGGTGTTAGGAGGCTTCCTAAAGGAGTTAGTGAAAGGTGTTAGGAGGCTTCCTAAAGGAGTTAAGGAAAGGTGTTAGGAGGCTTCCTAAAGATGTACATTCTACATACGACTGCTTTGTCATCGACGTGTGACTGACGTCACTGATAAGCGCCGGAGGAATGTTAAAAGCTGTGCTCTCTTTTTGCTTCATTCTCCTTCTATTGCGGGTCTCCTCCAATTGAGGAGCCACATTCTCTTACATTCAACTTTCATTATTCATGCATTTATGTGTTTATGGCGTCTTCTTTATTACACATGTAATAGTTTTAGGGTTTTAATATGATTTCTACACAGGCTGCGATTTGGGCTGGTTTTTATTGAGGTGTGTGGGTTTTACCGTATTTGGGCTGGAAACAGTGAGTCACATCTAGCAACCCTGGTGATGACCAGCGTGGCGTTCATATTTACTTCCATAAACAGGCGCTCAGCGTCACTTCACACCGTCTTCTGGACTTGCGCTCTGGAGCAGGAAACTGATCACGTTCACGCAGCAGTCTGATAGAAGCCGCCTTTAAAATGTAGCATGAACGATCATGCAAAAAAAAAATGGAATCCCAGCAAAAAATTGTAATTGAGCATCGAGACCTGCCGTGTGAACGGAGCCTTCATAAATGGTAAAGTCCCTTTGTGCACATCGTCCATCAAAAATAATTTATTGGTGACGACAACCAAACTTCTAGGTTGGACAAGGGTCCTAGAACGGCTGAGTAGGTTCACAGCTCTGACAAAGGGACAGAAAGGGGACAGTATCATTCATGACGACTCTTTCTGGTCACCAGTGTGTTCTGCCGATGATGTTGTGACCGTTCTGGAAAACAACAGAGTGGGTGATGTTGTGGCGTCTATCACCGTCCAGCCCGGAGTCACCATTGGATTCGTCACCGACACGCCAGACAACCCCTTCTCCCTCGACGGGACTCAGCTGATCGCTGCAAAGGTTTTGGACTACGAGGTAACTTCAGTCATGACCAACAGCCACTACAGATCCAAACTCAGTGAAACTCATATAAAGTTTTACTCTAAAGTGGCCTTCGTTTTGGGTTTTTTGCAGACTAAGAAATCGCACACCGTCAATGTCTTATGTCACAAAATCGGTGGAGGACAGGTAAAAATGTTGCTGAATCCTTCCCTCTGGCTCTTGAGATGACGAACGATTCTTTCAGAGGCTCCGCTGGTGATTGAAGACGTTGTTTGCAGTCATTCAGGAGCTTCTAAAGGAGTTTCAGATGCTGTATATGTTTCTCACTGTCTGATTTCTATCCCGGCTGATTTCTGTACCATTAAAATATTTATCTGCAATTTTCGACAATATTAGCTAAATTCCTTTATTGCTTCTAATGGACAATAACAAGCTGTTGAGAAGGTTGCTTTAGGACCTAAACGTTGTGCATTCCGTATATAAATATTTCATTCCGATAAAACCTGGAAAGATTTCGCTTCCTAATAAATCAGCTGTTGGTAGCTGAAGTCATGCTGTGCGGGTTATTTTAATTTGAAACAAGAAAAGCTGTGTGAACGTTTGTCACTAAAAACTAATTGTGTTTTCAGCTTACAGTCATCATTGTAGTAATTGTGAAAAACATTAACGACAACCCTCCGGTATTTGAGCCCAACACACTCATACTCAACGTCAGTGAGGTAAGAGTCCCTGCATTCTGTGAATTATGAGTCATTATCCAGAACTTTTCAGTCAGTGTGAACCTGATCACCTTTATAGATGTCTCCAGTTAATTCAATTGTGGGCAGCTTCCCTGCAAAAGACTTGGATAACTCACAGCTCATCTACACACTGACATCCGAATCAGTAAGACTTTGGTTCAATACTCTATTAAACCTCTTGTTGTGTGGATTTTGGTCAAACCATCAGGTAAAAGACACCTTTCATTCAACTGTCTGCAGAAATATTTCACACTGAGCTCGCAGAATGTCCCTAACATCTTGGTGAAAGCACGACTCGACTACGACACGGTCAAAAATGTCCGGCTGGTTCTGACAGCTCATGTGAGGATTACTTCTGCCTGATTTCACTTTTTTTTTTTCCACTTCGAGAAATCATGTGACCTTGGAGCTATGGTCGTCGAACGTGTCTTTTTTTTCCAGGACTCTCCATTGGTGGAGGGTGACCTCTCTTACACTGCCACCGCGACCATCGATATTAACATCTATGACGCGGACAACAGGCCGCCGTGGTTCCAGCCATGCACAGTGCATTCAATAGGTCTGGACAAAATCTGCCAGAGTTCCGGATACACCGGCTGGGTTGTCTTGAATGAGATGCAGGTGAGTCATTCCCTTTATGGTCTCCGCTGTCTGGCAGGCGGTGGCTCGTGTAGCAGAAGTGTTCAGGGATAACGGCGAGGCTGTTTGGGACGTCCTTCCCTGCTCTCAAGTGACCACGAATCCATGGCAAATATTTTTTATTCAGTGAGACCAGAGCTGATATTAACTAAGTCCATAATCAGCTTGGTTTGCTTTCCAACCAGTGACACGAGACACCGGTCCGTCTACCCAGCCAAATAGTATCTATAAGTACTAGTATAAGAACCTGATTCACCAAGATGTTCTCAGACGTATCAAAGTGAAACAAAAGATCAAAATTTATTCAAGAAAGATTACGAGACTTAATAATGTGGTTCAACAAGAAACATATGCTCTAATAAAATCCACAAATAAAAGTTGTGGGGGGCCAAATGAGGAAATGAGTCTCACCACAGTAACGGCAGCATCTCTGCTAGAAGCACAGCTGTACTACTCCTTTACTCTCCTTTTCAAAGGTGTCAAAAACAGACCCAATGCAAACCTTTTAGCAGATGGCATTGCACATCATACATAGATCTATCAGAATGAACTGCTGTCCTTTTATTGCGATCTGGAAAGCATACCCAATATTCCATATTCATGGAGGGGCTTTGCTAAATTGATATTGTGTGTGATTCTTATGGTGTAACATCAAGTCTGCACCAGTCTTGATGCATGTGAACCTTTAGCTCTAAATTGGTTTTCGATAAGAACTCCTAAGCTGCAATAAGCGTGAATGCTACTGACTTTGACTCTATCAGTCAGTGAGGTAGTCAACCAGACAAAGTCCTGCAGCAGACTAACACCTCAATGTTCCCATCAAAACTGCTGAAAAGATGTCAGACACATTTGTTCCTCTGCAGGCTGGAGTGTTACCGCTGAAACCGGAGCCCTTATTTGCCATTGATGGTGACTCTGCAATAAATGAGGAGATCAGATATTCATTCCTCAGTGGTAAGAGATTCAGGTCATGTGAAAGAGCCATCGGGTCTCTGAGCAGGTGACTGGTTATCTTTATGTGGAAGAACTCTGTCGGTCTGTGTTTCAGGAAATGAAGACGGCTTGTTTGAGATCAATCCAACCACAGGGAACATCACCATGCTGAAAGCAGCTGATGTGCTGGGAACCGTCGTATTGACAGTGCTGGTAAAGAACCGACTTGATTCAATTCAGTTTGATTTTTATGGTACCAGATACAACACAGTCATCCCAAGGCAGTTTGACAGAGAGAAATCCAACACATGAGCAAGTAGAATAGACAGTGGAAAGGAAAAACTGCCTTTTAAGGAAGAAACCTGCAGAACCAGACTCAGAGAAACCTGCAGAACCAGACTAAGAGGAGGAGAAACCAGGAGAACCAGACTCCGAGGAGGAGAAACCTGCAGAACCAGACTTAGAAAAGGAGAAACCAGGAGAGCCAGACTCAGAGTGGGAGAAACCAGGAGAACCAGACTTAGAGAAGGAGAAACCAGGAGAGCCAGTCTCAGAGGAGGAGAAACCAGGAGAACCAGACTCAGAGGGGGAGAAACCTGCAGAACCAGACTCAGAGGAGGAGAAACCAGGAGAACCAGACTCAGAGGGGGAGAAACCAGGAGAACCAGACTCAGAGGGGGAGAAACCAGGAGAACCAGACTCAGAGGAGGAGAAACCTGCAGGACCCGATTCAGAGGAGGAGACTTGCTGTTCCGGTTGGGGATTGAAGGAGAGAAAAGGATTGAGCAAACTACAAACAGAGAGTGTAGGGATTCAGACTCTGGTTCAGACAGGCGTAGGGATTCTCTGCAGGCTTAGAAACAAGACTGCTTGAGGATTCCTGAAACTGAGAGGACTATGTTTCCTCTCCCAGGCAGCCCAGATGACAAACAGTCATCAATTTGCCACCACCACAGTAACCATCAGCATTCAGGTGAAGAGCCTGCACCGCCCTCAGCTTGAGAGGCCTCAGTACGAAGGCGTCATCAGCTCAGTGGGCAGCATGGCGGTGGACGTGGCGAACAAGGACATGCCACTCCAGATCATCGCGACAGATGACGACTACCTCGCCGCTGAAGTAAAACACAACAATCAAAACAATCAGATGTGCTTTACTTTCCCTGTTAACGCATGCTGATCCCTGATGGCTGCTGGAAGCTTGTAGGTGTAGTGGTGCAGCACTGACCTCTCCATGTTTGAACAGGGCATAAATCCTCACATCATCTACACCATCAGCGGGAGCAGCGACTTCTCCATTGTGAACGGCTACGTATTCATGATGAAAAACATCCCCGACGCCAAGCTTTCTCTACAAGTCAGTTTCACAAAACTTCTCAAAGCTAATGCGATAAAAATATGTGGAATCTTTTGCTTTTAAAGGGGTTATATTATGCAAAATTCACTTTCTAAAGGTTTTCCAGCAGTAATATGCATCATCATACCTGGAACGACGTCCCAGAAGAGAAGACAGTCTGTCCTCTCTCTCCCTGGCTTGTTTCAGTTCTTAAAAAATGTGTTGCTCCAACCAGCCAATCAGAAATCAAACCCTATATAGTGTCATCCTGGGTTTAGCCAATCCCAATCAAGGTAGGTCCTCCCTTTGACCCTCCCACAATCAGGCAGCTCTGCTCTGGCACATGGCACCACGAGAGGAAGTACTTCCTCCTCTTCGCACGATGGGCATGTGTGGGCGGAGCCAGTCCAGCTCACACAGACACAGCAGATTCTGATTGTAGCTCCTATGATCCAATATTCAAGTGGAGGAAAATCAAGGAAAAGCTGGATTTGGAGCAATAAACTTTGAATTCAAGGTTTTTGGACCAACGAGACCACGTGAAAGTTGAACAGCTGGATGATATGACCCCTTTAAGTTTGTGTTTGTTGAACACTTCTTCCATTGACCAGTAGGGGGTAAAGCAGTGGCTCTCAAAGTGTGGGGCAGGTCTCCCTTGAGGGGCATGAGAGTGACGTTAGAAAAAACTGTGATGTCTTCCTCCCACACCTTGAGATCCACTGAACCAGACGAAAAAAATTCACGACACCTTGTTCCAGTACAGAAGGAAATGACACGACTGAGCAGACCAACACTCGTCAGCTGTCCAATGAGCTTGCAAGGCAACTTATGCAGGAATAGTTTCTCTTCTCCTCTTAATGATCATTTCCTTGTAGACTGACTGAATCTTGATGTTTGCAGGTGACTGCATTAGACACAACTAATGATGAGTCAGCGACGAGCAATCTCATGCTGGAGGTGAAAGCAGGTATGAATCAAAACACACACTGCAGAACCAACACAGGCAAGTCGGGCAATCTGGCTCCGAGTCAGATCGTCCAATCAGCATCCTGTACAACACAAGAGCCGGCAGAGCTGTTGACGGACCCATTTCATTAACGTCAAGTGCTTCATCGTCCACGGACTGCCACCTCTGACATTATTTCACTGAGAAGTCAAGTGGAGGAAAGCCGAACTCCTGAGTTCTTGAAGATTTGCTCTTTCACTTGGAGTTTCGTATGAGATTTAAACGTGGCAGCAATAACCTGAGTTTAGTTTGACCTGAGTATTTCTGAGCAGAACTGGTGTGAGACCTGCTGTTTACAGGACAATGATTACTGGAAGTAGCATCATTTTGGGGTTTTCGTTTCAGACGGCAACATTTTCATAGTGATCGCAGTATTTATCATTTCAGAAAGTTGTGTTTTCTCTGTTTACATGGAGATTGGGAGCAGTGTGCTTTAAAAACATTGTGCTCTGTGCAATCATTCAATAGCTTCTTAAAGCCACTGACATTTAAGCAGCAAAACAGGACAACGGTTTGTCGCTTTCACTTGAAAACATTGTCGTGTAAACAGAGCAGTTACATTCTCTCTCTTGGTTGCTGTTCATTCCTTCGATCGAGCAACAATAAACCACTGTCATGCCAGGCGACACAACCCTGGTATCTGGATCTCAACCACAGTAACTGTTGTGCAGACTTTGGCAGCTTTGACTGATGGAGGCGGACTCACTGCCGTCAGGCGATGCTTTTGACTTTGGATTGCTCTGTGGTCGGTCTGCTCCAGCATCACAAAGAGTATCTAGCTCAAACACATCCCTGTCAGGTTCCTGCTCATAAATCAGTCCAAATATTCCTTTCGTGTGCAATCTCAAAGTTCCCAGACCAAGTGAGTGAAACAGCTAAGTTCAAAGTGTGCTCTCCTCCCAGGTGTCACTTCCACCGCTCTGCCACCGAGCACACCAGGCAAGACTTCACCATTCACAGAAGAGTCCACCACCAAAAGTCCCTCCACTGCCACTGATGGACACACCGGCCCCAGTATGACCTCCATCCCCAGTGTGTCTTATTCCACTAATAAGCCCACCCAGTCCACTGCCGGCGACGGTCAAACAGGTGCTCACTCCTTTTGTTTTTCCATTCATCCTCAAAGTCACATGGTCTGAGCTCCAGTGTCAGCAGGCGCACACAGACTTTCAGAACCAAAGTGACGAGCGATGTCGAGGCCATGAGCTGAAGAAACGACCAACCACAGAGCAATCCCTGTGTCAATCTGCAGCGTTAGCTCCTCTCTAACGGCTCCCTGCAGCTTTCATATCATTTATGTAACGGTGCATTTTTATCATTTTGTTTTATGCAACTTTTGTCTCTTATTGCACACATTGAGGAAAACTTTTTACTCTCAAATAACTGTCAACTAAAACATGCAACACTTGCTAACATGTCACCAAACAACAAAAGGTCATGGTGGAAAAGCAAAATGTATAACTAAATTACAAGTTATAATTATGAAAATAAATAAAAATACACAACCTAAACAACGATTTAACATGTGAAATGTCTGAAATAGATCAAATTGTTCAAACGGCAGTAACAGCTAAAATTGCCAACATGGCGTTAATGGTGCGCTAAAATACCTTGAAAAAAAAGCTGTTGTAGTTGCGGGGCTTTTTCCAGGTAGTTGATCCGGTCTCAAAAGTGAATGTGAACGCCACCTGAACCTAATGGAGGTGTGAAAAGTCATGACTGTGGTATTGCTGTATTGACATTTGAGATGCTGCAGGTTCTTGAGGTTGACCCTCATGCGCTCTGACCTCAGCCCCTTTAGTGTCTGGCGAATACAGGGCGGGCGACATGGCGGCCATCGGAGCCACCCTGGGCATCCTGCTGTTCCTGTGTCTGCTGGCCATTGGGCTGCTCGTCTACCGGATGAGGAAGGGCACAGCCGACTCCAAGAAGATCTACGAGGCCAGCGTGTTCAGGAGCTCTGTAAGTACATCCGTCCACACTCTGGGTCGTCAGTGCTGCATCGGATCGGACATGCAAACTCAGCTCAATAATTTTCAAGCCACTGAAAACACAACTTTTTGAAAACGAAGGCTCGTTTTGGTTGACGTCACGCAAGTATTCAGACCAGCCCCTCAGCTGTTTGGACTTTAGCTTCTGTTCCTTGTTCTATCCCTACAGCTGCATCAGGACAGTCCGAAAGAGGGGATCCAGTACACCAACGAGGCCTTCCAGCACGACGAGAGCAAAGGCAACTCAGGGTCTGGGGGTCCCAGTAAGGGTCTTGTCTTGGCTCCTCCCGAACCCGTGAAGCCATCGTGGAACGGCCCTTCCAAACAAGCAATCTTGAAGTCGTCCGCGCCGCTTCACGCTCTGTTGCCCGACGACACCAGCGACACCGGCTCGGAGAAGATGGACAACGAAAAGGAGGTGAAGCCCATCCTGACCAAGGAGCGGCGCGTGGAGGAGGGCTACAAGTCCGTCTGGTTCAAGGAGGACATCGACCCCAACGCCAAGGAGGAGGTGGTCATCATCCCCGACAGCAGGGACCACGACAGCGACGACAGCGATGACGGAGACGACAGACACGACGAAGATGATGAGGATGAGGATGACAAGAAAAAAACCTCCAAGGTGATGTTTGTTGACAGCGATATGGACAGTGGACTCGGGGTGAAGATTGAAGATCCTGCGGAGGACTCAGACAGCAACAAAGGAGACAATATTGATCTGTGAGGGGGGGCCGCCCAAGACACCACCCAGCCAAGATATATCAGAAGTCAGGCCTGGAACACTGTGCAACGACACAGAACCGGGACTGGACATCTCATTAACATATTCCAGAAACCAATCATCATTCTGAATGATTTCATCCAGGTCGCTTCAGGCTTAACATTCATACTGTGAGGACATAAAACCTCACAAACTTTCAAGTCTCCTTGTAAATATGTCACAATTAAAGAAATGTGACGTTATTAAAGATTATATAAAGACATTTGTTTTTACTGGCAATGACGCTGCTTTTACTGTATATTTGATATGTGGAGAGGAACTGGCAACCGAAAAGCTACGACAAAAGATCAAATATTGACTCAAATTAAAATTCAACAAAAGCTTAATATAGTAACAGTATAAGTGCAGGTTTATCAGCAGCATCAGCTTTATTTTGACATTTAGGGAAGTTTTAATGATATTAATTGGAAAGTGTGTGTGTGTGTGTGTGTGTGTGTGTGTGTGTGTGTGTGTGTGTGTGTGTGTGTGTGTGTGTGTGTGTGTGTGTGTGTGTGTGTGTGTGTGTGTGTGTGTGTGTGTGTGTGTGTGTGTTACCAACTTGCGTGAGAACAATCCTGCATATTTGTGGGATTATAATAGGAGTGATCAAATGTTCCATCATTGTGTAGTAAGTTAATCATATCTAAGTGTTTGTGTTTATTGTAACGTAGTTGGTGATATATTGAGGCTGTCAACATTCATGCATCAAGGCTGCTTAATCTGAATAAAAATCTTAAAGTTTTTAATTCCTGAAACGTCTCTGGCAACACATTTCGGGCAGTTTGTTCGAGTAGACTTGCCGTCTCGCATGTGCAAATGGGAAGTTGCTCTGCAATGACAGTCAGATCCAACTCAGAGTTCAACAGCACGTCGGCCTGTGTTGGATATTTGACGACAAAAAAAAACTCAAGCCGGAACAGTCAACCACCAATTATTTTATGAGATAAGCTTAAAGCGGCAACGAGAGGTATATTAACCTCTATCCCGTCTTACCTCCAGAAAACCCAAAACTAGCAGATCTACAGAATTTTAAGCTGAAACAACAGGAAGATACTGATAACCCAAATCCAACAGTGAAGCAAGACATTCGGAAAATACATGGTAAAATCAATAATATTTACACAAAACAACTCAGAAGAATTAGATTTACTGAGACAAAGATATTATGAGATAGGGGGAAATCCGCAATGTATCTGGCATTCAAACGACAAACTACAAACAAATTTCAAATCCTAAACCTGTACTAGACACCAAAATGGAAAAGATTCAGGAATGTTTCGACGTCTTTAACAGGGACTTCTATTCACAGCCTAGTCCTCTGGGGGAGAATTGCGTTGATGTCTTTTTTTAGCTTTCTCGATTGAACTCAACTCTCAGATTCTCAAGACGGGGATTTAACAAAGCCAATCTCCACAGAGGAACTCAATGCAACTACCACCAGGTTAAAATCAGGGACGATAGTGAAGAATATGGGAATTATGGGCCCATTAGTGTCTTCAATTTAGACCTTTTACCTCGATTTTTGCCCGTAGCCAGGAGAAACTGTTTCCTGACCTCGTCAATTTAGGCCAGACTGGTTTCATTCAGCAAAGACAAACAACCAATAATATCAGCAGAATATTACACATCATTGGACAAATACAAAAGACAAAACTCAGTCAATTAAAGCGAGTCCAGACACAGAGAAAACTTTGGATTCCATCAGATGGACGTTCTTATACAAGGCGCTGGGGATGTTTGACTTTCAAGATAAGTTTATCAGAGTAATTAAATTATATGATCGACTCTCAGCCTGTATCAAGGTCCATGGATCGTTACTAGAATGTTGAGATGGTTTGCTTATGACTCAGATATTATGGCACGACTCCAGCCAGTGGTGGATTTTGCTCTCCTGTGTATTTTATAGTGTTTTATATAATCCTATACTTCTATTTCATGTGCCATCCATCCATCCATCCATCCATTGACTTCCGCTTATCCGGGGCCGTGTCACGGGGGCAGCAGTCTAAGCAGGGATGCCCAGACTTCCCTCGCCCCAGACACTTCCTTCAGCTTTTCCGGTGGGACCCCACGGCGTTCCCAGGCCAGCCAAGAGACATCGTCTCTCCAGCGTGTCCTCTGTCTGCCCCGAGGCCTCCTACTGGTGGAACATGCCTGGAACACCTCCCTCGGGAGGTGTCCGGGGGGCATCCGAAACAGATGCTCGAGCCACCTCAGCTGGCTCCTCTGAATTGTGGAGAATCAACGGCTCTACTTCGAGCTCCTCCCTGGTGACTGAGCTCCTCACCCTATCTCACCCAGCCACCCTACGGGGGAAACTCAATTCAGCCGCATGTATCCGGTATCTCGTTCTTTCGGTCATGACCCAAAGCTCATGACCATAGGTGAGGGTAGGAACCAATATCGACCGGTAAATCGAGAGCCTCGCCTTTTGGCTGAGCTCCTTCTTCAACACGACGGACCGATACAGCGACCACATAACTGCAGACGCTGCACCGATCCGCCTGTCGATCTCATGCTCCATCGTCCCCCCACTCGTGAACAAGACCCCGAGATACTTGAACTCCTCCACCTGGGACAAGAGCTCTCCACCGACCTGAAGGGGGCAAGCCACCTTTTTCTGGTCGAGGACCATGGCCTCGGATTTAGAGGTGCTGATCCTCATCCCAGTTGCTTCACACTCGGCTGCAAACCGAACCAGTGCACGCTGAAGGTCCTGGTTTGATGAAGCCAACAGGACCACATCACCTGCAAAAAGCAAAGACGAGATCCTCTGGTCCCCAAACAGCAGCTTTGACAATGGAGGTGGAGAACATAGTCCATTCGGACTCAATGTCTCCAGCCTTCCCCGGGATCCGTGAGAAGCTCTCCCGGAGGTGAAGACTGCATGGGCAGAGGGCTTGGCCAGGTGTTACCAACAGACCCTCATGATACGTTTGAGCCTGCCAAGTCTGTGCGGCTTCCTCCCCATCCAGCACATCCAACTCACCACCAAGTGGTGATCAGTTAACAGCTCTGCCCCTCTCGACCTCTGGCTTACCGGCGCGCGATGATAAAGTTTACTGAAGTAGGACTCTGCACACTGCAGCCTCTTGCCATGGCACACTTCCCACAGGTGTTTGGAAAAACACAGCCAGGTTGTGTCGGACGTGCAGCCCGTGATGCTCTGGCTGTGGACATCTGCCCAGGATTGAGCAGGTTGCTGTCTCCATCCACATGCCGCCTCCACTCCCCTGGTTGAATGTCTCCAGATTGTGTGGAGCTGTCTGTGTAATTTGCAGGGCTGTATCGAGTGTTTGCTGTATTTGCAGCATCCGTGCATTTAAGGAAGTTGTGCAGTGCCACACAAGCCTTCACCATAAGGACAGTGTTGTCTGGGCTGCACTCGATTGGACGTCCAAACACCCTCCACCGTGATGCCAGGATACCGAAGGCATTCTCAGTGATCCTGCGTGCCCAGCAGTGATGGTAGTTGTAAGTCTGTTGCTCCATGGTGAGCTTGGAGCCTGTAAACATATAGAAGAAACTCATTTATAAATAGTAAATATGACCTTGAAAATGACTGTAAATGAAACAATATGCCACACATGCATGTTCACATTTTCACTAGCATAATTACCTGTGTATGGACGCATCAGATTTGGGTGAAGTAGGAGCGCTGCATCACCCACAAAGGCATGTGAGTTGATGACATCTGTACCCGGCGGGTTGGCAGGTGGTGGTATCAGCAGTTTCCCCATCAATTGGCTTCGAGCCAAACCGACTGTCTTGGAAGATGCCACCATCACTTTCACGACCGTAGGCCCCGACATTCACCATCGTGAAGCGGTAATGTGTGTCACAGGCCGCCATCAGCACAATGTAGTGGGCCCGTTTGTAGTTGAAATAGTCACTACCGGACCTTGGAGGAGCTCTTATTTAGAAGTGTTTGCCATCAATGGCACCCAAACACAGTGGAAGGTCTCGAGTCCAGAAGTGGAGCATGGCCACGATCGTGTGTGCCCCGCAGACACTCGCGTACCTTGTGCACTCGCGGACACTCGTGGACATTGGTAGCATGTAGAGGGCTGAAAGCAGCAACAACAACCTCTTGACCCTTCAGTAGATGAGTGATCATTTGAAGCGTTGAATTCCACTTTGTGGAAACATCCTGTATAAGTGGCTCTCTTTCTTGCCCGTCTTGTTTGTTCCTGCTGTAGCTCCCCTGTATTAGCAGGGCTGTGTTTAAAGTGGCCCACAATCTCTCAACATTTTACTAATGTCTCCCTAAACCCACTATCAGCAAGGCTAACAGTGATGGTTCTCTGTAAGAAGTGAACAACACAAGGCATGTGTTGAAAAGAGAAGTGTCCTGCTGCAGCCATCATGTTCCGTCTGTTCCCATTGTGGTGACCTTTTGTAGAATTCCTCATTCCTCTGCCACAGAGAGAAACTGTTCAGAACAGTTTTCAGCAGAGTGTCTGGTGTGTGTCTTCTGCACAGTCAAGGCAAAAGACTGGAGATGCCATGTCCCATCTGTGACATCAGCAATGTGCGCAGTGACACCAACATAATTTCGAATTACTAACAGAGGTCCACTTTCTGCAATGCATCCATTTTCACTTGCTTTTCAGTTTCATAAAGCTGTTGGACCTTGTTTGAAACAGTTTTTCTGCACGGCAGCTAGAAAGTTGGATCACACGTTGCTATCTGTAACACATTTTCTAACCCCTCATCTTCGACCACTGATAGTGATCTACAAGTCCAGGGCAACACATTTAGCGAGTGAATTTGTGAGTTTATCAGGCGTTAACTTACTAATTTTTGTCATTTGGTCGAGTTTGGGCTCCTCTTGTTTGTACTCATACCGTAGCTGCTAGCGCTAGTAGCTCCGGTGGGTTCTGTGCTCGCGCCAACATGCTTTGCATTGAGATGGTACCGGAGGATTGAATTGCTTCGGTGGTATGCAAACTCTTTTTTGCATAGTTTGCACCGAATCACACTTTTATCAAGGCTACCGTCAGGTCGTTTCTTGAAATAAAAATTTTCTTCCATTGACCCAACATATCGCTTGTTGGTTAATGATGGTTTCTCTTTTAATTAAGCCTGAAAAATAATTACTAGTGCTGTCAATCGATTAAAAAATATTAACTAAATAATGGCATAATTTTCTGTAATTAATCGCATTGTTTTTCTCCTGAAGACTGAAGCCTGTAATGGATATCTATTCAGGGAAAACCACGGAATGTCAACTCAACACACAGATTATATTTAAATTCAAAGACTATTTTTTTTCTAATGTCCTTTTAGCTTTGTGTGAAACTGTTTCTCTCCAAGATTAGCAAAATAATAAAAACATAAATAAATTAATAAACAAATAGAAACTCAATCAATATAGATTAAGAATGAATATTTAATCGTGAATAATAGAAATTAATCTATGGCAACCCTGTGATTAACTTGATTAGAAAAAATTGTTTTACAACACTAACTGCATACGTATGTGTGTTGGTATCAGGATGTGGGCGACATCAGCTTCAGTATACAATTTGCAAAGATTTATAAATATTCTGAGGTTCTTCCCACTTTTTGATGTGCAAACACCCTGAAAGTTAACACCTGGAGGCTGAAGGACGTACTGCACAAGAAACACACGTCATCACCAGGACACATTTCATTTTAATTACATTTTAAAAAACCCATCACATTTGAATAACTAATTAATTTAAACATTTAAAAACTCGTACACCATATTGACACCATTTTATAAAAACCCTCACATTTGAAAGTTATACAAGTTCACGGAACAGTTACATTGTAGACAGAAAGAAAACCTGAGAAGCCACCAACACAAAGAGAAGTCAAGAGAAACCGTTTTTAGTTTGAATGAGGCAACGTGGCAGAACGACTGGCATCAGTGTCGGAAAAGAATTCAATTAAATCTCTGGAAGCAGAAAGAAAAACGGAAACGTTTGCGAAAAAGAGCAGATTGAACTGGTCGATTTCAACGCAGATTTTAGTTGGTTTTCATGTGAATCTAGCTAAAATGGCAGATTTTAAAATGGCACAGTTATCTAGCGGGCTAACAGAAATATTTGGCTAATACGTACAATTTTACAGGAAAAAGTGGACTTACAATTAAATCCACTGCTAGATAAACAAGATACAACATGTTTTATCTTGTTTTGTAAAATCCTTTGTTTGTTTGGAGCTCGATTCAGCTTTAGCTAATTATCTTTACGCGAGATAAAAAGCTGTTGATAAAGGGAATCAGTGGTTCTTGAAGCAAAAAAACATTTTTTAATCATCAGTGAATCAACAGTAAGTATGTAGAAAATCATTTCACATAATTTTGGTTAAAAGCGTCTAATCAGCACATTTGCTGGTTAACTTCAGATTAATATGTAGAGAAATACTAATAAGGGTATTAATATTCTTTTTGCCAACTGTAGAAGACACAATGTGGACAGAAATGTTTCCCGTCTGATTTGATTCCAACACACACGGCATCTATAAAAACATGAGGCCGGTGTCAAATTACAGGCAAGACGATGCTGGATGTACTTCATAGTGGATAAACTTTGTGATTGTACGGTTGACAATGTTAAAATACCGTATAGTTCCCAATAGAAGAGCACCGCCTAATGGAAGAGCGCCCCCCTTTTTTTCAAAGATGTGGCGCGCGGGCAGAAAGAACAAACCTCACAATTTGATTAAATATATTTTTCAGTAGATGCAAAAACTCAGAAACAGTCCATTAAAGTTTTCCTAAAGCCTCTCCGCCCGTTGCTGGAAGCTCGGCGTGCGGCCCGCCTCGCGGGGCCTTCGCCCACCGCGGCAGCAGCTCTGGAACCGCGCCGAGCCCTACTCTGCTATTTCATTCTGTATTGTGTATTTCGACATCACACTCTAGTTCTTTGCCAATAACAGGCTTCCAAAAAGCTCAAATAGTAGAATTAGAAAATATCTTTACATCCACAGATGCCTTGTTAGGCAGATATGCGCAAGTGTGCGGATTACAGAAATACTTCTGTGTCAACAAAAGGCACATGTACGTGATTACCATATTTTACTAAATCTTTTAACTTGTGCTCCCTTGGTCCCAATAGACGCGCACCCTGAGGCTTGCACTCGCTCACTGGGCATCTATTGGGAACTATACGGTAACATAACCAGTGCAATAAACATGTTGTTAAACTTGCTTCAGCCTGCTTCAGCAAGTTCCCTTCAGTGTGTTTTCGCATGCTAATGCTATGTGGCTAGCATTAACAGCTGCTTCTGGTTCACTCGCTGGGAGTTGAACTGGTTGAACTGATTTTTACTCTTTGGGGTCTGATTCGACCTTCTGTCTGGCAGGTTGTGGCCCCCGGGCCACATGATTGACACCTCGGCTCTGAAGATTTCTTCAATTCTTTCTTGTAGTTCTGTGATCATTTATGTTTTTAACCTATGAAACAACAGAAGACAGAAAAATGTGTCTATTCAAGGTGTGAGCTTTAGCTTGAGATTTCCCATTTTGTACGATTATTGTTGAAAACATGAACAACTCATTCAAAACACAGAAAATAGAAAACGCCTTGGTTGGTGTCTGGAATGAACATGTTCTTCTAATTCAGTAACACGTCCAGATGATTGTATTAGGAATACTTTTACAGTGCTTAGTTTGTGTAAGATTTTAATGTTTGCATAAAACATGATAAAAACTAGTTATGAGGAAAATAATCCGTTGGAAAGTGGCAAAAATGACATTTTACACTTCTTACCTCCCAAAAAATGTGTGAATGGGAACCAAAGTGTTATTTTCAGAAAACGGATGTATTTTATAAAAGTTATCAACTTGTAAATGTTTCTTTTAAAGGAGGTTTGTTAAGGCGGGATCCTGGATGGCGAGGGGGCGGGACTAAAGGTCTGGGCTGGAGGCAGACGCCGAAGTGACCACCATGTACTGGTTCAAGATGGCGTCGAAGGCCTCGTCTCTGTGCATCATCGCTCCGAACACCATCGGCTGCAGGAGAGCAGAGCAGGAGACAGATTCTTTACAACCCATCAGATTTCAGCTGATCGTGACCAAACTGGCACAAATCTCAATGTTACATTTAGTCAACATCAACTATCCAGATGAGACACAGATTTATTCTCTGACCAGGAGACCACGGTCCAGTACAAGCACTGAGTGAGGGGATCGAACACGGCGCAGTTCGGATGTGCCAACAACTTGTTGTTTATGGAGCCAAAGACGAGAGATTAAATGTAAATGAGCTTTATTCAGTCTGCAAAGCTAAAGAGCAGAAATCTAGATGTGCTCATGACCTCTGACCTGGACTCAGCGAGGGTTAAAGGACTGATGACTCAGCATTAGTCTTTATGGGTCCTCACAAACACATCAGACCGGTTCTCATGTGTTTGCACAAACTTCCTGTCACACCGAAAGAAGATTTCAAAATAAAGCTACTAATCTCCTAGTCGTCTAAAGTTTGGAATGGCTTAGATAAATCTGCTGTGATGTTTGGATTCATCCAGATGATGTGAGATTTCTGGATGAAGTCCAGAGTCAGACCCAAACATGCAGAAGCTGATTTTAGATTTTGTGCACTAAATATTTGGAACAAAGTCCCAGAAAACTGCAGGATGTCTGAAAGGATGGCTGCAAGATTTAACTGCTTTTATCATCCCTCCCATTGCTCTAGGTGAGGAAGATTCAAATTGTATGAATAGTGCATCTATTTGAGATTTTCCACCCAGTAATGATGCTCTGACCTTTATGGTGGACGGAGTCGCAATGGAAATGCCCATTCCAGATCCAGGCAGCACTGACAACACTTTGTACTGTGAGGAACAACAACAGATACACAGAAACACATTATGGAACAGAGATCATCTCAACAGAATCTCATTGATGATCCTTAATTTTTATATTCATAAAATAACTTAAAATATTAAAATGAAAACATCAGTTTAGTGTAAAAACAAAATTTCCCATAAACCCAAGAGCACCAGGGCAGTTACATGAAGGCTAGACAGGAAGTTTTACGTGGCTAGACGGGATGTTAAGAGGTTCGACAGGAAGTCGAGAGGTTCGACAGGAAGTCGAGAGGTTCAACAGAATGTTTAGAGGTTCGACAGGATGTTACAAGGTTTGACAGGATGTTAAAGGTACGTTTACGCTATGTTCCCTGCAGCCCCGGAGGCCCCGTTTCGGCCACGATAAACAAAACGGGATGGACGTGAGACAACGCGGGGGGACGGGATAGGTAAACGTAACAGGTCGCGATTGCTGTGGGCGCCGTGCCAGATTTTTAAACTGTCAAACAATTTGCCACGGCGGCCACGGTGCGGATGAGAAACTCAGTAGCCCGTAGCAAAACGGGATGAACATGACAAAACATAGCAGCAAGTAATTGGCCGTAATAGAACTTGGAGGCGGTCCGCAGTGGGTCGGGAGGCTTACAAGTGATGTTTAGTGTGCGTTCTATCACGGTTGTTTCACGGTTGATTCGCATTTTATCACGTCGCACAGAGCTTCGTCACAGTTCTCAAGGCGTCGTTACGGTGTATGGTAGCCGTTTCATCACGTTCAATCGGGGTTTATCCCGGCGTGTGGCGGTTTGTGGACCCGACGCGTTGCGTTCTACTCCGGCCTGCCACGGCGCGCACGGTCTGGGAGGAAGCCGGGCCCGGAGGGGAGTTTCTTTTGAGTCTGAGCAATCAACGACAGAAAACCTGCTATAAGCTATGCTACCGAAAAAGAAATGAAGAGGTATATATGCACCCAGCAGAAGTCTCAGGATGCAATGATTGCCTTCACTTTTGGTGACTCTTTGGGGCATAAACGTGCTTCAAAACGGTCCGGCGTGCACATTTCATCTGTAGAAAGCCTTGACAGAACCTGAAAAACGTGCCACGACTTCCTCAGAATTCCCCAAAATGCCATGGCGCACTACGTTTCGGGCAAACGGGGCTGCCGTGAACATAGTGTAAACCTACCCTAAGGGGTTAGACAGGAAGTTAAGAGGTTAGACAGGATGTTAAGAGGTTAGACAGGATGTTAAGAGGTCAGACAGAATGTTAAGAGGTCAGACAGGAAGTTGAGAGGTTAGACAGGAAGTTACAAGATTGAGGATGGAAAGCAGCAGTTGGACAGAAGCAGGTGATGATGACATATTAATTTGACTAGACATGGTTCAGAGTGCTCATGTGTTTGGGAAGTGACCTTCTGGATGTCTGTGATGTCGAGCAGCTTGATGACTTTGTTCCTCTTGGAGGATCCAGACCTGGAGCTGGAGCTCTCGAAGCACAGGTAACTGAGGGGGCACAGGGGAAACCCTGTTAACTCACATTATTACAAACCTGGGACAAGAGTGGACTGTAGATGTAATCTGGTACACGTCTCACACAGGTGCAATTCTCCCTCCGATGTTTGCTCATGGGTTCAACTCAACATCAACTATAACCTCACGAATTAAAATCCAGTCCAAGTAAAATCCGGGCACAGGAACTCATCTCCGATTGAACACGAGTACCACGTGTTGTCAGCAAGGTTTAGTTTGTTACAAGAATCTCTCGTTTCATAATTACCTTCGACAACAAAAGTTGGGCGACCAACGAACTTGGCCGAGGTTATGTTTTTGTCTGCATGTATGTATGTATGTATGTATGTATGTATGTATGTATGTATGTATGTATGTATGTATGTATGTATGTATGTATGTATCCAACTTTTTGCAAAAACAACTCACCTGAATTGACATTTTCAGGGATGATTTGTCATCATCCAAGGGCCAATCGATTAGATTTTGGGATGTTAACAGGTAACCGCTCCCGAATAAATCCCCCCAAACTGTGAAACTGCTAAAAAAATGTCCGATTCATCTCATCACACTAAATTTCCTGTGAAATTTTTCTAGTAATACCAGCACTAATACATCAGCCAGTAAGCCTTGCAGCCTCTCCGTCACCTGGTTGCTGAGCTGTTTCCATAGGAACAAGTCACGTTTCACACAGTGATGTAACTTCCTGATCTACCTGGTTAGCATCAACATGAGCTAACATGCTAGTGCTGATAACTTCGTTCCGCAAAGGTAGGCGCTCTACCGAGGACACGTTCTACTTTATTTAGTGCAGTTATAACATGTTAAAATCGTAAAACTATTATATAGGTATTAAAAGACACAAGTTTCTACAGAGGTTGAGATTTGAGCTGGTTTTTATTGAGGTGGACCAGTTTTAAGTCGTGTTTGGGCTGGAAACAGCGGGTCAGATCTGGCAACCCTGGAGAAGACGCAACTTTACGGTACCATGTGCTATAGTTTACAGTGGATTTATCGCTATGGCCGTAGAAACGCAGTTTTTCAACCAAACAGTTGGAAACAGAATCTGACTAAGAAGGAGAGGCTCCTGAAGATGGTGAGTTAAGTATAGTGTCATTTGTGTTATTACAGTTACTACCAAGTAACTAACGCTAGCTCCTGTAAGGATAACTAACGGTTCTCCATATTATACTGAATTTATTCAGTTTATCAGTAATCTTTGTCCGTTTTAATGTACCTGTGGGAGGGTCAGTGTAACACTACCAGAAGGAGCGGTTATGTCCGTGTATGATGTCATAAAGGGAACAATTCTAAAGCACCCGTATGAGAACACATTTGCTAAAAAGTAGCGCAAGCAAATGAGGGCGATCACTTCTGGGGCCGTAACTATTACAAAACCATTACAAAGTACATTTTAGATAATATGGGACCTTTAAAACATATGAAGTTTGATACAGCTGAAACAAACAGTGTGGGCTCTTTGAATAGGTCCAACACACACACACACTACCCCACCCCCCCACCCACCCCACCCACCCCACACACACACACACACACACACACACACGCCTCTGCTGTACTCACTTCTCGGTGACGTACAGGACTCCGTTGCGGATGTAGTCCGTCGGCGTCTTCCTGTCTCTGTTGATGAGGCAGCAGCGCCAGCCGTTCTCGCAAACTGAAACAACCACACAATCCTGAAGTCATGTCTAATATTACACCTTCATTTTACAGGACAAATCTGAGAGACTCATCATGCAAGATTGATTAAAAACAAAGACCTCAGAGGTTCAGCTATAGCCTGACTTTGCCAGGCAGGACCTGGTTCAAACATGGAAGTAACCCTGATCCCCATGGAAATATGAATTTGATTAAACTAGACCTGTTTAAACATGTGACGTGGATATAAAGCACACACAATTACCACTTCATGCATTTTAGCAGACTTCTATGAGTGTAAACATGAAGAAATCTGTGTGTATTTGTATTAACTGGTGGAATAGCACCACTACAGTAAAGCACAGTGGTGGCAGCATCATGCTGTTTCTGCACTTTGGATGAAAAAATCAATAATAAATAAATCACAGATCGAAGATTTGTGGGCAAAATTGCCATATTAATGAGATTATATTGGAATATAATAATAATAATATAATAATATATATATATAGGACTGTATTTTATGACCATATCCTAAGTAAGAACTTGGAACACAACGTGGTAAACTGCAAATCTATTGTTATCAAGATTTGCAATATACAGTAAGTATCAGAGAGACGACTAAAGTACAATGAATCGTGTTTCTGTCTTTGGTCAATCAGATGAAGGTCTTCTACTGTGTGCCACTTCACTATTTCAACATTACATCACAAAACACAAAGACACCGTCATCCTGTACTTGAATGAACAGAGTCATAATGTGACCTGGCTGACCTGTCAGAGGGTGCTCGCTCTCAGGCAGGCTGAACACTTCGTGAAAGGCTCCTCTCTTGGTGCTGTAGTATCGCCCGCCGTCCTCGTCCCGGCCGACGCCCAGAGGAGCTGCGGCGGCGACGCTGCCTCGCCCCCCCGCTGCAGTGACCTGAACATGAGCCGGATCAGTAAAATCAGCGTGCGAGCAGAGATGCGTGGTGAGGCTGGTGTCAAATTACAAGGCCTTGGATGCACAGTGTTGGCACCGAGGGAAAAGGGAGCTTTAAGTCAAATTTCCAGTCAAAAAAAAACATTTCCTGAAGTACTTTAAATACCGAAACCAGTATCAGGTATCGCGTCCTCCCTGATACAACCTGGTGGGTATTACAAGACACCATCCATCAGCAACGTCAGCAGCAGGTAGCCTACAGAGGACAAGGGATGTCCACGGATTGGATAATCTTTAATTATAGTAAGAATGACAAAAGTAACACAGACTGTAAACTATGTTCTGCCAAAATATCAAGAGGAGGAGAAGGATAGTTGCTACAACACCAGCAACTTCATCACCGGCAACTTCATCACCACAGACATTTGGACCAGCAGAGTTAGAACGATGTGGATCAGGAGGATTTTAGTCTGAGCTGTGCTCCATGCTACAGAGTTTCTGGGCTTAAATTACTCAAATATGACTGAGACTCGTCAACTGGAGCGTGTATAGGTACAACAGCAAACTCGGTCGCTCTGCCTGTCCATCTCCGCTGGGTCGACGCCACGCCGGCATACTGTGGTTGCAGTCGTACTCTGGAGCCTTCAGGGCGGTTGGCGGTAACGTAGCATCGCCTCAGAGGCTGTGCGGAGGCGGTTCGTGGCAACACGTAGCCTGCGCATATCGTTTGTGTACGGAGTGTGAATTTGGCTTTATGGCATTTAAGTGTCGTATCGGCACTCTGTATCAGCAAGTAGCAAAGGGTTAAGACTTGTACTTTAAAAAAGTTGTATCGCCGCGCCCCTACCTTTCAGCCCATCGGTGATCCTATTGTGATTATTACCGACGTTTAAACTTGACTATGTTTTATTTATTGGACGTGAACAACTTGAAAGCCCACGTCATTCTGTCTTACCTGAACTATGCGGTGAGTTACATCACACAGGCAAAAATGTTCCTTAAACCTGCAAATATAAAGTTTCATCCTTGGGGGGTGAACTATTACAGGACTGGGGTCAGGACGTACACCTCTAGAGGAGCTATAGACCAACAGACAGACCTGAATAGTGAGTCTACTGAACACACCACTGACCTCTACTGTACAGAGACTATAAATACACACCGCTGGATCCTACCTGTTCACATTCAGACGGCTGAGAGAGAAAACACACACACACACATCAGTTCCACACAGATCAGTGTGTACTAATTCCGTTAGTAATCATCACACTCTAGTGTGAAAAGTCCTGTGCTGGTGTGAATATAAAACATACTTGTTTGTGCCAATATTCAGTCCCTGCTGTAACCAAAGCCCCGTTTTCACATTTGAGGCTAATGTTAATAGCTTTCATAGCAGCAACACCGATATCTCAGCTCGGGTCTCAGGCAGGGCTTTTCCACCCATAAGAACCAGGAGGTAGTTCAGGGCCGGTGCCAGGGCTGGTTCTTAAACGAGCACTGCCAAAGAACCGGTCCTTTTTCCATCGATAACGGAGCCAAGTGAGAGCCACGTCACTGCGTCACTCCAAAACGTCGTACGTCACTGATTTCCCCAGCAACGAAGTGGGGCCAGCGGAGCACCAGTTTAGCCCCTGTTTGGCCGGGGCTTTGGCAGTGGAAAGACAAAGAACTGGAGCTAAATCTGGCCCTGGCTCCGAACTGGCACCTGGTTCTTCCCGGTGGAAAAGCCCCCAGTGTTGTGTTGTGTACACTACTCCTAAGAAATTAGTTTGTTTTTTTGTCTCCGTTTTCTTTGAAATTTGTGCCATTTGCTTGGTGGTTCAGTGGCCTGATCAAAGCCTCTTGTGGGCCGGTTTTGGCCCACGGGCCTCATGTTTGACACCCCTGCAATAAAGTATTTACACACCTTACAAGAAAATTAATCCCTCGGGAAGAGTTTCGTCTTTGAGCAGACGACCAAGTTGGATTGTTATTAGTGACTGTCACCTCTAAAACTACCAAGTCCCAGGAGAACATGGACTGGGAGTCATGACACCACGGAGGAAACCTTGTTGTTGTTGTCCATCTATCCTTGTAACAGAGTTTAGAAATGTGCAATAAAAATAAAGTTATCATTACTCAGGTATACGCAGATAAACTGTTTACTACAGCCGTGGTGCACATGTACACAAGCAGTGTTTCAGAAAAGTTGTGTATTACCCCCAATTGCAAGGTTTTTCATTTTCACTTGAAAACATTGTCATATAAACTTTAGGATGACGGATGGAATAGAAAAAATATCCCAAAAACATGATTTATCCTTTTCAGACTGTCGCAGTGGGGTGCTTGATCTGAGCCCTGAGGTGCCTCTGAAATCCGTGTGTGTGTGTGTGTGTGTCTGACCCGTCTGCTCAGCGTGGTGCTGCCGCGCTCCTTCAGCTGCAGGTCGGTGGGCAGGTTGGTCCAGATGACGTACGGCGTGTCGAAGCGCTGCCGCAGCTTAGGACAACTTTTAAAGATGAAGTCGATGATGAAGAACTTGATCCCTGCGTACACACCTGAAGAGACCAGCAGCTCATCAAACACTAAAACCACCACAGAGAGTCCGGCTGAAGACCGAACTCAAATGTTTCTTTGTGTGAATCAGTTTACCTGCAGGTTTGTTTTATTTTAGGGAAAATCTGAGGTGAAGTGAACAGAAATCACTGCAGGAGTCCCATTAATTAAAACAAATTTATAGAAGATGCAGAGACAAAGAAGCTTTGTGCCACTTTACTCACAACACATTCATGTAAGAAAGAGTTTTGGTGGTAAAGCTAAAGAGAGGCTTGTGTTTGTGGGGTCGCCGTGTCTCCTGACGCATCAGCAGGCTGAATTAAACCTGAACTCTGATGTTAGTGTGAGCCGTACCGCGAGGCTACTCTGGTGGGCTTCGATCCAAACTTAATAAAGAAGGTGAATTCAAATGTTGGTGGATGAATGAGACAAATATATATATATATAAATATTAGGGATGTCCCGATCCGATCGGTAGATATCGGATCGGGGCCGATATTGGTGATTTGTGAGTGATCGGGGATCGGCAAATCCAGCCGATCACCCCGCCGATCTAAAAAAAAAACTAACAAAAAAAAACAAAACGCGGTCCACAACGTCACTTAATAACCACAACAATCAGGGACTAGAAGCTCCGGAGCTGCAGAAGCTAGAAGCAGGCGGAGCGGGGCCATAGACCTATAAAACTAGAGTTATATATAGTGGTTTATGTGTTTATGTGCAGAACTCTACTTCTAAATTTCTATGTGGTCTGTCTTCTTCTGCTTTTTTGTTGTGTTTGGTGAGTCACAGCGCCCCTAAAGGCCTGGCATGTGTACTACATGTCCTGAAGCCTCGTGTTGAGCCGTGTTCATAGTGAGGTGTGGACGGTTTGTTGGGAGAAGAACAGGGAGGAAAAAGGATTGTTTTTTCGTCGTGTGGATGTTCCTCAGTTTACAACAACAACTAAAGAGAAAGAGAAGAATTTTTATTCAATAAGTGAGTTTTACAATAATTTCTAGCTAAACAAAGCTTCTGCCAATAGTGCTTTTAGCTTCAGACATCTTAGTTGCTCCAAAAATAGACTATCGAGTATATTTGCAATAGCAATGTGAGTATCGGATCGGGAAAGTATCGGTATCGGCCGATACTCAATTCTGAAAAATCGGATCGTATCGGGGGCAAAAAAGTGTGATCGGGACATCCCTAATAAATATATTTAATATTCTCGTGTTTTCTGTAGCACTGAGGTGATACAAATCTCTAAGCTCTTCTGTGAATAAGACCATAGCTGTGTGTGTGACATTTGAACTATTTCATTAAGGCATCGCAAGGCAATTTTTCCAGAGAAAAACCAAATTATTTAGAAATGTTCATTTTCCAAAACAAATTGATGAAAAAGTAAATGTGGGTAAATAGAAAAAAAAAGGCACAGTCGAATGTATAAGTACCTTCCTTGTGGAGTATGTGGACCTGTGAGCATGTCTAATCTACCCGATGATGTATTTATAAGTTTAGTGATCACTATCTTCTGTCATGAGTGTTTTGTCTTCTAACATGATGCAAAAAGCTGTGAGCTGCACCGTCCAGAAATTAACCGAAAGGAACCTTCTCAGGTGTAGTGAGGTATGTATATAAAAGACTGTAAACTAAAAGATGATTTAAGGCCCTGTTTACACGACGGCGTTTTCAAGTGGAAACTGAAAATCTTTGTGTTTTGAATGTCCGTTTCCATGACAATGGTGCTCAGAGGCACTGAAGGCGGAAACGCCGTAAACATGTTCTGCACATGAACAATAACAACAATGGTGGCCTCCAGAGCGTCACGACTCCCAGTCCACGTTCTCCTTCGTCATCTGTTCGTACGAATGTCCGTGTACTCCCATTGTGTATGTGTGTGTGTGTGTGTGGTTGCTGTGAAAACTTTTCTGAAATGAAAACATAAAAACTACACGTTTTCACTTAAAACGTTGTGTAAACAGGGGCCTTTATAATGTGTTTTTAATTCATCAAAATCAAGCCATTATATACAGTACAATAGACAGAATAATTTGTGTATTTATATGTTTAAAGTACCTATAATGAAGCCCAGCAGCTGGAAAGGAAACAGGCAGGAGGAGACGAAGGCAACCCACAGGCCCACGTACAGCTTCTGGGTCAACTCGGGCTGCACCCACATGAACAGACTGCACACACAGACACACATGTACACACATGTACACACAAACACAGTGACCATTACCGCTTTCTAATTTGGAACTACAAAAGCAAAGACACTCACTTCTTTATTTTTTCCAATATGTTGGCCATCCGTCCAAACAGATTCTGTGAGCACAAAAAGAAACAACAGTTGTGTTCGGTGGGTCTGAACTGAGACTTAAAGCCTGACTGTGTCCACAATGAGTCACCTGAGCTCTCTGAGCCACGTCCAGAACCAGCTGGAACTTCTCAGACACAGTCAGGTCTTCTTTAGGAGGCTCCTGGACAAAAAGAGACCATGTTTTAACACCACATGTGTTTTGAAATACTTTAGATGATTTATGAGGTTTTGTAACATTAGTTTGTTTGCATTATTATTTCTTATATGTGAAATATCCTTTTCCTGAATGCATAAAAAAATTCTGAAGTTAGTGAATATTGTAGCTTATTTTTCTTTTTTAATTAATCATTTTTTTGCATTCATTCCAGCCTTAATCTTCGCCATTTACACGCTACATGTTCATCATAATATTTCTGTTGGATGTTTTCAGGCTGTTCACCCACTGACTATAGTGAGTTAGACACTCCTGATCTAGAACATCATCAGGGTCCCATATGGATCATATGAATGATTTTATAAACACGATGAGTGCGTGACCTGACGGATTTCTCACCACCGGCTCCGAAACTTCAGGGACGATGCTCCACTGGATCCTCCAGCCTCTGGCACCATCAAACAACATATAAACAACATGCAACACTTATCACATCACTTCACAGATATTTAAGAATCATCAATAAGCTCAGTCATATCATTTGGCAGTACCACTCTATACCACAAGGTGGTGCAGTGAGCCACTTCAGCTGCTCTCAAGAACATTCTGGAGACCGACCTGGCTATGAGGTAGTTGAGTGAGAGCCGGAGGATGGCGAGGAACAGGAACATGGGGATGGCCCAGCCGTGCCACGCTGCGTACATGTAGACCTGAGGAAGACGTTAACGCCACACAAACACGACGCTCAGCCGTGTCGTCGCAGATCTGTGAACTTGTATACTTCATGTTTTGGACTCACGATGAAGGCGATGGCTGACGTGTAGACGGAGTACCAGCTGGATAAGGCAGCGAGGTTCCTCTTGAAGTTGGTCACTGGTCTGAATCCTCGTTCTGGAAGCAGCAGCCGAACCCAGAAGTCACACAGTAACAATTCATCAGGACAGACTGAGGCTGCCGGATAATGCTCAACGACACAGGAAGCTGATTCCAGGAAATGAAAACTTCTGCTGATGTGAATTCTACAGTCTGTGAAGACTTTACCAACAGGATCCACGACAAGAAATACTCACTGAGCCTCCTCATGTTTTCTGTCAACCTGTGGATCCGAAGCCACACAAAGACGCTCTTTAGGTTTCAGACACAAACAAGCTCATCACAATAAAAACTATCTGCAGGCGGGGCTGCTCACCTCTTGGCGCTCAGCGGCTCCTCCGTCTCCACCGTCGTCTCCTCCGGTTGGAAGCGGAAGTCTTCGATGTAAACACCAAAACGTTCGTAAAGCCATTTGAGGCAGCTGTTGGACAGAGTGTCTGTCTGCTTCTCTGAAGATGGAAAAGTTAAAAATAAAAAAAAAAGAGAGAGAGACTGAAGCTGAATGAAGAGGTGTGGAGCACACGCTCACGGGAAAGGGGCGTGGCTCACCTGTACTGCTGCCTGGAGTGGGAGGAGGGGGCGGAGCTTTCGGTGTTTGAGAAGGCGAGTCCTCCAGTCTGTTAATTAAAAAGACATGCCATTACTCCAGGTACTGAGTGAGCTCTTGGGTCCAGGTACCGACCCTCACCTGGACCTCAGGGCATCGTTGAACTTCTGCTCGAGCTCGGCTCGTCTGCTGCGCTCCTTCTCCAGCTCCTGTTTCAGCGAGTCCACGTTGGATTCCTCCCGAAGTTTCCTCAGCTCCTCCTCTGAAATACAAGCACTCTGATCACATGGTGCTTCCACTCGTCTTTCCCTCCCTCGTTTCCTCAGTCCTGTCCAGCTTTCTCGTCTCTGCTGTTGAGATGCAGCCCTTCAGCCTGATGCTGCCACCGCTGTGTCTCACTGTAGACGTGGTAGGAGCCATGCGGTCCTCCTCAGACGCAGTGTCTTAAAGCCTTACAATGAGCTTTCAGTTGATGGCTTGGAACATCTTTATTCTTATTAAACGTATTTGAAACTCGACATGAAGCAACACAAAGTTTAAACTCGGGCTTTACAGAGGCTGCAACGACGAGGGCTTAGTTCACTGTCAAACAGCTAAAAATATCAATTGTTCTAAGATGATTTTTTTGTTAGAAATTGTTTAAAAAGGCTCTTTCATCATAAAGGCGGCAGCCCTGTGGACAACGGGGGGGCAGGAAAGTCCCTTTTTGTCAAGGTCATTTTTTTCAAATATGTTTCCATACAATATTGTTTATATTGTATATTACAAATTGGGGAATTCGTAATATACACACTCCTGCCTACATCACAGTGGAAAGCCCAGGCTGCATTTAGTCCTTAATTCAATAACTTTGATGTTGTGGGGTGTTGAAGAGCTGCTAAATAAGTTATTTTACTTATGAGCTGGACAGCTTTGTAAAATTATTGACAGTGAACCAGAGACACGGCGGAGCCTTTGGTTTTCACTGCCAGTTGGAGTTGCAGTAGTTTCAAGTAATTGATCTTGTGGCTTCGTACAGGTTGAATGTTTTGGTTATTTTAAGACAGGTTTGTATTTAGATGAATGCACTGCAAGACTTAGATCCCCAACATCAGATGGTGACGAGATATAGAGACCTAAAATTGGAGTGACTGTTTATCAATGGGGGAAAATAGCATAAAATGTCTTGATATAATTGTGTCACTTTGAATTATCATACCGAGTACCTTTGTTATACATATATGTTAAACTGTCAGACTGGCCTCATGATACGCCTCAGTAGTATGTGCTTTTGTTTTGTTTTGTTTTTCATTTGACCCCATTGGAGGTCTCTGGTGTTTGGTGAACTGATAACGTGTCCGGGATGTACTCGGACTTCAGATCAATGTTAACTGGGATCAGATCCATGTGACCTCAACTTGGAACACAAAGTTGATCGATGCACTGATGATTAGAACTGATGGCAACAGGAGCAGAAGATCAGACAACATGATTTCCAAACGCTCCGCCATTAGAGCTCTGACAGATTTATTAACGCCAAAGTCTGTGTGTGTGTGTGTGTGTGTGTGTGTGTGTGTGTGTGTGTGTGTGTGTGTGTGTGTGTGTGTGTGTGTGTGTGTGTGTGTGTGTGTGTGTGTGTGATAAATATTGAGGAGTCCTGCTGCTGTGTTAATGCGAGTCCATCCTGACGGTCAGAGTCCAGATAACTGAAGGTGAAATTGCTCACGCAGGAAGTGTTTTTCCAGCAGAGCGATCTCCAGGTGACCTTTGACCTCGTTTAGATCCGTCCTGGAGTCATCTTGGAGCGCTGCTGAAAACGAGGCTGCTCCGGCCTGAAAACAGAGAGATGGGGGTCACTACGAGCCGCTGAGAGCAGCAGAGCGCAGATGGACCAATGAAAGCCCCCCCCCTCCCTCACCTGGGCGTCGCCCGGCTGCTCCCCGTCCACTTCTCTGGCCTCCTCCGAATCTCGGGCCGACAGGCGGGCCCTGGTCACCGCCTCCTCGCCGCATTCTGTGTCCGACGTGTTGGGCGACTCGCTCAGGTCCAGGAAGTCGTCCCGCTTGGAGCCCCGGAAGCGGATCCTGTCCAGGCGCCTCAGCATGGTGATGGGAGGGAGGGAGAGCCACCTCTACCTGAACATGGCTGAGGCCAAACTGCAAGGCGACAGAGGGAGTGTCATCAGGAAGTGGTCAGCGTGTCCGACACTACTTCACCACCTGCAATGATATCAGCCCCCGTTTACACAACAGCGTTTTCGGGCCTGTTCAGACCCGGTGTTTCATGCGTTTCAGGTGATCACATCACAAGTGGCGACCTCTAAAGACAAGTGTGACCAGGCACCAAAGCACTTCCCAAGGTGTCCAGGGAGCATCTGACCACACAGGCGGGACGGTGTTGTGGCAGGAAAACACGTCATCAGTGTGTGCTGTGTTTTGTTGAAGAGAATGCGCCCATCCGAGTTATACAGTCTTAAAAGCTTTCCAAAGAAACTGTGGAAAAGAACATGGACGTCCGAGTCTGAAGGTGTCTGCAGAGACACGGAGACTTACAGCGGCCCGGGCCTTCATCTGTTGTAATGAAGCAACACAGCAGAGAACAATCTGCTCTAAACATCAACAACGGGAGAACACGGACATTCGTGTGGACAGACGACCAAGTTGGATTGTTATTACGATGACTGTCAAAATAAAACTACCAAGTCCCAGGAGAATAAGGACTGGGAGTCACGACACCACGGAGGCAGAAATTGTCATTATCCATCGTAACAAACAGCAAAGAACTATGTAGTGCAGCGGTGGTGCACGTGAGTCCGAGCATTTGAGAAGTTGCATTTTTCCTCTGTTGCCATGGAGACAAGATCGGAGTGATTTTTTAAAAGCTCCACCACTGGGCTGCTGTTTTCAAAAAGCTGCGTTTTCAGTGGTCGCGAGGTCGAGTAAATGGACACCCAAAACGGACCACAACTTTTCCATTTTCACTTGCAAACATCGTGTAAACGGGGCCGAGGTGACCGATCACACATCTGTATCTCTGTTGTGATGAAGATGAAGCTTTCACTGCATTACAGGGAATCAAACATTAAACTCGGTTCGAAAAAAGACTGGAAAAAAAAAAAAGAGAAAAACTCTTCTTTCTGACTAACTTGGCAGCATGCAGAAGTTTCTGTTTACCGAAAGATAAAATTTGAACACACATGGGAATGTGGACACGTTATCAGGCGTCATCATCGTGCCTGGTAGGGAGGACAGTGTCAAACCTCAAACTTTCTTTTAAAAAAGCAGCATTATAGAAGCTTTCAGACTGTAAACAAGCCTGGACAAGACTTCAGCTGTATGAAGCATCGACCTGCTGAACGTTCACAGATGCTCTCCTCACTGTTTGCATCCAGCAGCAGTTAACAGCCAATAGGGGCCGACCGTCAGCAGCGAGCCTTTTTATGTTATTGGAGCATTGTTCTGTTCACCTCTAACTTCTGGAGATAACCTTTTGTGGTTTACTTTACTAAACTATTTTACTATTACTTTACATAAACTGAAAAATATTACATAGCACTGTTAAAATAGACTTAGAGATGAATTAACAGCCCCACTGGCACGGTACACTGCATTTCATTCAGAAAAACAGAAGTGACACAAAGTTGTAAGTAGGAGTGATTAAAACTTTACACGTGCTGTAAGAGTAGTGTGTGTGTAGGTGCGCGTGTCAGGTTTGACAGCTTGTGTCTGAACACGTCTGAGGACCAGTCGGACCACCTCTGATGACGATACAGATCTTCACCGACTGAAGGAGGCTCACACAGAGCGGCGCACGCACGCACGCACGCACACACACACACACACCTCCTACTCTACTCATTCTATTGTTCCTTTTTCTTTGTTCCTTCCTTCTTTTGTTTCTATATTTCATCCCTCCTTTTTCTGTTTTGTTTTTACCTTGGCCAGTGAAAGTTGGAGTGAAGGTTTTGTTTTTGTCCGTGTATGTTTATATGCATGTATGTATTTATGTAACCAACTTGTTGCAAAAACTGTTGACCTAAATTGCATGAAATTTTCAGGAATGATTCGTCTTCGCCAAAGGACGGTTCCACTCAATTTGAGAGCGATTGGGTCAGAAGTCATGGTAGAGGTCATGAAAAGGTCAAAAATGTATTTTCGCTATAACGCAGTCAGTTTTAAAGGGGACATATCATGCTAAATCCACTTTTTTAGCCCTTAAATGCATTTTGTTGTATATTTAGAGTGTTTAGAAGTACAGAAAAGTTCAAAGTAGTCTCTTCAGGTGCTCCGTTGATATCTTTATATTCTGTTTTGGTCATATTTTGCGATCGGTTTCGATTTTTCTATTCTCTATTACGTTTTTTGAACAATGACGTCACAGTATTCTCAGCGGAACTGCCAAATTAGGACATCGACATTGAGCAATCCGCCATTTTTGTTTCTCGCTGCGATTTTGTAGTCCAACCGAAGTTACGAGAGGATAAGTCGAAATGTTCGGTTGTTGGATGTAGTAACCCACAAGCTTCGTTACACCGTCTCCCAGCATCAGAACCTTTTCGAAGTGCCTGGTTGAGTTTTATTTTTCACAGAAATGTACCCACATCTGTGGGTAAGGTCATTTTTGTGTGCGCGAATCACTTTAAGGACGACTGCTTCAGCAACCTCCGCCAGTATAAAGAAGGATTTGCCGAAAGACTTGGTCTGATTGAGCGGTCAGTTCCTTCTATCTATGGAGACGACGAACAGAGCACTTCGGTAAGCTGTATATAACGCTAAAAAGTGTGATGATAAGACGTCCCTGTCATTGTTTTGTTAGCATTAGCAGTTGCACCGTCTTCATATGTTAGCGCTGTGTGCTCGTTTTAGATTATAATGTAACTTCTGTGTTAAATAGTCGTTGTAATACAGGCAGTATTGTAGTAGTGGGCATGGATGGAGAAGTTAGTGTAAATATAGTAACACACCATTGCGTTACATCCATATGAAGACGTTGTTCTGTAGGTGCATCATCGTCATTTTCATCTCGCTCCGCCGGGTCCGACTCTGGCTCCAACATGTATGGCTGGATGGACAAATCTTCCGTTGTTGACATTTTGTAAATAATGTGTGAATATAAAGTTTCTGCGCCGCTAGATAATTGTATCTGTTCTATCAAACTACAAAGATGGCCGAACAGGGTGACGTTGAACCGAGTGTCACCTCTGCAACCTGGAGAGGAGGCGGGGTATGAAGTGTCTCATTTGCATTTGAAGAGACCGCCCCAAAACGAGTTGCTCTCAGAAGCGCATCAGAAAAGGGGTTGAAAAGGGGCCTGTGGAGCTCTAATAATGAGGAATTCAGACCCAAGCATTGCAGTTTCGCGTTGTATAGACCACAACTGTATGATTTATATGTAAAAAGGAAGGATTTAAAAGCATGATATGTCTCCTTTAATAAGACTGACGTCAAACCAATGCCAAAATGTTCCGTTTTCAATTCCCTATCCGCTGACCTGCCACATGATGCAGTGACGCCATTACACTGTTAGCGGCTTGGGGTCAAAGGTCGGGTCACACAGAAATTGTTAAATGTGTGTACATTGATGTCAAACAGTGACAACACGAAGCAATTCAAATAGCAAATAACCTTGTAATCCATTGGTTTCCATGGTGACGGTTGGTGAAGGTATGCACTCTGGGTGCACGTTCTCGTTTATTTATTGGTTTGTATGTATGTAATTTACCTATAACTTTTGGAAAAAAAACTATTAACCAGAATTGCATGAACGGCTCAGGGATGACTCGTCATAATCCAAGGACCAATCCATTAGATTTTGGGGTCAGACAGCTCCTGGGGAGGTAAGATATTTACTCCATTGTGGACAAACTGGAGCTCCACTGTGAGCCGCCAGTCAGGGCTGGAGCTGCTGCTAGCTGTCTGCTAGCACAATGCTAACCCCCCCCCCCTCCACTCTCAGCCAATCATAGGCCAGCTCACTCCAACGGTGCATCCAAGTAACACAAAAGGATGGGAACCAATCGAACATCATTATTTAACCTCAACATTGCAAAGTTTAACTTTAATGTTAACCTTGCAATGCTAACAGATAGCATCAACAGATGATGGACATGTGACACAATCACCCTGACCTGCCACCCGATGCAGTGACGCCACTACACTGTTAGTGGTTGGGGGTCAAAGGTCGGGGGAGGGGGGGGGGGGGGGGACACGCAGAAATTGTTAAATGTGTGTACATCTGTATCAAACAGTGACAACATGAAGCAACTCAAATGACCATAAATGATGGAAGGAGCAGTGCGGTGGATCAAGAGACCTTGTAATTCCTTGGTTTCCATGGTGACAGATTTTGCGCTCTACCGAGTGCCGGGCCTTGTTTCTTACTTTATTTGTTCCTTACTTGTTGGTATATTTTGTTTCTGACTTTGCTTGGTAGTTTCTTACTCACTTTAATTTTTTACTTTATCCACTTTAGTTTTTTCCCCGACATTGTTTGTTCCCTCTTTTGTTTGTTGGTTCCTTTTTTGCTTGTTTACTTAGTTTTTTTAGTTAGTTCTTTACTTTTTTGTTTTTTTTACTTTGTTTAGTTGTTTACTTGTTTCTTTCTTGATTAATTTTATTCTGTATCTCATTGAGTCTTTTCTCCATAAACTAGACGATTTGACTGTTTTTATTCATTTTAATTTATGAATTAAATTAAAAATGTGAAACTGTATATTTTACATCTATCATAAATAAACTGAAAAAGAAGCTAATTTCAGAGAAGCTTAGTCAAGAACATCAGACGTTTAAAAAAACTCATATTTCCTAACATGAGATGTTGTTCCTCCTTTAAGAAGATGAGAATCTATTCATTTGTTAACACGTATGTGGAAGTAGGTTCGATTGCCGACTTTTAAATATCAAAGGAAAGTGTGATTAGTCACAATTAATTCACAAAACAATGTGCAATTCACTATATAAAAATGCATGAGCGCGGTAAAAACATAAAGTCAACAAAGTGCATCTGAAACCAAGCCAATGTGAATCAGAGGAAAGAGTAATACATTAATGTAATGAATTGGTATGATCATGTTTACCTGAGATTAACAGGAAACTTTCAGTGTTTTTCTCCATCAAAGTGTTGGATGGATGGATGGATGGATGGACGGATGGATAAGCAGGTACAGGAAGGTGTTGTTGACCCACATACTTTGGCGCTCCCGCTGTTCTAATGTGGATAAAATAATGTGAGCTGACCCGAATAAGCAGCAGAAAACCGATGGATTAACCCATTTAGAGAACGTTCAACCTGACAGACGCTGTGGCCTCTTCCACACCGCGACAGAAATGCAACGGAGAGAAGAGAGAAACTTCAAGCAACCTGCTGTTCATGTAAAAGTTTAGTTCTATAGACTCGACTGGTATTTATTACAGCTGCACATATCTTGGGAGTATTTATCTGTTAATCATCTGTATATATTCTTGTGTTTTGTGGAGACTTTAGGCCATCATTAATAAATTATAGACAGAAAATATATCTAATCTTTTTTTTTTAAGTTAATATATTGAAAATATAGCCAAAGCGAGGAGTTGAAGTCTGAGTTTTTTTCTAATTAAGTCTCATGTAAATACAAAAAGATTTAAATATAACTGATGCTAGTTGCAAAAACTCTCAATAGGTTTGTTCTGACAGAAAGTTGAAAATATCTTTTTAATTTAAACTTGTATTTATTTTCTTCACAATAATTATTTTTTTTTGTATTTATATTGCACTTTTTTGAACAGAGAAAGATATAGATAGAAAACATTAACATATCAATGTGACTGCTTCGGTTTGTTTAATTTTAGCCATTTATTATCTTTATTAAATGTTGCATTAATCGACAAGCAACTTTGTTTTTTACTCCTACATTTTCTTTATTTCTAATTTACCTTGCTCAGTTAATTTGTATCATCACCTTGTTCTTGACTTATAAAGGCCTCTTCATACCCCAAAAGGAAGAACAAAATTTGCTTGTTGACGTCAGCCAGCCACAAAAAATTTTCTGTTTTAATCAAGACATTTCATCCTCCGAAAAGAAGCTGTGCTACTCGGAGGCCACGCCCCTCACGACAGGCCACGCCCCCTCACAACAGGCACACTTCTTGCAATGTTTTGATGACACAGCGAGACGGGGTGAAGCAGCGTTTTAACTTCTCCACCGCACGGCTTATTTGAGAAACACTTTTCGCTGAACTGTTTCAATAATAAAAGATAAAGTTTGCGTGCGAGCCGCCATCTTGGCTCTGACTGCAGGAGCCGACAGCCCCAAGTGATGCGTTCAGGTGCATCACGTAACTCCGAACCGTCCTACGTGCTACATGCTAACAAGTTTCGGGGCTCACACAGTAGCGAGGCTACACGCTAAACATGATTACAAATATGACTGAGACCGTCTTTAGCGAGCTGAGAGTGTGCACAGTACAGGACAGTGCGGAAATAGATGCCACGCTCAGCCCTATCGCGGACTTGTGATGGCGCACAAGTGACACGGCGCGAGTGGAACGCTGCCCTGACAGCAGAGAGGAGTGTATGAGTTGATGAAGGAGGAGGAGGAGGAGGGTGAAAACAAGAGGTTTTAAACTGAAGAGGAGGAAGATTTAGGAGGAAGATGATATAGCCGAGACAATTAAGAAGAAAAGGCAACGGAGGTGGCGTCTGATTTGGTTTTGCGAGCTGGCGGAATTAGGAAGTAAACAAGAAAATCCAACCGATCACACAAGAGTTTGTGGAACTCGGCAGAAGAGACGGGCAAAATGTCTTCTGACAGTGGAGCTGAGCGAAGACGTCATTTGTTCGCTCAGGGAGCTTTTCCACCGGAAAGAACCAGGTGCTAGTTCGGAGCCGGGGCCAGATTTACCACCAGTTCTTTGTCTTTCCACCACCAAAGCCCCGGCCTATCAGGGGGCTGAACGGGCGCTAAGCTGGCCCCACATCGCTGCTGGGCCAGATCCCGGCCTGACGTGTCATCAGCTGGGGGCGGAGTTATCACTACCTACAAGGTGGAGGGGTGTACCGGCTTTCTGAAATCTACAGCAAACACGGAGCCCCGGAGTGGTTATAGATAAAAAATTTAAAGCAACACGTGGGAACGATATAATAAGCCGTTCCCTCAAGTTAATAATACGAGGGAACGAGATCATTTAATCCACGATCGCGGAGCCGCGGCTCTCGAGAGTCCTACAGAACGCCGGCGCTGCCATGTCAGCTGCGTCTGATATATAATTTAGAAGCTGTTTTCCCGTTTTCATGGTGACATGATTGTAACTAACTTCACATCCAGGTCTTGTACGGCGTTACGACCGCAGGCTGAGGTCTGCATGAGGCAGCAGGGGGCGCTCCACTATGAGACGCTCCAATAATATTTTATAATCCACAGAACTTCCTCATAATGAAGCCAGACTTTTGGTTCATCAGCAACTACAAAACAAACTATGTACTACTGTAAATGAAAACTTGGATTTGTTGGCCATAAAACGATCCTTTTAATGGCTTCATGTGAAAGAAAACTTTAATCAGCGTGTGTTTACATAGGTTGTCATTATAAACGGCTGTAGAGCTGCGTTCTATTATTCTATTCCTCCATGTTGAAGCATTTGATTCAGAAACATCCAGAAATCAAGTGAAAGGAACAGAAATTGACAATTTAATGCTCAAATGTTGAAAAATGAGCCCCAAGCTCATTCAAGCGTTTTTTTTTTTTCCTCTCTGGCCAATCGGGGGCTCCGGACTAAAACAAGACAGACGTGAAAAAACAGCAATCCAGCGAAGAGGAGACTCAATGTGTTCTGGCTCTTTGGTCTGCACCCGAGGTTCAGGTCAAACTCGATGGAGCGACTCAGAGGAAACCGATGAATACGGTCCGTCTCCTCATACCTGTCTGCTTGCTGCGTTGATGAAATCAGTGGCATGCGACATTTTGGAGTGACACAGTGACGTGGCTCTCACTCCGCTCCGTTGACAAAGGAAAAACTACTTATTATTTAGCGGGGCTCAGTTAAGAACTGGCCCTGAACCAGCACCTGGTTCTTTTGGGTGGAAAAGCCCTAGTAGAAGTTTCTTGGCCTTGAGGCTTCTGGGCCCCGCCCCCTCTCCTGGTGACAGCCAATCAGCTGCAGCCTACCTGCGGACTTCATGGAAGCCCGGTCGGAGCCCGCCCGTACCGCAGGACTCATGTTGAGCCGCCAGGGAACCACAACCAGGACGACGTGTGGCGGAGAGAGAGATTCGAGGACAGATGACAAGTTTCTCACCGTGGAAGCGAAGACAAAGCTAACTTTCCCCGTCCTCCGTCTCCTCCGACTGGGCTTAAACCCGCTCCGAACCGGACCGAACTCCCCCGACACCTTCCTCAGACCCGAGACTGTCCTCCGTCTCCTCTCACCGGGCTTTAAATCGGGTGTAACCCGCTCTGAACCGGACCGAACTCCCCCGACACCGGCCCCAGACCCGAGACTGTCCTCCTGTCCTCCTAATCCAAGCCGAAGCGTCACCGAGCTCAACCGGACAGTGTTTCCCCACCTGACGAGATAATCACCGTGTGTGGGCGGGGTGCGCCATAGACATACACAAATAGAATCCATAAACACATAGAACACAGCCACACAAGATATACGCACATAGAACCATCGGTCATATACACAAAGAATCACGACACAGTCAGAGAATCAGACACATAGAATCAGAAAAAAACATACACATAGTATAATATCTGTGCATACTATCACATACACACATTGAATCGCACATTGACATTGACACATACATTTCTACTTTTTCTATTTGTGTATTTAATCTAGGTATTGCATCTACTGTTCTAAGACTGTGTCTACCTTTTCTATGTTGTGTCTTATTTACTGTCTATTTGTGTACTTATTATTTGTCATTATGACTACTTATTCTATGGCTGTGTTTCTACTTATCCTTGTCTATTTATCTAATTATTCTATGTATGTGTCTACTTATTCTGTTGATTTATCTACCCATTCAATGTCCTCCCACTTATTCTATGTCAATATGTCCACTCTTCTATGTCTATATGTGTACTCATTATGTCTATTGATCTTCTCATTCTATGTCAATGTGTCCACCTAGTCTATGTTGATATATCTACTCATTGTTGTTTATCTACTTATTCATTCGCTATGTGTACTTATTATATGTCTTTGTGGCTATTTATTCAAAGTCTACTTATTCTATGTCTATGTTTGCCAGGCGCAGCCCGAGGAGGAAGTGACGCAATCACGCAGCTCGAAATGAAACGTCACAGGAACCAAAACAAACCGCCGAGCAGTGGGACTTCTATTTAGTTGAAGATTGCGATTGATGTGCTGTTTTGTGAGGGACGCAGGGGCAGTAGAACAACTTAAAACCTTCAGAACTTCACCGGAGACGTAGCCATGGTCTCTACACTCCAGAATACTGACGTAAAGCAGGTAAGACGAGCAGAATAATAAAATAGTTCCAGCCCAGTGTGACTGAACGGAACGACCCCGCCCACCAGACTCCTTTCAAATAACAAATAATTCATCCAAATTTCAATTTCGTTTAATAAAGTACCAGACTGATTCCAATGTGTGACAGAACGCGTGTTTTTCTTGAAATCGGCACTAATTGTGTCGCAATAAAGCCCGCGTTTTCACCATTTAAGTCATTCAAATAAGTCTTTCGTCGTGTTTGGACTAAAGGGGAACTGATAAAACTTCTTGAAATATTGAGAAATGTAAAATAACGTGTCGAGCAGCTGCTAAATAGTACCTTTGGAGAAATGCAGAGTGTGAAGATGGTGCTGTTTACATTTATTCTATGCGCTTTTGGATCAAAGTTACTAACATTTCATGAAGGCATGCAGGACAGCAATGCATGCTGGGATAAAGGACAGATCATGACCCCTTTAAAGAAGTTCAGGTTGAGATTAAAAACATCCCCAAAGAAAACAAGTGGCAAGTGGAATAAACTTATGGAAGACGGACAGACACGTGCCGTTTACTCATTAAAATGAAACATTTGAGGTAATATAGCTGTGTGTGTGTGTGTGTGTGTGTGTGTGTGTGTGTGTGTGTGTGTGTGTGTGTGTGTGTGTGTGTGTGTGTTACAGAAAGATGCTGACCGTGCGGTGGTTGTGGCCGTAGCGTCTCATGCTGTGTTTGAACCAGGGACTGAGGACAGTGATGGTGTGTACAGACCTGGTGTGGCCTTCCCCCTGCTGCAGGTCAGAACCCAGCGTGTGTGTGTGCGTGCGTGCGTGCGTGCGTGCGTGCGTGCGTGCGTGCGTGCGTGCGTGCGTGCGTTGTTTCCCAATGATCCCATGGTGCCTCCTGTGTTTGAGTCCAGGCTCTGCAGACGGTGAACCAGCGTCTGCTGCAGGAGAACCAGGAGGAGACGCTGCTGTTTGATGTGGTTCTGATCTGCACTGACGCCCCCCAACAGCAGAACCATGAGAACATCAGGAGTAGCACCAGACACCATGGTAACCCCCCCCCCCCCCACCCACACACACACACACACACACACACACACACCCACACCCACACATACATCCAGACCCCCTGCAGCTGCCCCACTGCCCTCCTCTGCAGGTCTGGAGGTGGGCCGGTTCTGCTTCGCCGATCAGGAGGACTTTGCGGATGCTCTGCTGGAACATGGCGTTCTTCTCTTTCTGTCCACGGACCAGAGCGAGGTGTCCACAGCGTGGCAGAAAGGTCGCTATGCTTTTCTGCCTCTAAATCTCCGTTAAGGAATCGCATGTCATGTCTGAAGTTTTTCTTCTGACTTGTGGTTGCAGGTGTTTTCTCAGCGCTGCTGGACGAGCACGCCGCCTCAGCTCCGTCAGACCAGCTCCGGGTTCTGTTCTGTGGGGACGGAGCTGTGATGCCCTCCAGTGGACAACCTGCTCAGGTACAAACAGCAACCATCTGCTGATGTCTACACCATTGATGTTGCTGACGTTCCTCGTTTTCTCCATGTTCCTCTTGTTCCTGACGTTCCTCATGTCTCTAACGTTCCTCATGTTTCTGATGTTCCTGACGTTCCTCGTGTTTCTGACGTTCCTCATGTTCCCCATGTTCCTCTTGTTCCCAACGTTCCCCTTATTCTTCATGTTTCTGATGATTCTCATGTCTCTAATGTTCCTCATGTTTCTGATGTTCCTGACGTTCCTCATGTTTCTGACGTTCCTCATGTTCCTCATGTCCCCCATGTTCCTCTTGTTCCTGACGTTACTCATGTTCCCCAAGTTTCCCATTTTCCTCTTGTTTTTCATGTTTCTGACGTTCCTCATGTCCCCATGTGCCTCTTGTTCCTTATGTTCCTAATGTTCCTTTTGTTCTTCATGTTTCTGACTTTCCAAATTTTCCCTCATGTTCCTCATGTTCCTGGCATTCCATATGTCCCTGATGTTCCTGACGTTCCTCTTGTTCCTGAGGTTTTTGTGTCCCTCATGTTTCTCATGTTGCTTGTGTTCCCTGTGTTCCTCATTTGAGCGTTTCGTTATTACTATTCTATATACTATATATACTACACTACTATTACTATATATTGTACTATTACGAAGTACTATTCCTTATTTCAGCGTTTCCTCTGAGGAGGATGATTGTTCAGCCAGCAGGTCAGATTTACGTGATGCACCTGAACGCACCACCCGTCTATTGGCAGCATGAAGCTCGTTAACTGTAAAAATCCATCAATCAGCCGAGTCATCGTTTAAGCAAAGCATTTGGTAAAAGACTTATAGTCTGGAAATTACGGTAACCGCTTTATGAATGAATGGATTTTTGTAACGCCACATTTCTTCTTCTCCAGTTCAATTGGAAGAATTTCAGCCTTTGCAACACGTGGTCAAAGCTTCTCGTGAGTCGTATTTCGACTCCTTTGTTGTTACCCGCACATTAAAATGTCGGACGGCAGGATTCAGTAGTACAGCAGACAACCTGCAGGGAAAACCATGTCCTCCTTCTTGTTCTAGCAGAACGTGTTTGGTCAGGTTTGCACGTTCCCTCTGGTCTTGTTGACTGTAAATCCAGCATGAAGAAGTTCATTTGTCTGTGAAGTGAAAGCTGTTGTCCCTCCGCAGAGCTTCCTGACTCAGCTGGGTGAGCTGCGTCGGAGGTTTGACCTCCTCCACAGCCCCGTCTGCGTCAGCGTGTTGACGTCGCACGGCGGCAGGGAGCGCTGCGCCGCCGCCCTCCGCACGCTCCGGGCGTACGGGGTGGAGGCGGACGAGGCGTACTGCCTGGCCGGGGCCCCCAGGGGCCCCATGCTGTCTCTGCTCCGGCCACACCTCCTGCTGAGCGACGCTCGCCAGGACGACTGACGCCCCGTTTAGACGACAACGCTGAGAACGCTCCTTTTTGAAAATGGCTCCACTCGGTGGAATTGTTTGAAAATGCTCCGACTCTGTCTCTGTGGAAACGGGGGGGGGGGGACTTTTCTGAAACGCTGCTACTGTGCCACCACTGTTAGTAACTAGTACTTCTGCACATGCTCAGTAGCTGGCCGATCAGAACAATGTTTCCTGTCACGAGTCCCAGTCTATATTCTCCGGGACTTGGTGCTTTTATTTTGACAGTCACCATAACAACGATCCAACTTGGTGGTCTGTCCACTTGAATGTCGGTGTTCTCCCGTTGTTAATGCTTAGTCTATTGTTCTCTGCTGTGTGTGTGTGTGTGTGTGTGTGTGTGTGTGTGTGTGTGTGTGTGTGTGTGTGTGTGTGTGTGTGTGTGTGTGTGTGTGTGTGTGTGTGTGTGTGTGTGTGTGTGTGTGTGTGTGTGTGTGTGTGTGTGTGTGTGTTTGCTTTCTGTACAAAAAAGACCAGCAGCACCCACTAGTGGCCCTCCATGAAAACTACCTCGTTTTGAATGTTTCTGGAAACAGACATGGTTTTCAAAACGTTACTGTACAAATGCTGAATTCTTTAAGAGGAAGTTGTGACTTGAGGTGCGAGGACTCGGGACGACCAGAGGATCTACTTTTCCTTCATCGTCTTTGTGCTTCTTGGGCTGCGGGTGTGCACACGAGGGAGCGGCAGAATGCTGTGGGGTCACTTTACCTTCATTTCTCTTTTTCTTTTTCAAATTTCCTGTTTGTTCTTTTTAAGTCCAAAAAAATAAACATTTTGTAATGATGTTTTACATGAACCTTTTAAGACTCCTGTGCGTGTGTGTGTGTGTGCGTGTGCCCTTTAATCACATTATCTTAACAGAATAATTTCTTGAATTATTCAGATATAATCCAGAAGATTCTTCTGAGATTAAAGAGACTAATAAGACTTTTCCTTTCATCTCCAGTAAACCGTCTTCCTGGTATTTCTGATTGTAATGTTGAGCCCTGACCAGTAGGGAGCAGCAGAGGGACTCGATCCACGTGAACAAACAGCAGGTTATTAAGAGCTGAAGCACAATAACAAAGTCAAACATGGACGATTTGTAATGAAACGTTGATAAAGAGAATCTGATGTCGATCGCACTGCAGAATTCTGAAACTCTTATTAATTAAAGATCACATGTTATATTTACCTGGATTGGACACAGCTCTTCTCATAACTTGTACAAATATCCTCAATTTGTTTCCTATTCAGTTTATTCTTATGGTGATGTTTTCTTTCTTTGATTAATTTTGACTTTTGTTTTCTTTCCTCTTTCTGGATTATTCTTCAGGTCTGAGATGCTGACATCCTCCAGGGTTTTCTTTGACATTTTACAGACACGACCACCAGTTTGAGTTCAAATCAAACTAACAGGAGCCATATTCACCGTCTTTCATAAATCATAATGTATGTTATTATATTGTGTCTTTAATAGATCCATGTCATTGGATTCTGGATATTTAGAGCTTTTTCTCTGATGCTGCATCATTCATCCAACCTACACATGTAAACTAACAGGGTTGCGACACTTCAAATCCTAACTATTATTGAAGGAGTACCACAAGGCTCTGATCTTGGTCCTCACCAGTTACTAATTCCATCCATCCATCTTCTCCTGCGGGGGCGTCAGTCTGAGCACCGTCACCCAGATCACATTGCACCGATTAAGAACCTTCCTGCAGGTGGTGGGACATGAACCCTTGAGACCTTGAGATTGTGAGTCTCATGCTCTACCAACTGAGCTAGCCGGGGACTCCAGTTGCTAAATAATACTTCCCATTACTGCACTTTGATTGAGGATATACATTTATTACCAGTGGCGCGCCGTCAGGGCAGGCAGGACAGGGCATCGCTGCAATGCATTATGGGAGTTGGGTTGGCAGCGTTTTAAATGTCTTTGTCTGGGTACAAAACAACAACATCAACTAGTGGCCCAACATGAAATCTACTTTTTTTTTTTTCAGTCTGTTTGCCGTTTCTGTGTAAACAAACCTTGTTTTCAAAACATTGTGTAAACACACAAAAAAAAACCTTTCTTATAGAAAATGCAAAAACAATGCCTTTTCACACTAAACGTCATGTCAACTGGTCTTAATGTGAACATAAGGTATGCTCTTCATTTAATTCTGATAGTCTGTTGTTTCAGGATGTCGCCGCCACGTCTCAGAATCTCAGATATCCTTTCTTTCTTTGGTCTGTCTGATCCATCGTTTCCTGCTGTGTGTACCTGAGCTCCTCACGGTGTGTTCATGTGCTGATTGAATGCCTCAGTCGTAATAAACCCCTCATGCTCTCCACTCTCAAATATAATAGGTTTCCTCGTGTATCGCGTGTCATCGGAGGAGGGAGCAGGAGGTTGCGCTTCTCACAAATTAAAACACGCGGAGAGTCATTGTGTTTCCGACAGTCGTGTCTCGTCCGAGGGCTCAAAGACACACAATTCCCGGTTCTAATTATTCCAAGATGTCATTTGTGAAGCCGCTTCCTCGTCAGGTCGAAGACACAAACGCAGCGGTTTTTAAAAACCTAGATTCAGATGAATGGACACGACAACTCAAGAAGAAGAAATGAAGTTGATTGAATTAAAGTGTTTTGTATGTTTCTCAGGACGCGGAGATGAACTCACTGTGATTTCAACACGTATTTCCACTGAAAATCCAGTAAGTTACATTTCTCCTAAAGTACTTCATCCTTCATAGAGAATCATTGAAATACGTACTTGGGGGGGAAAGAAGTACTTTCCCTTATATTTAGGTGGATTGATGCAACATTTTCATGCTTTAAAGAACATTTGTTTGTTCCAACATTCAGAGTGGCGTTTTTCACCCTTAACGATAGTTATTTGTCAGATACTGGATGTGCGGCGCCCCAGACCCTGTTTGTTCAGGTGAAAACGCGTCACTTTTGCTCTTTTGTTTCAGAAACGTTTCAGTTATACGACAATGTTGTGAAAACGATGTCTGTTTACACAGAAACGGCAAGACTGCTGAAAACGATGCAGTTTTCATGTTTGACCACGAGGGGGTGCTGCTGGTTTTTTGTAATGAAACCGCGGGTGCACACACACACACACACACACACGCACACACACACGGAGGAGGACAATCCAGTATAAACATTAACAATGAGGGGACACAGACATTCTAGTGGACAGACCACTAAGTCGAATTGTTATTACGGTGACTGTCAAAATCAAAGTACCAAGTCCCAGGAGAATAAGGACTGGGAGTCACGACACCACAGAAGAAACGATGTTCTGTGTCTCCAGCTACTGAGCATGTGCAGAACTATTTACTCCAGCTGGGGTGTGCATGTGCAGTCGGAGTGTTTCCATCATCTTGTTTTTGAAAAATTGCATTTTCTCCCTTTTCCATGCAAACGGAGTCGAGGTGTTTTGGAAAAGTTCCATCCTTGTGAGCCATTTTCACAAAGTTGTGTTTCAGTGACCCCACGCACCGTCGTCATGTGAAAACCCAAAACTGCACGAAGGTTTTGCATTTTGACTTGAAAAGTCATCACGTGAACAGAAACTCAGACCTAACATGTTGGTTTCATATTTAACATCTCAACTAGTTTGATGAACACATCTCTGTTTTCTCAACATCTTTTTTCAATCAATATGGGACATCTTTTCAAAATTACTTTAACAATTTATCACATTTTTTGTGACGTCAATAATTCATATTTTCTAATTATCTGAGCAGCAGTTTTACAACACATCCTGTAGGATACTGAAAAGTGACTCAAAACACCACCTTGTAGCAATAAGTAGTACTGCAAGTCCAATTAACTTAGAAACTGAAGCAGACGACTTCTTTATTTGTGGTTTATAAGACATAATGTTACATTTTACACCATTTTAAAGGATTCTTTAGGATTAGATTCTAGATTTAGCCTTAAATATAGCAGGGACAGACATTTTTATAGTTCTTGTTCGTGTGTGGTTAAAAAAAAGAAAACTAATGAAAATTCCCGCAGGTTTGTGCTGATCTAACCTGGATTATAAATAAACCTCTGGTTCTTACAGTCATGAGGAGGAGGCGTGGCCCTCATGAGGTTTGGATGACGTCACTTCTCAGCAGACGTCATCGCTGCAGACAGCGAGGGTCACATCATCACCTCGGGACAGGAGTGAGAGGAATTCACAGGAAGATCCAACCAAATTATTGATAACTGAAGGTTTTAGGAATGTGTAGCGGGAGGAGCAGGAGGAGCTGGAGATCAGGCTCTGTGGATAAACATGTTGTCTTTTAATTTCTATGCACAGCAGAAACTCTTGGTTTAATAGTTTCTCTAACGTTTGCATCACCTCCCATGAAATCACCTGCTCACTGCATTTCACTTCATCTGGTAAACACTGAGTTTCCAAAGTCTCTTCTTGGTAAAATAACCAGGATTAAATCCAAACAAAGCAGAGTCTCAGAGGAAGATAGAGTTTTATTCACCGTGGACACAACAGAGAAACTACTGAAAAGCTATGTTCAACGTTTAAAAACAAGAAAAACCATGAGGAATGGCTGGAGAAAGTTCAAATAGATAAGAAGCGCTAGAAATTAAAAATCAAAACCTGATAGTTAATTTACTGGTAAGCAGCTCACGCTAAAACAGTAAAAAATGAGAACAAGATAGCTTTTACACACACATACACACACATATATATATATATATATACACTGTATACAGTGGCGTTTCTAGATGTAAATACTTTGGTGAGGCCAGATTTTATTTAGGTGGAGTGACACTATTGAATTCCAAAGTAAAGTGTGTACACAACTTTTATGCCACAACATTATAACAACAAGAGATGTCCCGATCACACTTTTTTGCCCCCGATACCGATCCGATTTTTCAGAATTGAGTATCGGCCGATACCGATACTTTCCCGATCCGATACTCACATTGCTATTGCAAAGATACTCAATAGTCTATTTTGGGAGCGACTAAGATGTCTGAAGCTAGAAGCACTATTGGCAGAAGCTTTGTTTAGCTAGAAATTATTGTAAAACTCACTTATTGAATCAAAATTCTTCTCAGAATGACTTAAACATAAATGCTTTTAGGCTCCAATGTAATTTCTTTGTGTATTAAATTTCAGTTTACCTTAAAGCAGTATGAGAGGTTTGACCTGAATTGTCACAAAACATTTACATTTCAATGTGAATTATAAAGATTTAATTCCACATCAAAGTGTTAAAACCTGTTTGACAAAAGTACTCTGAACATAGTTCTCTCCAAAACTTATTCAGAATATCCCAGTCGCCCTTCAAACTAGAGTAACCTTCTGGGTTATTTCTTTTCACCATATCGCTCCCCTGTGGGTACTTATCCTTTATTTTAAAGTCGAGAGTTTGCTGCTTTTTCTTTGATTGTTGTTGTAAACTGAGGGAACATCCACACCACGAAAAAACGATCTTTGTCCTCCCTGGCCTTCTCCCAAAAAACCGTCCACACCTCACTATGAACACGGCTCAACACGAGGCTTCAGGGCATGTAGTACACATGCCAGGCCTTTAGGGGCGCTGTGACTCACCAAACACAACAAAAACGCAGAAGAAGAAAGACCACATACAAATTTAGAAGTAGAGTTCTACATATAAACACATAAACCAGTATATATATATATATATATAACTCTAGTTTTATAGGTCTATGGCCCCGCTCCGCCTGCTTCTAGCTTCTGCAGCTCGACCGGAGCTTCTAGTCCCTGATTGTTGTGGTTATTAGGGGACGTTGCAGACCGCGTTTTTTTTTTGTTTTTTTAGATCGTTGGGGTGATTGGCTGGATTTGCCGATCCCCGATCACTCACAAATCACCAATATCGGCCCCGATTCGATATCTACCAATCTGATCCGGACATCCCTAATAACAACCATATAGGAGTTGATCCCGTAAAAATGTTGAGCCATGGAAATAGCGGAACAAAAAAATTTAATTCAATAAATATCAATGATGGGGTTAGAACCAGGTCATAATGGTTCACAGACGCAGCTCAACCACTCCACCACCAGTAAAGCTCCAAATTAACGAGATTCTGAAAAAATGTTCCTCACCGTGTCACACAGTTTACAACTACTTACTTTAATTTTCTCTGCTAAAGTAAGAGTTTCAAACTCGTCCTCGTAAATAATCAAACTAATTAATTTTTATTCAAAAGTGTTTGTTAGCTTTAGCTGCTAACAAGATGGTATTTGTGACCATAGACATATACATATATACACATATACATATATACGGGGGCAAAAAAGTGTGATCCCTAATTTTAGTAATACAAAACCAAAGTAAAATTGAGCAGCGACAGGTCAAAGGCCTGCCTGAAAATATTTTTTTTAACTGCTTCATAAAAGTACCACAGGAATCAATGATCTAAGCCATTCCAGAGCTTTGGTTCCAGAACTCCTAATGCACAGTCACCCAGGGTTCTGAGTCTGGTGTGTGGGACTGTAAGCAGCATTTATCGGCCAGACCTAAGCGCTCTATTAGACTGAGCGCTTTATTACACAAGAGCGCTCTATTTGGGCCATACAGGTGAAGCAGATTGGAAATATAAAATGGAGTTTGGCAATGTAATGCTTTAAAAGTTAGCACTAGTATTTTAAAACGAACACGGAGGAGAGGATGGTGTGATGTGAAGGGAGGAGAGGATGGAGTGAAGTGAAGGGAGGAGAGGATGGAGTGATGTGAAGTGAGGAGAGGATGGAGTGATTTGAAGGGAGGAGAGGATGGAGTGATGTGAAGGGAGGAGAAGATGAAGTAATGTGAAGGGAGGAGAGGATGGAGTGATGTGAAGGGAGGAGAGGATGGAGTGATGTGAAGGGAGGAGAGGATGGAGTGATGTGAAGGGAGGAGAGGATGGTGTGATGTGAAGTGAGGAGAGGATGGTGTGATGTGAAGGGAGGAGAGAATGGAGTGAAGTGAAGGGAGGAGAGGATGGAGTGAAGTGAAGGGAGGAGAGGATGGAGTGATGTGAAGGGAGGAGAGGATGGAGTGATGTGGGTCTCCATGTTGTTCCTGTTAAAAGACGAGCAGCTGCATTTTGGACGGTTTGAAGAAGAACTGATTGAAAAAGGTAAAAAGGGTGTTACAGTCGTCTAAAGGAGAAGAGATAGAAGCAGTAAAATCATCTCCTGCTCCACCTTGGATACCATTAGTGTTGTGCCGATACCGATACCAGTATCGGGGGGGGGGGGGATACCACACTAAAAGCTGGTATCGGTATCGGCAGGTACGAACTATTAACTCGCCGATACGCAGCGCCGTTTGTTTTTCTCTCCCCCGACTCTCAGTCACTGCTGCCCCGACTCCAGATCCATGTACGGTGACGTATTCAGTGCATGCCAAGGAAAGCCTCATACCTATATTATTTGTTATTTTAATTTAAATTTAACTGGGGTTGCACTACTGTCTTACATGTATTTACCGGTACATGGTTATTGCACTATTTTTTGGCATTTGGGAGCCAAAACACACAAATGTGTAAACTGAGGTTTAAGAAAAGTTTATTCTTTTTTCAGTTTCACCCGTACCAGGTACCACCCTAACAAGAGCTGGTTGATGGGGAGAGATTTATCACATCAACAAATGTGGGACCAATTGATTTAAAAACATTAAAAAACAAAGATGGAGGGAGACAATCAAAGGGGCCATATGAAGGCTTCATTTTGGTCATGAGACCCGTAACTTCCTCCAAGGAGACGGGAATAAGAGTGTAAAATTGAGATGTTGGGAGCAGCTGTAGAATCCATAGATTTTTTTTTCCAACTTTAGACTTTTTATTAAATTGTTGAATGAATGTGTGGATTTTCAAAAAATAATTTCAATACATTTCTAGAAATATTTAAACTCCTGCATAATTTTGTGTTTATTTTAAAAAGTATTGGATACACTTGTAAATTGTTTACAAACTGTTCAACAAAAGTGTAGATTTTTTAGAGTTATGGATTTAGTTTGTCAATGTTTTTCAAAGTGTTCAATAAATGTGGGGATACCTTTTAAACTGTTTATTACATTTGTATAGATTTTAAAATCTGATTGAGACATTTGTGGATATTTTTTGAAGTGGTCGGCGCGCTGCGCGCACACGCGTCGTGGCGGGCACGCGCTCCCAGATGGCCAGCCCGTGTCTCCTGCTGGAGCTCAGATCAGGGCTGCTGAAGGACGCCGCGTAAAGCGCAGCAGATAAGCTGCTTTAATCGCTTCATTTGGCCCCGGTGGTCTCCAGCCGGCTGCAGGTGAAGACAGGCGGAGCCGCGGACACCTCCACCCCGCCACACAGTGCCGGAGAGCCGGGGAGGAGACGCGGAGAGTCGGGCAGGGACCCGTCACTTCATCCAACATTTCCGTGCGTCTTTGGAGAAACTTGTCCGTTTTTCATGCGGATGTTTAACGGGCGTGGAGCGGGTCTGTGACTGAGACGGTTTAGGACTTCATGTGTTTAACAGCTGTTTGGATGAATATTTCACCTCACAAAACCTGTGTGCGTCCCACTTGAGCGGACGGCGCTTTGCGTAAAGCGCGCAGGAGCGCACCGGAGCTCCTCGGTCAAGGGGTCAAGGGGACTCCGGGATGAGAGCGCAGTGCCGGGGCCGGTTCCTCCCGGATTCATGAGAGCCGGCTGGCCGCGCTGCTGTGGCTCGGACCGGGACGGACCGACGGAGGAGCAGCCGTGGCGCGCATGGCGAACAACCTGAGCCTGAGCGCGCAGGAGGCGGATGAGGAGGCGGCGGCGGCGGCGGTGGTGGTGGAGGGGCGCAACCTGCCCGCTCTAGTGCTCGGCGTCCTGTTCATCGTGGTGATCATCTGCGGGAACCTGCTGGTGTGTCTGAGCGTGTTCAAGGAGAAGGCGCTGAAGACCACCACCAACTACTTCATCGTCAGTCTGGCGGTGTCGGATCTGATGCTGGCGGTGCTCGTGCTGCCGCTGTTCGTCTACTCAGAGGTGAGATAGCACACCTAGTGCATACCCAGAGCACACCTGATTACATCTCATCACACCTGTTCTCACTTCATCACACCGGTTCACACCTCATCACACCTGATCACTTCTGAGCACACCTGATCACTTCTGATAACACCTCATTACACCTCATCAAACCTGTTCACACTTCATCACACCTGTCCACACTTCATCACATCTGTTCACACCTCTTCACACCTGTTCACATCTGTTCACACTTCATCACACCAGCTCACATCTGTTCACACCTGTTCACACCTGTTCGCACGTCATCACATCTGTTCACACCTCCTCATACCTGTTCACACTTCATCACACCAGTTCACAACTTTTCACACCTCATCACATCTGATCACACCTGTTCACACTTCATCATACCTCATCACACCTCATCACACCTCTTCACACCTCATCACACCTCTTCACACCTCATCACACCTCATCACACCTGTTCACACGTCATCACACCTGTCCACACTTCATCACATCTGTTCACACCTCTTCACACCTGTTCACATCTGTTCACACTTCATCACACCAGCTCACATGTGTTCACACCTCTTCACACCTGTTCACACCTCTTCACATCTGTTCACACCTGTTCACACTTCATCACACCAGTTCACACCTTTTCACACCTCATCACATCTGATCACACCTGTTCACACTCCATCACACCTGTTCACACGTCATCACATCTGTCCACACTTCATCACATCTGTTCACACCTCTTCACACCTGTTCACATCTGTTCACACTTCATCACACCAGCTCACATGTGTTCACACCTCTTCACATCTGTTCACACCTCTTCACACCTGTTCACACCTCTTCACATCGGTTCACACCTGTTCACACTTCATCACACCAGTTCACACCTTTTCACACCTCATCACATCTGATCACACCTGTTCACACCTCCTCATACCTGTTCACACCTCATCACACTTCATCACACCTCATCATACTTCATCACACCTCATCACACCTGTTCACACTCCATCACACCTGTTCACATGGAGGACGCACCCAGTCAGCAGCTCACAGAGCCCAGAGTTGACTCCAGCCTCCTAAACAGATTTATCTGAGGGGAAACCTGAAGCAGGGGAATCATCTCAGCTGTCAGTGATTTTCTGTTTGAATCCAACACAAACAGCTGATTGGAGGAAGAAGTAAGGTCATCAGGCACTGTGTTGTTGGAGACGACACGCTGCCCTGCTCAGTCGAAAACAGTCAGGGAAGGAGACATTAAAAAGTCTTCTGATCCTCAACACAACACACTTTTCCTTATTTGTTCTTCAGAGTGACGCCATTGTCTGGATGATCTGAGGTCTGTCTGGTCAGAGGAAAACAAAAGACAGATAAGACTACAAATCTACTGAAACACCAAAATATAGAATATCAATATCAATAGAATATATAGACCGTTTTGAAAAACAAACTTTTAAAAGTTGATAGAAGATGCATACATTTTCTTTACATTTACAGTGCTCTGTATTTTTTAATCCACTGCGGTCAGACATATGAACAGCGACCCAACTCCCCCCAGTTGAACACCCACCAACACATAGTCACATTATTTTTTACTGCATATATTTATTCTTCTAATTCTCTGTTTACCTTTGTTTTGTGTTTTGTGTTTTGCTCCTGTACACCAAAAGAAATTCCTCATACTGTGGAAATGTAAATTTCTATAGTACCGAGCAATGAAATCTTTCTGATTCTGATTTAAATAATTACATTTTACATTTTTCATTTGGCTGGTTTGGTTTTATTTTTATTTTTTAGTAAATTTTATTTGGTTTTAACCATTTTATTTGATTATTCTTCATTAATCATATAGTTTTTATCTTTTGATTTGACATCCATTACCTAATTTGTCTGTATAACTTGGTATGTATGTATGTATGTATGTATGTATGTATGTATGTATGTATGTATGTATGTATGTATGCATGTATGCATGTATGTAGTTAGTTAAATTGTATTATATTAGTAATAGTGCTGTCAAAAATAACACGTTGATCTAATTAATTGATTTGAAACGTTTAAATCGTAAAGAAAAATGTAACGTAATTAATGCAGTTTTGTTTACTTCCATTTTTAGTTTTTTTTCACTCCCTTACCGGAGCAGCAGCATGTGCAGCGTCTCTGGGCGCAGCACTGTGACTCCAGAGCAGCATAATATGAGTGGAATAATATTAAGGCAGAAAGTTTCAGTTTAAAAAGTTATCTGATGGCTGATTGAGAAAGTGAAAGTCATTAACCTTATTTTGCAGCAAAACAGCAGGTTGCCATGTTGGCTGACCAGTAGCCACCAAACTGCTAAAGCTGGAGGAAAGACTGGTAAAATATTAATTTCTCCTCTTTGTCTCTTTCCCTGGCTCTCCTGTATACTGTGTGTGTGTGTGTGTGTGTGTGTGTGTGTGTGTGTGTGTGTGTGTGTGTGTGTGTGTGTGTGTGTGTGTGTGTGTGTGTGTGTGTGTGTGTGTGTGTGTGTGTGTGTGTGTGTGTCAGAAAGGGGGAGAAGTCAGGCAATGTGGCCTAAAGTGACCTGTCACATGTCTCCTGAGCATCATTCTCAGTCTGCTGCTCATTATTATCCCCACCTTTCACCCCCCCACCCCCAACACACACACACACACACACACACACACACACACACACACACACACACACACACACACACACACACACACACTGACCTTTGATCAACCCCTTGATTGAACTGCCATCATTGTGCAGCCATAGTGTGTCAGTCTTTGTCTCCAGAGTTGAGAGGTTAGAGAGTGTGTACATTCCTCTTCAGACTGGATTCATTCCAGGGGTCACAGAGCAGCCGGGGCCCCTCGCTCACCACCATGTCCCTCACTTCGAGCAGTTTTCATCCTCCTCCTGTCGTTTGGATTTGGTTTTTACTATCTCAGCAAACATGTGATCCAGGACTATCAGCGGACTTTCCAGCTGACGGATCGAGAAGATGGGACGTAGAGCGCAGTGTATTTTGGTAGTAAACAATCACAGCTAACAGTGTGAAATAGTTGGAAAATGTCTCGTGGGCAGAAGTGGAGGAGTGAGGAAGAAGTAGTGAGGAAGAAGTAGTGAGGAAGAAGTAGTGAGGTCGGTGCTCATTGGTAACTGATCTGAAGATTATATATTACAGTATCTAGCCATTAGCCGCGAGCCGGCTAAAGGGGTGGGATTTCTGGTTTCATTAAGCACCAATCAACGAGCAGGGTTTCCTATTCGTCACACTTTTCCTCCTCTCTGGTCAGTGTTAGTTTGGGGCGAAAGCGCCCACAAACACAACTGTTGTAATTGCGTGATGATGTCCAGGTGTTTTGTGCGCCCTCAGATGTGCAGTGTGAAAGCCACCCTACATCAAAATGTCAAAAACGTTGAAATTCCTGCCACCACCAGGTGGTGCTGTGACTGAATGCACTTTAGAATATGGACGTGTTCACGGCAGCGACGTGATGACACACGTGAAGTTTTAGGCAGATTGCAGCAAGTAGAGGGGAGTTACACATCACTTCCTGTTTCATGGCGAAGCATCACATTCATTCATTCATTCATTTTGTTCCACTTATCCTTTTCCCGGTCGCGGGGGTGGCAGTCTCAGCACTGTCACCCAGATCACATCGCACCAATTAAGAACCTTCCTGTAGGTGGTGAGCCCACGGGAAGGTGGCGCCCGGCGTGGGGCACGAACCCTCTACCTAAAGATTGTTAGTCTCATGCTCTACCAACTGAGCTAGCCGGGGGCAAAGCATCACATTTTCACTGAAATCCCATGGCCACGCCCTTTGAGTTTTGAGTAACATATTGATTAGTTTTCATCAGGAAGGCCTGTTGTACATACTCGCCAGACTTCAGGCCTCTAGGATTTGCCCCCTAGAAGGCGCTTGTTTCAAACATTTCACGCATAACACAAGATGGTGGACGTCCTGTTGGGCTTAGAGTTTGGCTGTCAAGGACGTTTTTGTGTGGCTTAACGTGCTGCATATGTCTACAAAATGTCTTGGATGTGGGTGAAACAAGTTAAATGTGTTGCCCATTCTAGATGTTACGAATGTGAAAACAATGTAGGGGGCGCTATGGAGCCATTTCGCCGTGCACGCGCACCATAAAATATAAAATGTTTCATCACTTCTGATGTGTGTGCAAATTTTCACGAAGGTTTGAGCATGTTAATAAGAATAAGAATAAAATATAGATATGGAGAAGGCTCTATCGCCCCATGTTCGGTGTTTGGTTCTGAGCGGGAGGGAAAGAAGGTTTACATCAGAGGAATGGAGGCTGCAGGAGGGAGTCTGGCGGTGGAGCAGGTCTCTGAGGTATGGGGGGGCTTGGTTATGGAGGGCTTTGATAGTCAGGAGGAAGACTTTGAACTGGATTCGTTGTGGGACAGGGAGCCATTGGAGGTTTTGGAGGATAGGAGTGATGTGTTCCCGGGAGTTGGAGCGGGTGGGAAGGCGGGCAGCAGAGTTCTGGATGTACTGGAGTTTATGGAGGACTTTAAAAGATGAGCCGTAGAGAATATCGTAGCGCTCGTCAGTTCGGGATGTGATGAAAGTGTGGATGAGAGTTTTAGCGGCAGGGAAGGAGAATGAGATGCGGAGACGGGCGATGATTTTGAGGTGAAACAAGGCGGTCCAGGTGATCAGGTTGATGTGTTTTTCAAAGGTGAGGGTTGCTGTTGAGAATGATTCCAAGATTACAGATGTGTGGTGATGGCGTAAGGGTGGAGTTGTCGATGGTCAGGGTGAAGCTGTAGGTGTTTTTTGTGAGGGAATTGGGGGCCGATGATTAGTATGTCTGATTGGTCATAGTTCAGTTGTAGAAAGTTGTTTTGCGTCCATGTTTTTATTTCACTGAGGCAGTTGGTCAGCGTGGAGCAGTTTGTTGGTCACGGTGGAGCAGTTTGTTGGTCAGCGTGGAGTTGTTTGTTGGTCAGGGTGGAGCAGTTTGTTGGTCAAGGGTGAAGCAGTTTATTGGTCAGGGTGGAGCAGGTTGTTGGTCAGGGTGAAGCAGTTTATTGGTCAGGGTGGAGCAGGTTGTTGGTCAGGGTGAAGCAGTTTGTTGGTCAGGGTGGAGCAGGTTGTTGGTCAGGGTGGAGCAGTTTGTTGGTCAGGGTGGAGCAGGTTGTTGGTCAGGGTGGAGCAGGTTGTTGAGGTGATGGATTTGCTTGAGATGTAGAGCTGTATGTCGTCGGCGTAGCAGTGGAAGTGGAGACCATGTTCACATATGATATTGCCAAGAGGGAGGATGAACAGAAGGGGGCCAAGCACCGAACCCTGGGGGACGCCTTGCAGCAAAGGAGTGATGGAGGAGGTACAGTGATTGATGTTGATGAACTGATGTCTTGCTGAGAGATATGACCTGTTCAGGCTGTCAAAAATGCATTAACAAAACTCCAAAGTAGTCAATGTGCAATAATACCAGGGAAGACCGTGGAAGCAAGCAGATGTTGAACAGTAGTGGGACCAGGATCGAGCCTGGAGGGACGCCACATATACATTCTTTCGAGTGAAGACCTGCAGTTACCTACGGACACTAAGAAGTTCCTATCTTTTTGAGAGTATTTAACATGTTAATGCTAGTGTTACAAGATTTCCCATTATCACTGCAATTATGTTAAAGGTAGTGTTGAAATGAAGACCACCTGAAGGCCCCCTCGTGCTCATTGCGGCTGCGTGTGCGCAGAGTACGGGGGACATAAAAAATCGTCATCCGCCCCTGTGCGTAGGGTTCCGCCGCAGTCCCACTGCGGTTGATGGCGCAGCCCAAATTTTGTGACCGCGCGACGACTGCGCCAGAGCGACTGGACGTTTGTGTGAGGACGTCCTCCGTCTCCCCGTCTGAACAATCACGATTTAAAAGCAAATAAAGATCCAGAGGCTCAAAACTCCTGAAGTGAAACATGAACTACTTGAGGAAAGGTGGAGAACGCCGGGCAGCAGAAGTGGAGGTAGTTTCTGGATCAAGACCAAGACTTTAAGAGACTGAGACCGAGTCAAGACAAGCTCAGGAAAACGACAGGCCCCGAATACGACAACACGAGTTGAAGGAGATGAATTTTAATGTTCAGAAATAATAAAGACTCTTCTTACCACTGGTGCCTCCTAAAAGCAAGTAATTCTGATGACAAGCAGCTTGATGGTCCGAACGCAGCTCAAGTGTAGATTCTTTCTCTAACGAGCATGAAAACATGTGCTCCATTCATGATCGATTGCTGCAGCTCTGAAACCAGAAGCAACGTGACTTCAGAGGAAAGAAAACAGAACAAAACACGGCTTCAGTCCAGGTTTTTGGTTGTTTTCCCCCTTGGAGCAACAAGAGCATTATCTGGTGCTTCAAAATGGAAAAGCGTCTCTCCAGAGCTGATTGTGTTCTTGAGTCATGCCACAGTGTTGCCCCGAAGCAAGTTTGAGTAGAATATTACCGAAAACATTTTCCACTGAGTTGTTTTAGATGCCATCAGATTACATGTGGTCCATCGGGGCGCCCTCGCATCCAGATTGGAGCCAGCGCTTCAGGTGGTTTCACAGTTGGTACTGGTTGTCCACACGTGAGCCGGACTCACTATGTTTCTGTCTATTCCAGTTCCAGGACGGCGTGTGGACCCTCAGCACCACCGTCTGTGACGCCCTGATGACCATGGACGTGATGCTGTGCACCGCCTCCATCTTCAACCTCTGTGCCATCAGCATCGACAGGTCAGTGGTTTGGCTCGTGGTCATTTGGTGCTTTGCCTTTTTGTAGCTTTTAACATCGGTGCTTCTTCCAACAAGAACACATAAAACAATCAAGGGTGTTCTTCGTTATGCTCCCGACTCCTGGGAATTCATTTCAATCAACCCAAAGCAACAAGAAGACGTGCCTGCAGAGTTTCAATTCAAACATCTGGAGGAAAAAGTCAATGTGACCTTTGGTTGAAACGATTAAAAAGAAATCTAAGTTACCTTGAGACTATACAGCAGCTGCTAACGGGTTGAAAAGAAATCCAGTTTTTTATGTCTTTGAAGGATTATGAGTAGATTACAACGTTATGACCACTTACTATGGAAGTGAATGTTGCTCAAAAGTCAATTTGAAATGTTTTAACAGAAACGGTTTTTCATTTTAAGAATAAACTGCATTTTTTGACTCATAAATTAAAAGTCATCAGTCATCCATTTTAATTTGAAATTATTTAAAATGAAAAAGAAAATTACATTTAAGTTTTTAATTTTCAAAAAATGCTCCAGCAAATAGTGACCAAGATTTATTTTGAAATGTCAAATTTGAAAATTAAAATGCATCGGCAGAAATGCTTTTTCATTTCAAGCTTCTGGCTGCATAGTTTGACTCATAAATAGAATTATTAACGCATCATCCAAACTGCATTTTCACTTTCTTATTCAGGATGCACATTTTGTAACAGAACTCAAAAGAAAACCTAAAGAGGGGATTACTTTTTCACTTTCATGTCATAGCGAGGGAACGCTGCTTGTTCAGTAACCTGCTCACGTACTGTGAGGTAGTGCAGTCACTGAACGTGCGGTGGTCACTGAACGTGCGGTGGTCACTGAACGTACAGTGGTACACAGTTCGGGGCTCCTCCCGACAAGCATTGAACGATTCAGTGAACACGTCTTTTTATTAACCTGATTCTCGTCATTCAGTAACATAAAGAGCTGCTTTGCCCCTCATGTCTTGCTCAAGCTCAGATATGCACAGCGCCCCCTGGCAGTCAGAAGCAGTAGAGCGGCCTCTGACGTCACTCTCCTGCGCCGCTTGGAAACACTAAGTCGAATTGAATTTTGATCCTTTTCTTTTGAGTTCTGCCATAAAATGTGCAACCTGAATAAGGGAATGAAAATGCAGTTTGGATGAACTATGATTAATTTAATTTATGAGTCAGATAATGCAGCTATATCCTTGAAATGAAAAAGCATTTCTGCTCATGCATTTAAATTTTCTAATTTGACAATTCTAAATGAATTTTGGTCACTATTTGTGTCTTTTGAAAATTAAATCTTAATCATCATTTTCTCTTTCATTTTCATTAAGTCACAGAATAAGCAGTATTGTCAAAGAAAATTAAAATACAGTTTCAATGATTGATTAGTAATTTTTATTTATGAGTCAAGAAATGCAGTTTAATCTGAAACTGAAGAAGCATTTCTGTTACTACATTCCAAATAGATTTTTGAGCCACATTCGCTTCAATACACTTACTAAGAAACATACATATTCAGTTTACATCAACCATTATTGATTAACGCCAACGCAATCACCAACTTCTAAAGCACAATACGATAAAATGGATGGATATTGACCCTTGAATCATCATCATCATCACTTCAAGAAATTTTTAACACCTCTAATTAATTACATGAGAACTTATAATCATTTTGATATGTTTAAGGCATTTTGCTGCATCAAATTAATTAGTAATGAGTATGTCTACAGTTGACAAGGATTTATTAGGAGGTATTTAGTATTTATGAAACATGAACATGATTTCACGTGTCACAATCTGACAAGACAAACAAAACAAACCATGAGAGCTGAGAATCTGTTTTATTGTTCCAGTCAGGTCCAAATGACCCAGATTAAAGGTTTGAAATGATTCTAAACAGAAGGTCCGATTTGACCTGTGCCCTGTCAGATTAAAGAGGATCTACCAGGATCTTAATCTGCTCGGCAGGAATCAAGAGGATCTCTCTGTTTCTAACAACATATACAGTAAAAACCTCTGATGTAGGGACGCCCAAAGATCCAAGGGCAAGTGTCCCCCGAAGACAGGTGTCCTCTCTTTGGAGGGACGGGTTGATGTCGAACGAACCAAACACCAAGTATGTTATGGTTATTTAAAAGTATATAACTGAACCAATACAAAGATGTGTATATATATATATATATATATATATATATATATATATATATATATATATATATATATATATATATATATATATATATATATATATATATATATATATATATATATATATACATATACAAACCAATACAACCAATACAAAGATGTGTGTATATATATATATATTGTGGTCACAGTGTACGTACAGTATGTAATAATGAAATTGTCTATATTTTTGCAAGATCATACAGTTAGTCCTGAAAATGACTACAATCTCAACATCAAGTGAATTTTAATGAAACATTCTGGTGCAAAATATAATGAAATGTCAAAATAAAAACTTGTATAAATCCTCTATAACCTCTTTGCTTGGTGGGACCAGATTGGAGCCGCTTGGTTGGTTTTGGCCCCCGGGCCTTATGTTCTCTGCTGGAAAGGGAAAGTCAAACTTTCGTGTGCTCAGAGTACGCGTGACGTCAAAATCGTCGTCCGCCCTGTGCGCTAGGCTCCGACCCTCTGCGGTCGACCGACCCTCCAACCGTCTGCGCAGCCCAAATTTAAGGCCCCTTCATGCCTTGTGCATTGTCCGTCTGCAGACTGTGCTCAGGTCGCAGGTGTGCTACACGATTGCATCCATACTACACTCTGGGTACACTCACTTCCTTTACGTTCCATAACGTCACATAACGATCGTGAAACTATCTCCACTTCTGCTGCCCGGCGTTCTCCACCTTTCCTCATATAGTTCATGTTTCACTTCAGGGGTTCTGAGCCTCTGGTTCTTTATTTGCTTTTAAATTGTGATTGTTCAGACGGGGAGACGGAGGATGTCCGCACACAGGCGCCCAGTAGCTCTGGAGCATGCACAGTCGGCGTATACAGGTCACACAGTTTGGACTGCGCGGTCGACCGCAGTGTGCCGCAGCGGACCCTGCGCAAAGGGGCGGATGACGATCTTGACGTTACGAGTATTCTCTGCAGCCGCAGCCGCAATAAGCATGAAAGGGCCGTGAGGAGGAGGAGTTTTACAGAGCAGCACGGTGCACGGTGCTTCAGATCTCAAAAGTAATCTCCTGACACCACAACGCCTGAATATTCCAATAATCGGGTCCAGCCCAGGTATTTTGGCCGTTTCAGTGGCGCGCGGCTTGAAATCTTCCAGGAAAACTTGTCCGTTGTCCTCGTCAGGCAGGTTGTCGCTCATTAAGGTGTGTTAACAGTTAAATGTGTGTCCGTGCACAGTGACGTGTCCAGTACAGGGTGTCGCTCTGACCAGGTCCGCTCCCCAGAGGTTCTAATGTAAACACATTTATCAAGAATACTCTCCGTTCTTAGAGTTAATTATATCGTCAGCATAAGACACAAAACTAAATACCATCAATTCAAAGTCCTCCGAAGAAAAGAGCTGCAAAGGAGTTCATTACATTCCTGCTGTCAGACACATCCTCTGAGGAACAAGAACACAGAGGTCAATCCAATAGCTGCTGAGATATTTCACTAGAAATACCAACATCCTGTGTGGAGGAAAAGTCAGTTCGGTTGGATTCATCCTCTGGGGAGTTTGATATCTGGGTCAAATGTTATGAGCCTTTTTTCAGCAGTGGAAATACAGTTGAAATAATGTCTGCCTACGGTGGTGGGAGAAGGAAGACATTGGGATATTTTATAAAGGAAAAAACTAAAATAAAGCCTCTGGTGGCAGGAAAAGAAAGGAAGAGTCACCAAAGTCACTGGGATTCATCCTGTGGGAGTCAAAGATATCTGTGTCACATCATGTGAGCTTTGTTCCACAGTTGTCCTCATACTTTACTGAATGTCTCAATATCGCAGGTGGATGTCTCACTGTAGTGAGCAGGTAACAGGTGGATGTTTCACTGTAGTGGGCAGGTGGGTGTCTCACTGTAATGAGCAGGTAGCAGGTGGATGTTTCACTGTAGTGAGCAGGTGGATGTTTCACTGTAGTGGGCAGGTAGCAGGCAGATGTCTCGTTGTAGTGGGCAGGTAGCAGGGGGATGTCTCACTGTAGTGGGCCGGTAGCAAGTGGATGTTTCACTGTAGTGAGAGGTGGATGTTTCACTGTAGTGAGCAGGTGGATGTCTCACTGTAGTGGGCAGGTAGCAGGTGGATGTTTCACTGTAGTGAGCAGGTAGCAGGTGGATGTCTCACTGCAGTGAGCAGGTGGATGTCTCACTGTAGTGAGCAGATAGAAGGTGGATGTTTCACAGTAGTGAGCAGGTGGATGTCTCACTGTAGTGAGCAGGTAGCAGGTGGATGTCTCACTGTAGTGGGCAGGTAGCAGGTGGCTGTCTCACTGTAGTGAGCAGGTAGCAGGTGGATGTTTCACTGTAGTGAGCAGGTGGATGTTTCACTGTAGTGAGCAGGTGGATGTCTCACTGCAGTGGGCAGGTAGCAGGTGGATGTTTCACTGTAGTGAGCAGGTGGATGTCTCACTGCAGTGGGCAGGTAGCAGGTGGATGTTTCACTGTAGTGAGCAGGTAGCAGGTGGATGTCTCACTGTAGTGAGCAGGTAGCAGGTGGATGTTTCACTGTAGTGAGCAGGTGGATGTCTCACTGCAGTGGGCAGGTAGCAGGTGGATGTTTCACTGTAGTGAGCAGGTATCAGGTGGATGTCTCACTGTAGTGAGCAGGTGGATGTCTCACTGTAGTGGGCAGGTAGCAGGTGGATGTTTCACTGTAGTGAGCAGGTAGCAGGTGGATGTCTCACTGTAGTGGGCAGGTAGCAGGTGGATGTCTCACTGTAGTGAGCAGATAGCAGGTGGGTGTCTCACTGTAGTGAGCAGGTGGATGTCTCACTGTCCTGAGCAGGTGGATGTTTCACTGTAGTGAGCAGGCGGATGTCTCACTGTAGTGGGCAGGCGGATGTCTCACTGTAGTGGGCAGGTGGATGAAGATCCCCAGGATGAAGGAAATGTGCAGTTGATTATAGGCAGCAGGTCAAAGTAGAAGCTTAACCAACAGACTGGAGTCGTTTTAACGTCGGAGTCATTCAGGCGGATTCATCAACGCTGAGCGATGATTCAGCAACACCGTCACATCTCCGCCCGAATGTCTGCCTCCGTTTACACTGATATGGAATTATGACCACAGCCTCTAAGTGTGTTTCCCTTAAAAGCCCCAGAAGAAGAGGAATCGGAGTGAAATGGACCATTTAAAGCCCCAGATGAAGGATGTGTCTGCAGCGGAGAACTGCCAGCTTCACTCGCCACTCCTTAGTTTTACTCAATGAGATTATCTGAAGCCTGGGCGGATGTTGAGGGATGAGAAGAGCCAGGCGGCTTCCAGCTCCACAAAATGCCATTCCATCAGAGAGCGCCGGGCCTGGTGACGCTAACGCAGACTGATGGTGACGAGCCCGAGCTTTCTAAAAGTTTAACTGGACGACAGAACCTGAATAATTGAGAGGAAGGTGGTCAGAGGATCTGCTGATGTTTACACACTGGAGGGGAGTCTTCTGCTCTCTGATGGTTTTCATCTGATTCATCCACGGAGGACTGATTTCAGAAGCCCTGGAGGTCAAAGCATGGCTCAGTCTGTTGACAGGAAGTCCAAACAGGAGAGTGAAACACCCCGAGATGATTGACTAAACTGTAACTGGTGAGCAGGAATGAGGAACTTCCTGGTTTAGTTTGACCGGCGGCAACAAGAAGCAGCTGGAACGTGGACTTTTTCCTTCATTTTACCTTTGAAACCGACGGGCTGCAGGTCGCTTTGCTTCGCTTTTAAGAGATTTTAACAAACAAAATGTCCCAAAACAAGAAATTATAAAAATCTGACAATGATTGAAAAAAAAAATATTCATACATCAGCAAGTAAATTAAAGGTTAGTCCTCATATTTTTACTCATCATTTAGAAAAGTGGTGTCAGTATCTGTAATACATTCCATTTAAATATTTTCTTCTTGCTTAATGTTGAATCTCAGATCTTCAGGGTCTCGTTTGTGTTCATGTATCACAGTGTCACGTTTCCTACAGGAGAACGTTCTGGACCTGGACTCTTCTACTATGAAGCCTCACTGTTTGGCATCGTCTTGCGTCGTTCAGGGAGCCTTTTTATGACTGAAAAACTAAATTCTGCTCCTTTTGCCCAAATAAGATTTGTCTGGAGACTTTTAAAACGAGGATAACGCAGCTTAGAGTAGAACGTTCTAGCCACATATACCAAATATTTCCATATGTCCGCGGGCGGGGAGCGGGCTCTGTCCGGCCGGCTCAGCTCGGATACCGATCAGCTGGTTAGTTTAGCATTCTCACGTCTGACGTCCCCACGGGCCGAAGTGTTGCAGAGAAAAGGCAGAGAAGAGTGATAAAGTGTGAATCTAGTGACGACGGCTCAGGATAAATCAACCTTCACAGTGAACCTGCCACCGATGGTCCTTTTCACTCTGAAAACCAAAAGTCTGAATAACTTTAACCTTTCTAGGTTAGAAGTTAGTTCTTACTCTAGAAGTTTGTGAAATAAATTTTCAAATAAATGCGACTTATAGTCCAGTGCGACTTATATGTGTTTTTTAACTCTTCATGACACTTTTGTTGACTGGAGCGACACTGGAACGACTTATAGTCCGGAAAATACGGTACTAAAACTGTATCTCATAGGGATGTCCCGATCCGATCGGTAGATATCGAATCAGGGCCCATATTGGTGATTTGTGAGTGATCGGGGATCGACAAATCCAGCCAATCACCCCGCCGATCTAAAAAAAAATAAATAAAAAGAACGCGGTCCACAACGTCCCCTAATAACCACAACGATCAGGGACTAGAAGCTCCGGTCGAGCTGCAGAAGCTAGAAGCAGGCGGAGTGGGGCAATAGACCTATAAAACTAGAGTTACATATAGTGGTTTGTGTGTTTATGTGCAGAAGTCTACTTCTAAATTTCTATGTGGTCTGTCTTCTTCTGCTTTTTTATTGTGTTTGGTGAGTCACAGCACCCCTAAAGGCCTGGCATGTGTACTACATGCCCTGAAGCCTCGTGTTGAGCCGTGTTCATAGTGAGGTGTGGACGGTTTGTTGGGAGAAGGCCAGGGAGGACAAAGATTGTTTTTTCGTCGTGTGGATGTACCCTGAGTTTACAACAACAACTAAAGAGAAAGAGAAGAATTTTGATTCAATAAGTGAGTTTTACAATAATTTCTAGCTAAACAAAGCTTCTGCCAATAGTGCTTTTAGCTTCAGACATCTTAGTCGCTCCAAAAATAGACTATTGAGTATATTTGCAATAGCAATGTGAGTATCGGATCGGGAAAGTATCGGTATCGGCCGATACTCAATTCTGAAAAATCGGATCGGTATCGGGGGCAAAAAAGTGTGAACGGGACATCCCTAGTATCTCATATTGTTAAATTTCATTAGAATGTGGTTTAATATGTTTTTGATACTTTTTTTCTCAAAACACCAAAACCAGACCCTCACCACTCATTTCCAACCTGCAGTTTCCTAAATCGATCAAACCAAAGTCCATATGTGTACAATCAAACTGGATTCTGGATCCATCAAACTGTTCATGTTTCCTAACTGACGCCATCGTAGGAAACCTGCCGCAAGGGATTCTGGGATATCAAAGATGGCGTCGCGGCAGCGCCGGCCAGAATATCAACATTTGACCGATTCAGCCTAAAAACAAAACCAACTTTCAGAGTCTTCCAGCCGCAGGACTAGCCTGAAATGTTGTGAAAATGATCATTGATTGTTTTTCCCAACGAGAATCGAGATGTTGTGAGATCCGGTGAACCAGCGGGATCTTATGACACGATGCCTCGGGATTATCAGGAGTTTCCCTGATGCTAAGACGTCAACAGACCCGGGATGATCTGTGAAATTTAAATGCTGAAAATACATGTTTGTCTGAGTGTGATGAGGAAGTTCTTTCAGGAAGGTTTTGACAACATGTGAGAGACGTACGTCAACAACTAAAACTGGATCCTAAAGGGTTTCATTTTTCCCGCGTGGATCCTGGTGGAGGAACGTCAACCTCTGTGAATTGCCCAGTCTGAATCTTTGCTCTATAAATACATTTCTTTGTTTTTACCAACCATATTTCTTCTCCTGCACGTCAGTCCATCCTAAAGGAGCCAGAGCCCAGACAAACCGTGTGTTCGTCTTCCCTCACATTAATATTACCGTTCTGGAGCCCCTGGAGCTCTCGGCACATCTTCACCACACAGAACCGATCAGGCGTCACAGTTAAAACCAATGGAATCTACACACTGAGTGCAAATATATCACTCGTGCAGATATTAGTGCCGGGTTACAGTACAATTACCCGGAAAATATTATGTGACCAGTAGCAATTCCTCACATTGTCGCCTGCAAAAATTCCATAATTAATTCAAAAACTGTTTAATTTTGATTTTGTCGCTGCTGCAGTAAACATTTATTTTACCACCAACAACTCATGATGTGTTCAAGAGGTTTTTTTCCATAAAATGTGTGGCTCTAATATTCACCTTGGCAGGTGTGAACAGTGACTTGCTGATCACATTTAAAGGCTTTCAAACACTCGGCGGGTTGGAAAGCTGTGGCTCCAGATTGGGGGTCGGGCCGGTCCGAACGTCTCTGGGAAGCGAGGCTGAAGACGAACTGAGGCTGGCAGAGGAGAGGAAGATGGTGTGTGTAATCACACACTCCTGTCCTGCAGCAGATGTCGTTGCTCTGGATTGACAGGCTGGAGACCAGCTTCCCTGCTTCGTGCTGAGAAGAGGAAAGTCAAGCGCCGAGGGGAATCGCAGCAGGAGACGGTGTTGAAGTCGGCGTCTCACACAGGCTTTGGTTTGTTTTGTTTCCGTCCGGGAAGCCTTGATTGTCTTTGCAGGTTCGATTTGTTTGCGGCTCTTTCGGCTCCATGAAGCTTTATTAAAGTCCCTCTTGTCATACTTTTACTTATTTATTATTTGAACTTGCTTTTATACTATTTGCACTCTTGATTCATGCTCTAAAGCGCTCGGCGTCTCCTGGCTAAAAAGATAAAAAAATCCTGAAGCTATTAATAACGACAAAAAAGAAAAACAATTGAATGCAGTGAAAAAAGGAGAAAAGTCTCTGATAACGATGCCAGTACTGGCTATCTGGTCTGATACTGCAAGGAGTACTCATAAAAACCCCTGACCTAAACCTATCTAGCGTCATTTATAATAAACATATTTTTAATTTTACATTTTTTAATATATTGTGATTTTTAAATCTATATGAATGCGAGTGTGATTAAAAAAGAGAAGCAACAAAATATAATGTCATTTTAGACGCATCTCTCTTATAAGTGACTCTATTTTTAGAAGGAGGCCCGCCGGAGACTCCTGTGGTCGTTGGGGGCGACCTGGTGACCCGGGCACCGTGTTGGTGACCCCCGCCTCCAGTACGCATAGTGCAGTGTGTAGATACACTCTGTGTACTGTCCTCTGTGTACTGCAGACGCAGTAGTTGACTGGAGGTGTTGGAGGTGTGTGTCCCGTCGACACAGAGGCTGTGTGGTTTTCGCACATCGTTTGTATACGAGTTACGAATTAGACTTAAAGGGATTAAGTAATTTGATACTCGTATCGGTACTCGGTATCGGCAAGTAGCTAAAGGTGAGCACTCGTATTTCAACTTGACCTTTAATAAAGTGGTATTGTGCACCCCTAGTAAAATGATAAAAAAAATAAATAAATTGGGAATTATAGCTAAAACGTTTGATAATGGTAAAACAGCCAAATGTTTAAAAGAGTAGGGTTAGATGGAGCTGCTAAAAGGCTGACGTTCCAGAAAAAAGAAAAAGTAAAGAAAGAAAAAAAAAAGAGAAAATCAATCAAATGGCTGCAACATGAGACTTTTGCTGTAAGTTGGGTTCCTCAACACCGACGTGGAGTTCGCTGAAGTTTTGACCTTTTACTGTTTCCCAACACCGCCGCAGTCCGAAGACCTTTCCTCCTGCGGCGGCGTCTTCGCTGCGCCTCCCAGCCGCGACTGTCAGGAGAGACCGAATTAGCCCCTGATGGGACTCGGGTGATGTCACCTCCCTCCTCAGTACCTCCTCAGTACCTCCGAGTACCGATACGAGTACTTATGGAATGCCACAGAGCTTGATTTATACTCCATATGAAAACGATATGTGAAGGCGATGCGCTGCCGTGAACCTCCTCACCGCACGTGAACCAGTCATAGCATGTAGCATTTAGCATTTAGCATGTAGCACAGCTCGGCGTAAAATCCTCCTGATCCACTGAGCTGTTAAACTACTGCTGGTCTCTGGTGATGAAGTTGCTGGTGATGAAGTTGCTGGTGTTGTACAAACTCTTTCTGCTCTTGATATTTTGTCAGAACATCATTTACAGTCTGTCTTACTTTTGTGATTTTCATTAATATTAGAGAATCTCCAAACTGTGGACGTCGCTCGTCTCTCGTCTCCCTGCTGCTTGACGTCGCTGACGGATGATGTCTCGTAATACTCCTCGAGTTGTATCGGGGATCTTTATCGGAGTATGAGTACTCCGTGCAGTTTCGGACGTGACAGCTCTCCTTAACAATAAGACTTCTTCTGTACAGAAACTCAGAAGAACAAAGTCACAACTCTCTTTTGAAGTGGACACAGTTAAACGTTATAAACGTTAAAATAGGAATTTCTGGGGCCCAAATCACAGTTGTTTTTTTTTATATTTGAACGGAGCATTTCTGTGGATTTATAAATCACCTGATAGTGTGCCTAACCAGTATTAATGGATGAATTACTGTGTTGTGGCGTCTGTAAATGCTGAGTCAAGATCTTTTAATGCCATTAGTTCCACCTTCCATTGTCCTGTAGACATACAGTCATGTGAAGAAATTAGGACAACCGCATTAAATGTTGAGTTCTTTATCAAGAAATGTTCACGTTTTGATGTCTAATCTTGTTTTTAATTTAACCACCGAAAAAGAAATTGATTTAAATGCAGGTGAACAACAAAGATATACTTTGTTTTACTCATTAAACAAACGATATCAACAAAAATGCAGATTCTAACTGAGGAAAAACTCAAGATAGTGGAATGGACGGTTTTAAATTGTTTTGAGATTTTTTCAATCAGTTCTTTGGATCTCTGTGGTGTTTCCTCTCACTTCAGCGGTCAGCACACCACACTACATTTAAATCAGTTTCAATAAGACCAGCCTCCTTAAAAATGCTCAAATCATCACACGATACAACTGGATGTGATTTTAGCCATTTTAGGCGGGAATCAATGTGGGAGGGGGGGGGGGTCCCAGGGGCGTAGGCAGGATCCGAAGAGGGGGGCTGAAGCAGACATGCCATGTTTTGAGGATGAAATTTGTGGTGAGCAGTAGCGAGTTCTGCAGAGCCGAAGCTGCGGCGGCTGCTCAACGCCCCCAAAAGACAACGACTCTTAGGCCCCGTTTACACGACAACGAATCAGAGTGTATCCGCAAAACTTTCTTTACTTTTGGGGGGTCCGTTTACACGACACCAGTTTGCGGATGCACTGTATCCGCAAAGTTTTTAATCCGGCACCCAAGGTGGAAAGATTCACACTGCAAATCCCTCCTGCAGAGACTGATGGAGGCTACAGAGCCTGTTACTGCGCATGCTCATCTCTCCCCCTCCCTCCTGCTCATTCAGTTGTAAACAAACATGGCGGCGGCGTAGTGGTACGACCCGCGGTCCATATTCTAGTTTTATCGTCCAGATCAGTAGTTTAATAGGTGAGACTCTCCCCTGATATCATCCGATGCCTCATCAGTCCATGCGGATGTCGGGTTCTCTCCATTTTCTCTGGACACGTCTGTGTAGTTTCATTACAAAATCAAGCAACAGCGCCCTCCAGTGGCCCGGCATACTAACTACATCATTGTCTCTGTGTCCGCTGCTGCAGTGTAAACGCCCCCACTTTTTTTTTGCGGATTAGGTGTTGTCGTTGTCGTTGTCGTTGTCGTGTAAACAGGGTCTTAGATTGCCAGGAGATGAATTCTGAGCATTTTTGGGGCTCGTTTTACATTCATTGTTGTAACTCATATGAAGTAAAATTTTAACTGTTACACGGTACTTTTGGTGTACTTTGAGAGCTTTGCAGTACTTTATATGATTACTTAGAATTTATATAATGTGACAATGTGATTAGTAATAGGTCTGGATTGTCATTAAATATATAAGCCATTCATTTGAAATCTACATTTTTGTGATTTGCACACTTTCCTGCTGCCTCGGTGTGATGAACATAAAGAGTTCTGAAATGTCAGTTTGCATGGCAACACCGGTCCTGCACCTTAGAGAGCAGTGGAGCCTCCAATGTTTCTCCCGTCGGAGACGTTTGACCCATTTAGGTATAATAGTCGCAGGATTGAACGTCATTGGTTTCTTTTTCAGGCCTAAACAGTGGAGGTCAATGCACATCGACATCAAATTGGCATCCAATATTTTGTGTATGCAGACTATTGAACTGAAAAGCAAAGCAAACATGCGTGTAATACGTTAGGTGTGTGCCAGGTTTATTCCTCCATAAGAACCTCTTAGTGTCTCTTTTCACCTTCACCTCACTGGTGGATTTTCTTTGCTGCCGTGACCCAGATTTGCACAGACCTGTGGGGTTTACTTTAATCTGGTCTCTCAGGCTGTCCAGGTCCTGTAATGTTACGTGTGAAACCACTGAGCACTAACACAGTGTGTGATGACGCTCACAACATGGATAAAACATCCAACAGCTGAAACTGATAACATGTTAATGAAAAAAATAAAAATAACATGGAAATAACATGCCTGATGGATGGATGAAAGGAAGCAACAGCTAAAATGGCTCTCGGGCTGCCTTTTCTTTGTTTTGAAGGTTTAAACATGTTTTGTGGCTCCAAACAAAGGACATTTGGCAGAAAAGGCTCCTTTGTTAATACATTTTGCAGATTAAACTGAATTTACTTTGATTTGATGACTGTAGAAATGTCAGGAAATGAGACTGAGTGAGAACTTCGACTTTTTAGTTTGAGTCAGGTTAATCATTTTAATATGACTGTGACTTTTATGTGTGATGGTGAACCGCTGTGATCACCAGTATATTGGGTCAAAGTTCTATTTCACTGAGAACTACACATTAGATTCTGTCTTCCTCAGCCAGATTCACAGGATACCCTTCACCAGCATCTATAGTAGCATAACAGTCGTATTTCTGTGTTGCTGACGTTGTGAGTTTCACCTGTTGCAGGTTTATCGCCGTGTCCATCCCCCTCAACTACAACAGGAAGCACGTGGACATGCGGCAGACGGTGCTGCTTTCCGCCACGTGGATCCTGGCTCTGGCCGTGGCCTCGCCCATCATGTTCGGCATCAACAACGTTCCAGGCCGCGATCCCACCGAGTGCAAACTGGAGAACGGCGACTATGTGCTCTACTCGTCCATGTGCTCCTTCTTCATCCCCTGTCCCATCATGGTGATGCTGTACTGCGGAATGTTCCGGGGCCTGCGGCGCTGGGAGGAGGCGCGCAAGGCCAAGCTGAAGAGCAGCATCCAGGCCTGCCGCAAGCTGCAGGAGGCCGCCGCCTCGCTGCCCCCGCTGGCCTCGCTGCCGCCGCCGCTGCCGCCCATCATCGAGCGGGAGCCCACGGAGACGCCCGACGAGCCGTCCGCCTTCCCATCGTCGGAGTTCAAGGACAGACCCGTGCCCACCGTGAGCTTCTCCGAGATCAAGTTCAACCCCGACCCCCGCAGGAAGAAGACGGCCAAGATCAACAGCCGGGAGCGCAAAGCCATGAAGGTGCTGCCTGTCGTCGTGGGTGAGTTCACTCCAAAACCACTACTTGTTGCTTTTGTGAGCAGGGGGGATAAATAAATGGTAAATGGACTTCACTTATATAGCGCCTCACGGCTGTGTGAGCGGCCCCAAAGCTCTTTACATAGCTCATCACATTCACCCATTCACACTCTCACTCACACACCAGGGGGGATAATTCATTGATAATTCACATGCCCATACAATACTAGGCAGCTTATAGATATAAGCTCCCTGGTAACCTCCCAAATTGTAGAAGCCGACAGATGACTCTGTTAGTGTCTGAGTATTTAGCGTCAAGCATATTTGAGCCTTTCGGGTACAATGAGTACGTTTGAAGTAATTCCATGTTTGCTCATCAGGTGGCAACAGTGAGTCCAGTGGTGTTATCTTCAGGAAGCTTCCATCAGCCAGTTGGCTTTTTAATTGGTCATCATTGTCTTAATGTTTTACACATGTGGGTCAAAACTTGCTTTCAAGCCGTCTTGTTGGTCTACAGCAGTCGTCACCAACCTTTTTCAAGCAAAGATCACTTTTCATGTCAGACAAATGGCAAAGATCTACCATCCACTTCAGCCTCACTTTACAACTTTTATATTCTAAAATTTAGAAATACAGAAATCAATCCATGCCTCATGCTGTATTGTTTTACTGCCAAACACATTTGACAACTGACATGTAAATTAATAGCACAGTAGTGAAATATATTTACAGATATTAGCCATTGTAGTTTATATTGCTGAGCTGAAGCATCAAATCAAGTTAGGAATGATCCACCACTCGCAGTATTTGAAAGTGTCTCCACATTTGGGAAGTATGTTTCTTTCTAATTCTCAGCTGAGAAATCCACAGACGGAGTGTGTTCAGCGGCAGTGTGTTTTTCCTTTTAAACTTCTAATTGGATGAACATAAGTTTGTGCATGTTACAATACAGTGCTCAAAGCCGGGCCGCCGGCTGGTACCCGACCATGGATCACACCCAATCCTGACGGTGTGCAGAACAGTTATGTTGTTTAGTCTTTAGTGCAGAAAAGGTGGAGGAGCTCTGCTCGACAATCCTCCAGGAAACAAGCAGAGATTGGAGGCAGAGGGACAGATTTGCAGGAAAACTCTGGTCGGTGTAAAGATTACTGACTTTTAACTGGCCAAAGATCGACGGGTTGAAGACCACTGCTCCAGTGGCTTCATTCCTGCTTCGGCTGTGAGTCCTTGGTTCAGATCCGGGATGAGCCCTCGTTTTTTGGGCAGTGGGGGTCTAGAGGAAGTAGAAGCAGGTTTGGTGGTTTACTGTTTTGAATCACACTTCTGACAGACTACCACTCCACTGACATGTATAGTTAAGGTTAACTATGAATAGGATGGTTAACTTGTAATTTTACCAATTGAATCAATAAAATATCTTGTCCTTCATTTTCTAAGAGAGTCTTATCTAAATTTAAAAAGTGTAAAAATAAGAAAGAATACATTACCTGGAATTTCATCAGAGGAATTGTTGTTGCTAATTTGTCCGCTGGATATTTCAGTTTTTTTGTAAGAAGTGCATAAAAGGTTTTCAAGATTTCTTCATATTCTTTGCACTAAAACTGAAGTGAAACTACTTGTCAGAAATGAAACGATACCAAGCGATAATTTTACAAGTTCAATACAATGGAGATCATTTAGCTGTACTGGGCCTGGAGCTGAACTCAGTTTGACAGGTCTTATTTACACCACCGTGTGGTACAAAGTGGCATTACAAGTCTGAACAGGCTACTTGACTAGCTTTTTAATTTCAACAGATTTTCTGCAGCCGTGATTTTTTTTTTTTTTTTTATTAAAAACAAAAGCCTCATATTAAGTATAATTTAGGAAGAAGCTTGTGGACATAAATTCAGTTACAATCTGCATATCCTGAATGTTGATTTTGGAATACATTTGTAATATATTGTGCGGCGTTACTTCACACTTAATTTAATATTTTTCAGGTGTTCAGACCATTCTTCATTAAACAGGGCCACTCCTTTAACCCAAAACATTTCGAACTTGAAACCAGAGCAGCTTCACCTCACTGTGTTCACGCCATCACTTCTTTGATCAAACTGAGTGAATAGGTTCTGATTGATGGCTCACATTGTCCCGTTTACATGGAGCGGATTGGTGCGCAGGTCTGTTCGCACCAAGAATCTCCTCTCATTCAGTCCGGGGCTCATTCCCATGACGCTCAGCTTGTCTTGGTGACTCCAGAGAGACGAGTCCTGCACAGAGCTGACCTTCAGAAAACATACTTATGCAGAGGTGAGGCTGAAAATAGGTTGAATCCATAGCTGGACGGGTCTGGACACCTTACGGGTTGATTCCTCCGTCCCTGTGAGAGAAGGAAGGACGTGGAGGATGTGATGGAAACAATGTTCAGTTCGAGCTGCTTGTCTTCTCCGTCATGAAGATGAACTGATCCGTTACATCGGGGGTCTCCAAGGGAAGCTGACCCCGGCAACAAATTCACTTTTTTTTCTCAAAATATGTCTCATTATTTCAGATATTGTATATTAATAAAACCTTTTTCTTCATTCCTAAATATTAAACTTAAGCTGCTTAATTTTAAGTTCTTCAGTTTTTTCATCTTCTTTGTGAGAATCCTCCGCTCTTTTAATTATAATTTTTTACTGACTTGACTTTTAAAGTGCAGAAGAAATTATTATTTACAAAAACAAATCAAGCAAATTGAATCACATTTTTGACACCAGACGGAGAGGAGGGGGCTGCAAGGGGCTGCAGGGGGCTGCAGGGGGCTGCAGGGGGCTGCAGGGGGCTGCAGGGGGCTGCAGGGGGCTGCAGGGGGCTTGCCATTTGTGATGGGACGCTGGTTACGATTAAGAAGCTTTAATCACTCAGTCGAGAGATGACGTTCCCTGTGATGAGCAGAACTGAGCAGAGGTGGAGATACAAAGACGAGAGAGAGGCGGTTTATCCCTCGACCTCCCAAAGCCAGCGACTCGAATCTCTACAAAGCCTAAATGTTCTGGATCTGATCCCAGCTAAAGGCCCGACACAATGCCTGAACGTCACGGCTGCAGGACAGCAGTCACCGGAGAATCAAGATGAAATCTTTGGTCTTGGCTCTAAAGCCGTGGTTCTACGTCGCACTGTGAGACCGGTTCAAGGACGTCATGATCTCGTGACCAGAAGTGACCTGCAATCAATATCGGACCGTGTCAGATGTTTGTGTCGATCGTAGCTGCTGCTGCAGCCTGTTACACGTCGTGTGTTTTGTAAAATACTGGTAGAGGCTAACAAGTACTCGCTTCAAGCTCCTTGTGGCAGCACGGTTTGGCGTCTCTTTTCGAGGATTTCTCTCCAAACGTTATTCTTGCACAACGCTGTTGACTCACGTCGTTGTCGGCTGCGATTCAGCGTGATTCTTTTCAACGGTGCAATCTGCACACAGTGTCGTGGTCCGGGGTTTATTAGATTGGTGTCGCACCGTGGAGCTGTGAACTTATAAGATTGTTGGAACAGCAAAGTCTGTAGGAGCTTTGATGTGTGAAGGCAGGTTAAACGTGGACGGATGAGCGGTCCATCACAGGACAAACACAAACCGTCACCGACTGACCTCAAACTCTGGACCAGTCTTCATTTTGTACCGCTGCATCATGATACGGTCACAAATGGGACATGCTTTGCTTTGACGAGGAACCAGATTACAGCCACAGAATCGGTTTCATGCACAAACTTAATCACCTCCACGAGCGCGAGGACATCAAACGGCCTTCACAAGCTTGAGTTTGAGCTGGTTCGTTATCGGAGCAGTTGATCTGTACTTGACATTCCTGCTCTGCTGTTCCGGTCGGCATTGCAGTGAGCAGCGGCACGATAATGAGCGATCAGAGGCACCTGAAGGCCTCGCTGCAGCCGCTCCATCACAGGCTCTGACACCCGTCAGGACGGGCACGCCTAATAATAGCAGCCAGCCCCGGGCCTAATGCATGCAAGCACTTCCCTTTAGCACACTGCAGCTAATCCTCCCAGCTACTTAATGTGAAATCCAATTATTACGTAAGGCCTCACACACGTTCCAGCGTGCTGCTAATTCTCATGGTTCGGTTTGACAGACTCCCTGGCAGAGCGCAGAAGAAATACAAATACTTCAGTAAATGTTGGCAGCAGAGTTCAACGTACAGAAGGACGGTTTCCGCCGGCTGGTTGGTGTCAACAGAGGCGAAGGAAAACCCAAATTAAACTTGGTTACAATTAAAGTGACTTTGATTAAAAACAATACTAATTAAAAAAAAAAAAAAAAAAAGTAATTTCGAAATACTTTCTCAAAGAGCCGCATCGTACACATGTGGGCTTAAAGACAAACTCCCTCTCACACAAACACCAAATGACATCAAATGAGAGTCCATCACACACAAACACCCACCAGTAGAGGCACACTCGGGCCTTGTTCACACGAACCCGGGTATTTACAAAACGGTGATATGTCGCTTGTATTTCCACATGAACGCAGCTACGAGTCGCCACAAACAATGATTTCTGAAAACTCCGCCCACGGTGGAGATTTTGAAAAACTCTTGTGTCTCTGTTTGCATCTAAAAAAAGGGGGAGACGGAAATTTACGTCACAATATGTGGCGAAGCGTCGTCTGCGTGTTCACAGTTTGAACGCTGTGGTGAAACTGATCCGGTGAACGCTGCTTGTTCTTGTGCTTTATTTGTTTTATATTCAGGAGGAGCTCCGCTTCTTTATCAGTCCAAACAAAGGAACTGTTTCACTGAAAGGACAGGAAATAACTTGCACATTCGTGAGGTCAGGGTTTTTTTTTTCCAGGATTCTGATTGGCTATTATGGCTTCATGCTTCTCGTTACACTGCCCCCTTACAGGTTTGGCTGCTCATAGCAGCTCTGAATCAGGCGGCTATGAGGGTCTGTGTAAATTAATTTTTTTTTGTAAACGAAGAGGGGGAAATATACATTTTTGTAAATAACCTGTACATGTAAATGTGGCCTCAGTATCTCCCTGTCTTAAAGGGACACACACTCTTAACCAAAGGAAAGGAGCTGCCCCTCCTCTTTCTCTCTCATTTTACATCAATGAAGGGCAAATTTAGTTTGGGCTTAAAGTTTTATGGAAAAGATTAAACTGAGTGACGCACTCACAAAACCCTTATTGAACACCCTCTCATTGGTGCACTGATGGTTCAGAGGCTGCAGTCGAGGTTTTGACTCCCAGCCGGGTCACTTTTCTTTTCTTTTAAATTTTTTGATGTGATGTAACCCAGTTGATGGATCGGAGAGCCACACATCGACAAGCAAAGAGCTGCATGCGGCATGCGAGCCGCGGTTTGGCCACCCCTGGTCTCGTGTGACGACATAAAGACATTTTCCCATCAGGTTGAAGCAGAGAAACAAAACCCTGACAGATCTTTATAAAGCCGGTCGGGTCAAGAGAAACACAAACTGATGAAGCCACTCGGATTACGGGCGAAATGTCTTCCAACACTCGGCATGAAGTCCAGCAGCCCTGAGAATTCTCTTGTCTTAGATTCTTCTTCTTCTGTTGAAGGTGCCTTCCTGTTCTGCTGGACGCCGTTCTTCGTCCTCCACACGATGCGAGCCCGCTGCGAGGACTGCTACGTGCCGCCGGCCCTGATGAGCGTGGTGACGTGGCTCGGCTACTTCAACAGCGCCCTCAACCCCGTCATCTACACCGTCTTCAACACGGAGTTCAGGAACTTCTTCAAGAAGTTCCTCAACAGCTGTTGCACCTGAAACGCCTGCCGGACGACACTGCCACATGGACGGTTTGGAGACCCCCCCCCCCCTCCGGCTGACCGTCTCGGCTCGGTGAGCGTTGCCATGGTTTCGAGGTTTTCACTTTTCTACATTCAGCGACATGACTTTGTTCGAGCCTCGTGTTTCCTGTGAAGAAGCTTCAGTCTGAGGAACAGTTCATATGAAACGTCTCCACACCACACAATTGTTTTATATGGTGAAGGTCATCTTTTCAAAATAAAGGTTTGCATCAAAGATTCAGACTTGTGAGAAGACGTTTGTTCGCTTGGTGTCGAAGGCCTGAAGGCAGAAGCAGGATCCAGCGCATCACTGTTAATTGTGTTCAGGCACTTCTGTGGACCAACTGGCACAGGTTTATTCACACGTTCACTCCAGTCAGTAGTTTATACCATAATACGACCCTGTAAAGACACATTTTAGTTCACTGTCCACATACAGTATAGACCGGTTTCATCCTGAGCGGGCCGGACCAGTGACATTGTGCCATAATAACTTTAGAGTTCAAACTTTAAAGTTTGTCTGTTTTGCAGAATATACGTGATGAAATGTCGATATTTTCACAAAACGAAACAATTAAAAAAACAAAAGGTATATCAGGGAGATTTTCAAACAACACATCAAATCCATCATTCAAAGCTTTTTAGAATTTTACCTCAACAGAGACTTGCAAAATAAACTGTGTGCTTTTTTTAATTCTTCGATTTTCAGTCATTAATAAATATGAGCATATCTAAACATTTATAAACAAAGCGAATAAAAAAATTGAATAAACTGTATAACATAATAAACAGAATAGACACAGCGAATACAGTTCAGGGCCCATTGTTCTAGTTTTTTCATCTATCTTATCTTTTGTTTATTTGCTTCTGGGTCCGAGAGGGGGCAGCGTCCTGGCGCCCTCTATTGGCCAGCCGGCACTGGATCTGAATCCATTTTCTGAGGCTCCGTTTCCACGACGTTTCAAGAGAAAACACATCGGGTTTTTTTGCGTTTTCATTTCTAAAAAGTTTCGTGTTCACACAGGAACTTTCTGAAAACAATGTCTGTCTACAAGGTAGTGACCATGCCAGGCCACTAGTTGGTGCTCTTGGTTGTTTGTGTAATGAAACCACACACACACACACACACACACACACACACACACACACACACACACACACACACACACACACACACACACACACACACACACACACGAAACGCTCCCACAAAGTTTTGTTTTCAGTGGCTCTGAGCAGCCAAACTGTAAGTTGAGCGTTTTCGTGGAAGTCGCTCACAAGGTCATGTGAAGGACGTTACAGTCTGACGAGGTGAAGTCGGAGATGACGGACAGACACGAGGCTTTAAAAGCTCCTGAGCAGGTTTCCTCAGTCCGCCTGACAGCGGGGAGCAGTTCTAAAGCTCCCTGCAGAGACCAGTGGAGCTCGGTACTGCCCAGTCAGTAAAACCTGCTCACCATGTCTGCAGGTAGGTGGGTGGGTGTTCGGGGGCGCCTGAGCGCCGCTGGGCCTGAGCTGCACCACAATCAAATGTCATAATGTCTGAAAGGATTCGTCAGCTGACTGCCGGCCCGGAAACGTCTGAATAAAAAAAGACAGACCGTCTCTCCGAGACGGGCGCTCGAGTGGTTCTTAAGACTGAAAACAAAACTTAAATGTGAATTTTGTTGTGGATTAAAGATTCGGCAAGGAAAATGAAGGTGAAATTGAGAAGAAGAAAAGGACGGGTAGGGAACCGGACTCCTTTTACCAACAGCTGACGTGATCATTGGATCTCCAGAGTGACGCTGTCAAGATCAACATTCCCACTGGAGTCAAGTCACCTTGAGTTCTATAGTGTCAAATACAACACAACCACTTCCAGGGAATTCCAGGGAAAACCAACAATTCCACATGAGCAAGCAGAGACGGTGGAGGGTTAACTCCCTCTAACAGGAAGAAACCTGCAGAACCAGACTCAGAGGTGAGACTTCCTGCACAACCAGACACAGAGGAGGAGACTTCCTGCAGAACCAGACTCAGAGGTGAGACTTCCTGCAGAACCAGACACAGAGGAGGAGACTTCCTGCAGAACCAGACTCAGAGGTGAGACTTCCTGCAGAACCAGACTCAGAGGTGAGACTTTCTGCAGAACCAGACTCAGAGGAAGAGACTTCCTCCAGAACCAGACTCACAGGTGAGAATTTCTGCAGAACCAGACTCAGAGGTGAGACTTTCAGCAGAACCAGACTCAGAGGAGGAGACTTCCTGCAGAACCAGACTCAGAGTTGGGACTTTCTGCAGAACCAGACTCAGAGGTGAGACTTCCTGCAGAACCAGACTCAGAGGAGGAGACTTCCTGCAGAACCAGACTCAGAGGAAGAGACTTCCTCCAGAACCTGACTCACAGGTGAGACTTTCAGCAGAACCAGACTCAGAGGAGGAGACTTTCTGCAGAACCAGACTCAGAGGAGGAGACTTCCTGCAGAACCAGACCCAGAGGAGGAGACTAGCAGAGGCCGTCATGTTCAGTGAAGTTTTTCTTTCATGACCTGTTTTGTCATATTGAAGGTCTCAAAGGTTTTTTTCTGTTCAGGGGTATTTTGTCTTCTGTGCCTCGGGGTAATCCTGAGCTAAAAAGTTAGCCGTAGTTTTGACCCTGGAGCAGATTTTCTTCATCATCATCATCGTCGTCGTCGTTGTCGTCATCGTCATGGAGATGCTAACAAGCTGCATGATACTGCCACCGCCGTGCTTCACTGCAGTGATGGTTTGTTTCACAGACAGACTCAATTCTCTCTTTATCAAAGTATTCAGTCCTGATTCTCAGCAGTCGTAGTTTTCAGCATTACTGCAGAAGTTTAGCACATGGGCCCTCCAAAATGGATGAAACAGTTCCATCAGCATTATCATCGTCTTGTCACTAAAAAGTGAGAAGCGGGTTTTCTTCAGTCCTGGTCGTCACTGTAAACTCAACTTCAGCAAATCTCAACCAGAAATCAGTGAATGTTGTTGTTTCAGGGTTTCCATGACTTGGTCAGAACAGTCTAAGGTCAGAAAGAGAAACGCTCCAACGGTTTGACAAAAATACCTTTACTTTATTAGCATTTTTCAGAAAAACTGTCCCTGAGGAAAGACGTCATGTAAAAAAAACCACGATTGAGGCTACGGATGAAAGAAAATGGAAAACTGGCTGATGATTTAAAAAAACAGTCACATTCTCAGTTGAATAGTTTCTGACACATCAAACCAGACTGATTCCGGAGGATTAATAAATTATTGCTGCTGTTGAGATGAAGACTTCCTCTGACGCCTTCTGTCGCAGGACATCGGAGATGTTCACTGCTCTGATGGCCTCAATGATCTTCACTTCACTTTGTCCATGTCTATAGTTGAGATTGGCTCCTCCTCCTCCTCCTCCTCCTCCTCCTGACCTGACACGCCCCCTGCTGTCTGACAGCAGGAGTGCTGATGGTCCTTCCAGTCCTGCAGATAAAAACCGGCCGTGGTCAGAGTGTGTGAAGAGGAGTTTGTTCCATTTACTCGTGTTAGACATTTCTGTGGCAGAGTACATCAAAAGAAAATGTTGATATCCTGCATTAAATGTTATTGATCATAACATCCGACTGCAGAGACTGGAACGTTTCATCACGGGGTTACAGGTTCAGCATGTTTATCAGACGGGTTCCACTTGGTTCATGTTAATGACTCCTCACCTCAGACTGAAATTAAACATGGAGTTCCACAGGGTTCTGTCTTAGGACCTGTACTCTTCACTATGGAGATTTTATTATCACGAAACACTCCATTAACCCCTACCGCTATGCAGATGATTCACAAATCTATTGATCAGTGAAACCAGATGATACTGATCAACTTGTTAAAGTAGAAGTTTGTCTACAGACATAAAGGCTCGGATGAGCCGTAATCTTCTGCTCAGATAAAACAGAAGTTTTTTATATTTGGCCCAAAACATCTGAGAGAGAAATTATTAAAAGATATAGTAACACTGGATGGTATTACTTTGACCTCCAGTACCACTGTGAGGAACCTGGGAGTTAATTTTGACCAGGACTGATCCTTCAACTCCCACATTAAACCAGACTGCAGGACTGTGTTTTTTCTCCTGGAATGTCTCTTCTTTGAGAGTCAGGGACGGTTCAGGGCCCCCGGACTGTTTTCTATTGAAGCTGCTAGAAGTCAGGACTGCTGGGAGACCTTTACTGCAGAGCCTCTGGCAGGACAATGGGGTCTTCCTGATTTGTGCCTCTCACCACGACATTATTCCATTAAGTTTACGACACTTTCCCCCTGCGACTCTGACACTGAGCTCCCCACACACTTTCACATACTCTGCATGAGGAAGTGTGTCCTCTCCTCTTCCTCTGGTTCTTACCTTCCTCTGACAAAAGTTGGAGCAGTAGTTGACTTTGTGGCAGCCCGTGCACTCGCTGATGGCCATCCGACCGCAGTTCACACACATCTGCTGCAGAGTCCACACAGGAGGACATGAGACATGAACCCAAGAGAAAGCAGCGGCAGGAGGCCTTTCTACAGCTCGTTCAGACTCCAACAACGTCTGATGGAGGATTGGGGGCCTGTCAACTCCTCAAATGTTTTACAATCCATTAGTGTAAGGCCTTACAATGTCTTTGCATGTATTCTGCGGTGCTTTTATAGACCTCACAACTATTTTTCAATTTTTTTTAAAGTAAAAGAACAATTAAAGCATGAGTGTTTTTGTCATGTCACCATAGACTCTCCAGTAAAAATAAGGTCTAATACCCATCACAACTGCACCAATTAGCATCCACTTAACATCCAGTCTTTTCAAAATACTAATGAAACGTTGATAAAACCCTCACAAGTATACTAGTTTAACAAATTGGCAAACGTGGACATATTTCCTGAATTCCTCTGAATAACAGTAATCTGGTATTGTGAGATTGGATTAGATTGTTCTCCGATGTATATTTGTGGAACGTTATATTACTTCCACCTTATAAATGATGTGTAATAAACAAGGCCAAAGAAGTTAATTTCAAAACACTGCTCAGGTGTGTGTGTGTGTGTGTGTGTGTGTGTGTGTGTGTGTGTGTGTGTGTGTGTGTGTGTGTGTGTGTGTGTGTGTCTCTCACATTCATGATGATTTCTGTGATGTCAGAGCTCCGCTTGGAATCTGATTGGTCCGTTGGCTGAAAGGCGATCTGGTTGTGAAAGGCCTGACTGAGACCAATGCACTGACAACATTGACGTGGACACAATTAATGAGAGAAAGAAAAGAGACAGAAAAGAGGACAGAGCTTCTACCTGAAGATTCCGAGGTGATGCCATGTTTGCTCACCTCCTTCCTCCCGCCCTGACCTTTGACTCCCACTCCCTCGTCCACGGAGTGTTTGGCCTGCTCGATCAGACTCTTCAGCTGCTGGACGTTGCTCAGCAGTGTGTTGGCCATCTCTTCCAGGTACAGCCAGGTGTTCCTCTGCCCCCCCTCGGCCGGGCTCGCGTCCAGCCCGGTGACCAGCGCCCCCGCCGGTGGCGGCGGCGGCGACGCCACCGTCGTCGAAGCGACCGCCACCTTGGCTTGGACCGGCTGAGGCGTCATGGCCAACGCCGGCAATGCGGCGAGCACTGGGAGGGGAGACAAATCCAACAACATCTCTCAAAGGCCGTCTCATATTCCAAAACGTATATCAGCTGGTGTAGAAGACACGTTTATTTCTCCGTATCCAGACGCAACTATTGATCATTCTGCTCCAGCAGCTCTTCCAAAACCTTCTGTGAACTTATTCCTCAACTCTGGCCGCCATGCTTTCAGCCCGCAATCAGCCTTCTTCATTTTCTCCATCTTCTGTGGTCATACAGTGACATCTAGTGGTCCCAGAAAGTATGTACTGCTAGATTTAGATATACTATGACTTGCTTCTAAATATAAGTTGCACAAGCAGCCAGATAATTAAAAAAATAAAAAAAGGTGCAACTTACACTCAGGAAAATACAGTAGTGGACCCTAAATTACCATAATTACTGGATTATACGTCTTGTCTGTGTCATGAAGAGTAGAAATACATAAATAAGTCACATTTATTTTTCCATATCCAGATGCACCTACAGCGTTGATAATGCTGTTCCCAAACCTTCTGTCAATTTATTCCTCAGCTTTTAGCCCACGATTAGCCTTATTTGTTTTGTTTATCACAGTAAAAGTTCCTTCTTTTTCCCCAATTTCAATTCTGGTGAAAATCCACTCGTCATGGAGGATTTTCCGAGGTACAGTAAAAGCTTTCTGCAGCCATACAGTGACATCTAGTGGTCACAGATGATATTTAGGTATTTATTTATTTGTATTTTGATATGTGCCAGAAGTACATTATACATTAAAAATAAATACATTAATAATAATACCTTGGTTTTCTTCTACTCATTCTTGTTCTTATTATTACTATTATTATTGTTTTTAATAATCACATTATTATTATATTTTGAAATTAATTATATATTTATGATAATTATTAACAGTTTAAAATTTATATTTATTTATAATATTTCAATTTAATAACATAAAAGAACAAATAAAATACCAAAAATGGAAGAAAAAAATGTCTAAACTATAATGAAGCAAATAAGTTTCAAATAAAATATTAAACATGAGCGTGGACTAAAAACAAAATATACAAAATAGAATAAAATGAGTTTAAATAGAATACAATATTGCCGTTAACTGTATTCTTTAAAATGATCTTTGTTTCTTCACATTTGATTTACCAGAATCAGTCTAATATTGAAAATTTGCCGACAAAAAGTGGAAAACACTTTATAGGGGAAGATAAATATATATTAATGGCAGGCAGGTTCATGAGGTGAGTGACTTCAGAAGTAAAGTGTGATTTAGTTGTTAAAGTTGCACAGAAAGCCGCCATGAGGAGAAGTGCTGCTGCTGCAGGGACACACTGAATGGAGATGAAAGTGGTGAAATCTGGACTTCTGGATTGTCTCTTCTGCCTCTGGGAGACGAGTTTGAAGTGAAATGAGCAGCAGCGGCTTCAGCAATGAGAACAGAAACGTCTCTGTCCGTCTCACTGGCAGACCTTCCCTGTTTTCATTTCATTCAGTGAATTCATCCCTCGCCCATCCCTTGCTCCACCCGAGGAGCAGCGGCACCGAGGCTCGGGATTGATTAACCTCGGGGTGAAGGACGGAGACACGTCCACAGGAAGCCGGATCACCGGCCACATACTGCTGGACGCTTCGTCTTTTTAAATGTTTAAAAAAAAAAATCTGAAAGCTCGATTCTCTTGATTTTGGGTTGTAAAATTCCGTCTGGTGCTTTCAGATATCAGTGTTTCTCTCACTCCGGCCCAACGTCTCGGGGTTAAAGCAGTGATGGCGTCTCATTAGTCAAACATGCAAGTCCACTGAGCTGCTGTCTCCTGAGACCTTATTATCCCGACGCAGCAGCCGAACGCAGTGCGAGCGCGGCGTTCCTGGGATTATTTGATAGAATGATGGATGGCCGGCAGGTGACGAGGTGGCCAGGGGGGGAGCCTGGGGTGGGACGGGGGACTCCTCCACAGGTTACACGTCCCTCAGAGTTCAGAGGAAGAAGAAGGAGCGTGAAATTGGAACCGACCTGCAGTGCTGGTGAACACCTCGTTCTGCAGCGAGCCCTCCGAGATGATGGCCGCTGCCGCCGCCGCCGCCGCATCCCCCACAGGGGCGCGGTCAAAGGTCAAGGCGCCTGAGGTGGTGAACTGTCCTGATGGAGACACTGTGACTGGAGGAGGAGGAGGAGGAGGAGGAGGAAGAGGAGGAGGAGGAGGAGTCAGAAACGTATTAACAGAAGAAAAGGTTGGGATCGTGATGAAGCCCTTGCATCTTACAGGTGGCGGCCGGCGTCAGGGTGATGTTTTTGTGGATCGGAAGCTCCTTCTTGGTGGGGACAATAGGCAGGTCGCCGTCCTTCTTTCGTCTCTTGTACGGGACGAAGAGTCTCACCGGTCCGGTCTGAACAGGGAACAACACATTTCAGACGGATTCAAAACACTGGGCGGCTTCCTGAAACGTCCTTCCACGTTACCATGCTGATGGTCTCAGGCGCCACCGGCCCGCCCTCCTTCGAACACTGTCGGACGAGAAGCAGAAAATCAGATGAGAGTTTATAGAAAACAAGCTTCTCTAAACAATGTTCTGTTGTTTGCCTCACCACCGTCAGGTCATCGCAGCAGGCCGCACACGTACAGGAAGCAGCGTGAGGATTCAGGATTCGCTCCTAAACACACGTTTTAAAGTGACACTTCAGCTCCAAATGGAATAAAAAAATCCTCAGAAAAAGTCTTTCTCCTGAACATCCAACTTCAACTTTCCACACAAGGTGATGCGGCGAGTCACTCTCGGCGTTCCACTCGCACCTTTACAAAACAACGTTTCGCGGTGTCTGTTTACTCGACAATGGTGCTGGGAGCCGTTGAAAACACAACTTTTTAAAACGGTCTCAGTGTCGAACGGTAAAACGTCGTTGTGTAAATGTGAAATGGTTTTGAAAAGAAACATGAAATTGTTTTCAGTTGAAATGTTGTTTAAAAAACGAGGCCTCAGACATTAACAGGCGTCCAGGTGATTAGACCACGTGCAGTGAGCTCCAGCGCAGACCGTTTGTTTACCTTCGTCCCTATCAGGCGTTCCGAGTAGGGATGTCCCGATACTTTCCCGATCCGATACTCACATTGCGCTCGCAAAGGTACTCAATACTCTATTTTTGGAGCGACTAAGATGTCTGAAGCTAAAAGCACTATTGGCAGAAGCTTTGTTGAGATAGAAATTATTGTAAAACTCACTTATATAATCAAAATTCTTCTCAGAATGACTTAAATGCTCTTAGGCTCCAATGTAACTTCTTTGTGTATTAAATTTCAGTTGAACCTAAAGCAGTATGAGAGGTTTGACCTGAATTGTCACAAAACATTTACATTTCAATGTGAATTATAAACACTTAATTCCACTTCAAAGTGGTAAAACCTGTTTGACAAAAGTACTCTGAACATAGTACTCTCAAAAAACGTATTCAGAATATCCCAGTCTCCCTTCAAACTAGAGTAACCTTCTGGCTTGTTTTTTTCACCATACCGCTCCCCTGTGGGTACTTATCCTTTATTTTAAAGCTTTTTTTTATTCAAGGCATTTTCTTTAGTTGTTGTTGTAAACTGAGGAACATCCACACGACGGAAAAAGGATCTTTGTCCTCCCTGGCTTTCTCCCAAAAAACTTCCGTCCGCACGTCACTATGAACACGTCTCAGCTCGAGGCTTCAGGGCATGTAGTACACATTACTGTAGATCCTCGATCAGTCACAAATCACCAATATCGGCCCCGATCCCATATCTACCGATCTGATCGGGACATCCCTAGTTCCGAGCGAAACCAGTTGAGATTGAATTACGTTACCATCTCCACGTCATTCCACTGAATGGCCCAGCATGCAGTCATGAGTCATCCAGCCGCTGCTGGACTGATCCTCTGCCAGGCCACCAGGCGGCGCCGCGTCTCCGCAGACCTCCGGACTCAGACCTTCGTGTCCTTTCCCATAGTTTCTTAGGACAGTCGTAAAGACTGTATAACTCAGACCGGCGCGTTCTCTGCAACATGGTGCAGGCCGACGACGTTTATGAAATTCCCATTTTCCTGCGACGCGTCCGTGACCCCGTGCTGTTCTCACTGCAAAGCCAGTGTGGTGTGGTGCTGCCTGACCTGCTCGGGAAGCGGTTTGAGTGAAAGCGCTTTGGTGCCTGTTCACACGTGCCCTTAGAGCATCTGACCACCCTAAAAAACAAGCTCACGCCCCGTCTGAACGGACACGGATTTCATTTAATCCAGAGGAAAGTAGAAATCAAAGGGTTGCATGATGTCTCAAGGCATCTCATGAAATGTAAGAGCGGTTGATGGGTGCGCGCGGCGATACATGTTTGGTGGTGATTTCCTGTGAGGAGACACTTTGACAGTAGCGGGTGCAGCGTGGCGGCGCGCTAGCAGGCTGTACCTGTATGAGGCAGAGCAGAGGTCTTCCCGCGTATCGGATGCTCCTCTTCCAGTCTTTGCTGCTCGCTCGTCCTGCTAACCCCTCGAACTCGGTGGGCGTGAACCACTGCTGGTTGTGTTTGATGCAGCGACCTTTCCCACCTGACAATCAGACGGGACCGTCAGCTCAGGAATACCGTGGGACAAATCTACCGACGACACCGTCATCCATCCATTTCAGTGTCAAAGTCACTAACAATGTACATATTACATGGCAGTGTCTAAGTCCATACATGTATAATGAGGTAAATCATCTAATCATGACCCTCCAATGGGCCTTATGTTTGTCGGGGTGGTGGTGGGGGTGGGGGTGGGCGGGGTGGGGTTGGGGGTGGGGGGGGGGGTACTCGCCTGATCCCAGACGGTTTTTGTAGAGGACTCCGCTGGTGTTCCTGCAGCGCACCGGCAGCTCACTGTTGTACACCGAAGGGTCCCAGTTGTACTTGGAGCAGGACTCTTTTTCCTGAGGAGGGGTCATCGGGGTGGGCGGAGTCTGTTGACCTGGGGTGGGCGGGGCAAAGAGGCACAGAGCAATCAAATCTGAATGTCTAGATATTCTTTCTCAAATCTATACCAGCTACGTCAAAATTGTTGCAGTTCACATCGTATATGTACGTGTACGTGTGCGTGATATGATATGATTTTGTTGTTTGTATTTGTATATCTTTTGATATGTCTGGAGCAAATATTAATAATAATATTAATAATAATACAATTATTATTACTAGAATTATTCCTAATAATAGCAAGCATACTAATCATAATAATAATAATGAGTTCTACCTTCTAATTCTACATGAATGGTGAAAAAAAATCAACCTCAGTTCTCCTGTTTATAATGGTTTTGTGCAAAATGTCTCTCGCAGCAGTTTAAGCGTGTTTTATTATACTGCATCAATCAAGACCTCGGACTGGAAAGTTACCAGCATCGTGGGTTGAACCGTCCGCTCCGTGTTCAACAGTTCCTTTCTTCAACCATCCTATTCAAGATGTCTGGTCATTAGTGTACCTGAGGCGATGGCGGTGGCCGACTTGAGTCCGGCTGCTTCCACGATGCTGCCGTCAGTGTGAACCACAATCAGAGTGGCCTTCTGGGAGTTGAGTCCTTCTCCCAGCTGCAGGGTGGTCCGACCGCTCTGCAGCACAAGCACACCACCGCAGAGTGAACAGGGCGAGCGCCAGAGCTTCAGATGTCTGAGTGGAGAGAGCCTCCTACAAACCTCCATCAGATCATTTCAATCGTGAGCACAGACAATTAAAAGATGCTGAGTGTGTGAGTGTGATTGTGAGTGTGAGTGTGAGTGTGAGTGTGAGTGTGAGTGTGTGAGTGTGAGTGTGAGTGTGAGTGTGAGTGTGAGTGTGAGTGTGTGTGTGTGTGTGTGTGTGTTACCAGAACGTGTTCGGGGAGACTTCCTGAAGTGGCCACCGTGGTGGTGAAGACGTTGTCCTCCGGGCTGTGAACACCCCCCACCGTCACCGCCACCTCTGATCAAACGACAGGAAATGTTTGTTCTTAGTTTCGCCACATGTGAGAAGGTCAACCTTTTATTTCTGCTTTTTTTATCTTTGTATTTCTGTCTAGGTTTGTTTTTCACCTTGTTTAAATGCCCCTATTAAATATTTATTTCCATTCTGAACCAATCAGCGGAAGCTCATCAACGACTGTCAACTTTAAATAACCACAACTCACCTTATCTGTCTGTTTTGGTGCAAAGTGATGGAGGTATGATGTGAATAGTCCACCTGAATTCAATATTTCTAAAGCCAAATAAATGTATTTCTCAGTCCGCAGATCTTAGTGCTGTAGTTCTTTATAAAGACGGTCATCACAACTGAAGAAACTACAAAGTGATGTTCTTTAAAAAGATGTTTTAAAAAATTACTCTTAGGGCCTTTTCAAGTGAAAATACTAAACTTTAGTTGTATCATGGGCGTGTGTTTACATGACAGCTGTGCTCGTAGCCACCGAAAATGCAAAATGAATGTGCATGTGCTCTCTTAATAAGTATGGCATATTGTTCTCGATTTACGTGTGTGTGTGGTTTCAATACAAAAACAAACGGCGCCCAACGTGAAAACTACAATTTCAGTGTTTTGGAAAAAAATGCCTCGTAAACGCTGCTTCCCTGACGTTTCAATCCACAGATGTGTCTGACATTATTTCTAATAACGGAGTCATCCCAAAGGAATAGACCAGAGACTGCTGTTCTTTTCTTTTTAAGGGAGCATTGAAGCAGGGTTTAAACTTTTGTGGACTTTCTGGTGACTAAACGTAACTTTAAATGCATTTCTTCCCCTATTCCATCCTATTTTGAGTATTTCCTGTTCACTTGCCCTTCCTTTTTTGTATTACCACTCTATTGATGCTCTGTGGGAAAGGATGACTGGTGTGTAGCACATTTAGTTTAACAGATTTCCTCCTGTTCCTCATCCCATCTACCAGTGTTTACACGTGCTACTGGACACTATCAAAACAAAGTAATACTCTTATTAAATATAATGTATAAGGAAATAACTTAAATTTAACTGAGAATTTCTTTATTTAAACATATCCTCATACACGTGTGCTGAGCAGAAATATAAAAGAAATGTAGTAGTTTAGTTTATTATTTAGAAAAATGACAACCTGCAGAAGTCTCTTGTATTTTTGCATGTGCATTATATTCAGACACTCGTGTTGAGTCTGTTAAAGTTTGCTTCTTCCAGCAGAGCTGTGTCGTAAACCCTGTTTCTGTTTAACTCTCATCATCTGCAGGTAAGTTTGTGTTTTGGCGCCACCCGAAGAGCCTCGGCCTGCTTCGGCCTGCTTCGGCCTCCTTCGGCTCGAGAGGCCCGAGTTACCCGCGAATGCAGCTTCGGCCTCGTCCGGGTTCGGCAGGGACTCGGCTCCCATGTCGATGTTCCCCGGTTCGTCCATCACCGCCATAGTTGTGACTTCGGCCTCCGACTCGGTATCCGATCCCTCCACCGGCCCGTCGATGGGCGGTTCATCCAGCCCGAGCGCCTTCGTGGCCGAGTCCGCTTCGTCCATACTCCGAGTCGAACGACAATAGCCGAATATGGCCGAGCAGCCGCGCGCAGAGCGGGATCCGAGAAAAGCCGAACCCGACACGAACCGGCGTGGAAGCGCCGAGGATGGAGAAGCGCAACGGCCGAAAGTGGAAAATAGAAAATCAGCGATATTTTCTCCTGAAATGAACGCACGCGTTTTTGAAACGAAGGGAGCGACAGCGAAGACGGAGAAAGGAGGGCCGCTTGTCGTTTGTTTTTAACTGAAGTCTCGGCAGAGGGAGAGACCGGAAAAAGCCGAAAGAACGCGAGACAAGCCGAGGCGAGACAGAGCGGCGGTCACGTGATCAAGTGTAAAAACACACTTCTCACTATCTCTCATAACAACTTTTCATTTTAAACTAAAACCTGATGTTGAAAAAATAAATGTATATATTCAAACACGTGTTCCCCATCCACACATTCAATTAATAATCTTATCACGTTTTAATGAAAATTAAAGAAAAACTTTTTTTGATGAAGAAAAGCTTGAATGAAAAACTATGAGTGAAACAGCAGTTGCTGTCACTATATATAAACACACACTCAACCTCCGCCTTGGTTGAGAGTCTAAATGTTTTTCTTTCTTTGCTGAACTTTGACGTGAGGCTGAATATGTCCCCTCTCTTCCACATCTGCTTCTTCAGTCCATTCAGTAAGTTATTCAACAGAATAATAATCACATAAGTACCTTCAGTGATGCCAAGAAAAACTATATTAGCAGTCAATTATCACACAGTACAGGGGTGTCAAACACATGTTGGATCAGGGACCACAAACAGCCCAATTAGCCTTGGTAAGATAGTCTTGGACTGGTAAATTAGTGCCATAATAACCGAGAAATTTAAACTTGAAAGTTTTAACTTGTTGTGCCGCATAGTATAGACAATGAAAATATCTATATTTTCACAATACCAAACAATTACTACAGAAAATACCTACAATCTCAATATGCAGCCAATTTTAATGAAACCTGGTGCAGAAAGCATTGAAATGTTTAAAGAAAAGAACTATGGCTGTTGCATTATGCTTGTTTTTATAAACTAATTCTAACCGCGCGGCTTTGAGGCTAATGGGAGCAGCTTTCATGGCAGCATCAGTAGTATCTCAGCTTGGGTCTCACTGTTGTTTTGTGTCCACTACTCTTAAGAAATATGTTTAAAAAAAAAAAATCAATGTTTTCATTGGAAGGTTTACAATGTGGTCGGTGGTTTGGTGGCCGGATTGGAGCCTCTTGTGGGCCGGTTCCTCGCCCACGGGCCTTATGTTTGACACTCCTGGTACAGTGTGTTGTTTTATTAAGTAATAAATGCGGCACACCTGAAAGTGTCAGCACATTTATTTGATTAGTGTTCATTGTAATGAATTATCATTTCCTGCTTTTGTATGTATATTTTATCCATCCATCTTCTATACTGCTTCATCCTCACAGGGGTCACAAGGTGCTGGAGCCAACCTCACTTTACTATTGGCGAGGACAGGATGCTTCCGTTCATCACAGGACAAACACACAGAGAGAGAGAGAGAGAGAGAGAGAGAGAGAGAGAGAGAGAGAGAGAGAGAGAGAGAGAGAGAGAGAGAGAGAGAGAGTTAGACACACAGTGGAATCTACATCTCGTCTCGCTTGCCCTCCTGTGAGGTGGACAAATCACCATGAATAACAAATAGAGCATATAGACTAAAATGTCAGCCAAAATAGAGTCAAAATAAAAAAATATATATTAATTTGCCGCTGAAAAACAGTGCGACAAGATTTAAAATAGAAGTCAAACACTGAAATGTGTAAAATACAATATGATATACCCTGAAATGTTCAACATGTAGTGGAGTGAAGCCTCAGAACAGCTTCATGGATATGAAAAGTGCCTCAGCGGTCAGATGATCAGCGGGACTTGAATCAGTGTCCACTACAGGGACAGCAAGTCTTTTACAGTAGCTGGTGCCAGAATGACCTTCAAACGGTGTCCAAGCTCCCGTGTGACCGACGTGATCGATATTGAGTGTTTTGCATAAACTTTATTTTTATCTGTTATTATTAAGAATGCTTCTCTTGATGTCGTCTCGTCGTGTTAAGCCACAGTGTTTCTTGACCGGATAATTCTATTCTATTCTATTCTAGTCTATTCTAGTCTAGTCTAGTCTAGTCTAGTCTAGTCTTCAGTTGTGATGACTCGCGATAACCAGTAGGTGGCAGCACTTACAAGTCAAAGATAAATGAAGCGTTCAATCGCTCAATTCAGGACTTCAACCTCCCTGATGAGGTGATCAACTCTGTGACTTCTCCTGTAAAGCTCTCAGCAGTCAACATGTGCAGAACGTGTGGCGCTTTACCTTCAACATGCCGTTTCTAAATCATCATGTACCGAGAACCACACTGGAAAGAGATCAAACAAAACCCTCAAAGAAGAACGGCGCTGCAGGGTGAACTCGACATCTCTCAGCATTGAAGCTGAGCTGTGGGAACTGAACTCTGCAGGAATCGTGCCGAGGCCACAGGCCCCACTGGATAAAGACAAACCGTAGCAGCAGAGAGGATTTTCTTACCTTCTGGGAGTTTCAGAGCCACTTCCAGCCCCGTGGTGCAACTCAAACCCCACAACATGAACTCTGGAGAATTCACCATATTTTGCACCAGACAGTGGAATAACGTCAAAACTGCACGACTGGCACATTAAAAGAAGAAACAACAACAACTTGTTTCAGATTTTAAAAAGGAAATTGAATGAAATGCAGACTTTTCCTGATGTAGACGTAGATTTTCACACTAAAATAAGAGGAAACTTTTGGAGTTTATCTGCACACATCAGTGATAATGTGGTTATTGTACCGGGGATATCACGTGTGTGTGTGTGTGTGTGTGTGTGTGTGTGTGTGTGTGTGTGTGTGTGTGTGTGTGTGTGTGTGTGTGTGTGTGTGTGTGTGTGTGTGTGTGTGTGTGTGTGTGTGTGTGTGTGTGTGTGTGTGTGTGTGGCAGGAGGAGCTGCAGCAGCCTCCCTGGCGTTGACTGAAGCCACAGATTGTCTAATTAGATTAAGCGAGGCTTTCCTCAGATAAGCATTTAGCAGCAGCTCCTGTGTTTTTCCCTTCCTTCCGATGGAGCGTCTCTCGTGAGCTCGCTGAAGGTCAAACCGAGTTTTCTTTTTGCAGAGAAAGGCAGCGTCCTGGTGTGTGTGCGAGTGTGTGTGCAGGGGTCTGTGGAGGGATGTGGTTAGGTTATGGGCTGTTTCTGGGGCTGTCAGGCTGAAGCTGCTCACAGTAATCGGACTGCCACTAATACCTGCTGCTGCTGCTGCTGATAACAGGAGGCGATGGGGGAAGTTCGTGTAAGTCTACCTTTTCTTCTTCATCGATAATGTTGGTTTCTGTCGTGGGAGTCGTTGACAACCTGTGGAGTTTATCATAACCTGTCAGAATGAGTCAGATCAGCAGTGAAACTACATTAAAATGTATATTTTTGTTGGTATTTTTAGACCTCCTCGGGCTTTCAGGGTGTAAAAAGTGAGCGATAGTGTGTGTTGTGAAGGTGACGACTGAGCGATGGAGCTGTGGGTCACACCAGAGCTTGCTCCGCCGGTTTGACCCTCCGGGGCTGGTTGCTGGAGGTGCCGCGGCTCTTTTCCTTCTCCTCCAGCCTGAAACAGGCCTCCACCTTTCAGATTAAGCCCAGGCTGACTGATTGACACAGATTACTGCTGAAGGCACAGAGGTCGCAACCTGTGAGGAGCAAATATAAAATCCTCCAGTTTACACATGAAGCGAGTCAATGGGCAGTTTGTTCCACTGCGGTTTTCATCCTGCTGCTGCACACATGGTGGAGTTCATCACTGTAAGATCCACCAGATTAGCCTGTGGTTTTAACTCCTCATCAGACAAATAGCACTCCCAAGATTACGTTGGTATTTCATCGATTGTTCTGTCTTCTCTGCTTTGGTAAACAATCCAGTAAATTCACCTAGAAACTATGAGAAACTGCGTCTGAGCTAATGAAATGTTTCAAACGCCTCTAGTAAGTCATTTCGGTTTTTACTTCTGAGCAAAGAAGACTCGTGCTCAGAATCATATGGCCAGTATTTTATAGAGATTCATCTCAATCTATGTGTCGTTTTGGTCAGACGTAATCCATTCTTCTGTGTTTGATGGCATGAAAATGTCTCATAAAGGTGCTTTCACTGAATCTCGAGTATTTAATTCTTTTATTTATACTCTGAGGCATTGTATTCAAATAAAAATGTATTTCATATGGTTAAATCACTACATAATTAGTCTTTGAAAATCCCCTGAATACATAAAAAAAAGAAAACCTGTGCTCAGATTGATGACTTTTCTGATCTGCAGCGTCGTGGGACCAAACCATCCCAGTATAGTGTTGTAACATGTAAACGTTATGAAGCTGGAATTTTTCATCCAAATGAACAAATTATTCCTAATTAGCATCTTTGGGATTTAGGTTTCTTATAAGAAAAGTCCATTAGATGTAGAAAAAAAAAAAATTATTCTGCAAAAACAAGTAGAAATGTATTTAAATTATTACATTCATAGTTTATCATGCTTTCTTTTTTATTAGTTTAGAAAACCAGAGATCAGCGAGGCTCTAAAGCGTCGAGGACGATAGAATATTTTCCACTTCGGGTGTTTTTGTTTAAAAAAAAAAAAAGAGTTTTAAATGAAATATAGATTGTTCATGAGATAGTTGTGCATAAAGAAAGAAAAGAAACGTGGAGTTTATCTACATTTCTCAGTTCTTTTACTGGGTTTACACTCTAAACACGGCCAAGAGGCCAAATGTAAGATAACATTAAATTTGAAAAGAAAATTACTTAAAACTAGCAGAACGATCCGTCCGTGGAGTACACGAAGTACATTTTACTTCGTAAGAAATCTTGAAATAAGAATTTTAAATCCAGATGTTCATCCTGTAAAATCAAGGACTAAAAATGAGTCAATAAGTATCAACACATTTATCTATCATGTGCAGATTATCATGTTCAGAAAATCCTACAGGATCACACATGATTTATTGGTTAAAACCAGTTACAGTGAATGTACCACGCACACACACACACACACACACACACACACACACACACACACACACACACACACACACACACACACACACACACACACACACGCACACACACGCAGGAGGAAGCCTCGATCTTCCGTCCATCATGTTTAGATTACAGATGCATGCTTTAAGGGGAGAAGCTGCGGTCCACCCAGACTCAGGTGCGAACCCCCTCTGAGGACACGTCATGCAACATCCTGTTTCATCCCTCCACAGTCACAGAGTCCCCGTCAGACCAGATCTGCACCTCAGGCCTACCACTGAGTCTGCACCCGTCCAGAAGGCCCCGTGTTGAGTTCCCGAGGAAGCAGTCATGGCCAACAACTCTCTGAGCGGCTCCAAACACGGCCAGGCGGCCAACCACGACATGGAGTTCGGCTGCTCGCTGCAGGAGCTGCGCTCCCTCATGGAGCTGCGAGGAGCCGAGGCCACGGCCCGGGTCTCCGAGTCCTACGGAGACGTGAACGGACTGTGTGCCCGGCTGAGGACGTCGCCCGTCGAAGGTACGGAAACCTCACGTCAACAACGCTGATCACATCACTTCGTCTTTACAGGAAGAAACCTGCAGAACCAGACTCAGAGGAGGAGAGTTCCCTCTGTTCTGGTTTTAGGTTAGAGGAGGCACGGAGACAACAGGAGAGGACAGACAGATTGTGGGGGGGGGGGGGGGGGGGGGATTCAAACCCTGGTTCTGGTAGTGGGGTAGGGTTTGATCTTAACTTGGCCAGACTGGTAAATAATACTAGTATAGTCTTTGAATAACTAGAAATCTAAATCTCTGTATTTGCTTTAGTGCAACAAATTGTCAATATATCATTAAGAAGTTCACATTTAATAAACTTTCCTTTTACAAAACATGACAAACGTGAAATTTGAATAGAAGAACTGCAAATTCAGCAGTAATGTCTCATATCAGCATGCGCTGCACAACTTACAGATCACAGTGGACATAACATTACATGAATCTTTAAAGGTTCTCCGACAGTGGAGATATAAAGCATTGTGCCTTTTGTGAATGCTAATTGTGCTTTGTTTTTTAGCGGATTGATGTTAAGGTAGGGCCTCATTTTGAATCCAGAGTGTGTTTATCTGCAGGGTTTGCTCATAATTGTCTGTTGTTGTGTCTGACCTGCTCAGTGATTCATTCGGCGGGTCGCTCTGCAGGTCGAGCGGGACCCTCGGCGTCTGACGATCATATGATGCTGCATGTTGGGTTTAATACAGAACAAGTTCAGTCGTTATTTTTTGACAGCGGTGATTTATTATTTCAATGTGTAATGGGGGACGGAATCAGGGCCCTGGGGAGTCTCCACAGGTAGAGAGGAAGCAGGAACGAGGATGACTTTAGGACCCTGGGGACACATTAAAGGGAGAGTGGAAGCAGCGCGCTCTCTCTCTACTTGTGACCAGATGAGGAAGTTCAGCCATACACGTGAAGCAAGACAAACAATAAACACGCACTCAGGTCCAGGTCCAGGTCCAGGTCCAGGTCCAGGTACAGGGTTGAGAAGTGAATCTCTCCAGTCATCTGCTCACAGAGCTCTGCTGTACAGACTGTAAGTCCTTTAATGGAGCAGCTCCATTAATCAAAAAGACTATTTAACTGATGTTTAAATGTATTTTGTGTTTCTTTTAAGTGGCAGTCATCACGACACTAAACATACTGCTGGTGTGAACATAAAATAAACAACTTGAAGGTACGGCTTATATAGGTTAATTATTTTTACAAAGATGGATTTCTAATATGCCGAACATTCCTAACACCTGTTTGTTTTATAGGACTGTTTACAAGTGCAATGACTGTCACTGTTTTTTTATCTCATGAATTCATTTTAATGGCTCTTTTTATTTACCTATTTTCTTGTTTTGTTTTCTTCCGGGGTTTTATTTTAACAGGCGAGGTGCAATATATAATGGGCATTGTGCAGTCTGAGTAATAGCTGCCTGGGAGTTGTGGACCTTTTATTTAGTGACCTGTTTGTGTGTTATTTTATCATTGGGGATTTTTAAACATGTGCAGTGGTCTTTTATCTGATTGGAGTGTGTTGGGTCCCATTTCAGTTTTTTTCCACGGCCTCCCTATTAGTCTGTTTTAACAGAACGTACATTTGTGATGGAGAAATTACTATGACTTTTTTTTAACTTGTATTTCTCACCCTAGTTGACCACGCAGGCATGTTAGTGTCCATAATTACCAGGACAGGAGGCTGACAGCTCACAAAAATATAAAAGTTTATTACAATAAAAGAAGATAAAATCCAAACAGTAAAAGGGGAACAATAGATGACGAGGGCTACACAGTCGCCGACCAACCGCTGCAAAATCGACAAAAGTGCATATGTACGTTCTGTTAAAATAGATTAATAGGGAGGCCGTGGAATAAAACAGAAATGGGACCCAACACACTCCAATCAGATAAAAGACCACTGCACATGTTTAAAAATCCCCAATGATAAAATAACACACAAACAGGTCAGTAAATAAAAAGTCCACAACTCCCAGGCAGCTATTACTCAGACTGCACAATGGCCATTATATATTGCACCTCGCCTGTTAAAATAAAACCCCGGAAGAAATCAAAACCAGAAAATAGGTAAATAAAAAGAGCCATTAAAATGAATTCATGAGATAAAAAACGGTGACAGTCATTGCACTTGTAAACAGTCCTATAAAACAAACAGGTGTTAGGAATGTTCGGCATATTAGAAATCCATCTTTGTAAAATAATTAACCTATATAAGCCGTACCTTCAAGTTGTTTATTTTATGTTCACACCAGCAGTATGTTTAGTGTCGTGATGACTGCCACTTAAAAGAAACACAAAATACATTTAAACATCAGTTAAATAGTCTTTTTGATTAATGGAGCTGCTCCATTAAAGGACTTACAGTCTGTACAGCAGAGCTCTGTGAGCAGATGACTGGAGAGATTCACTTCTCAACCCTGTACCTGTACCTGGACCTGGACCTGCTGCCTCTGTCTGAGTGCCTGTCACTTCTCCTCTGCTCACCAGTAAAGAGAGCGATCACTGCTTCCACTCTCCCTTTAAAGTCTCCCCAGGGTCCTAAAGACGTCCTGGTTTCTGCTTCCTCTCTACCTGTGGAGACTCTCCAGTGTCCCAATGCCATTCCTGTTTACAAATGTGCACAGTATTTATTCTCATCCTCCAGACACTACAGATCTAAAGATTCTTAAAGTGTCAGAGGTTTAAGTTTACTTAAAAATAATGGAATCCGCTGTCGTCCAGTCGCCAGCACTAATATCCACAATCTGATGAAAATATGAGATTATGGCCCGTTTACATCACGTTTCAAGTGAAAATGAATAATTTTTGCATTTTTGTTTAGGAAAAGTTTTTCATTTACGCTGCAGTGTTTTGAAAACGATGTAATTTTCTTGTTGGGCCACTAGTGGGTGCTGTTGGTTGTGTTTGTAATGAAACCACACGCGCTGCAGGGAACAATAAGCTCTACACATTTACAATGAGAGGACACGGACATTTCAGTGGACAGATGACCAAGTTGGATTTCATTACTCTGACTGTCAAAATAAAAGTACCAAGTCCAGGAGGATATGGACTGGGGGTCATGACAGGACAGAGGAAACATTGTTCTGATTGTCTCTACTGAGCATGTGCAGAACGACTAGCGGCTGCGCGTGTGATGTAGCAACATTTCCGAGAAGTTGCTCTTTGTTTGTTCATAGCGGGACGGAGCTGTAGCGTTTTCAGAAAGTTCCATTTTCCCCATTTCCATGGAGACAGAGTTAGATCATTTTCAAAGAATTGTGTTTCTCTCCAATCCCACGGAGATGGAGTCGGAGTGATTTCGAAAAGTTGACTCTTCCGTGCCTCTGAGCACCGTTGGCGTATAAATGGACACACATCAAGCAACAAAGGTTTTGCAGTTTCACTTGAAAACATGTTATGAACCTTTGTCCTAGAAACAGAATAATATAAAATAGCTTTTTATATGCCTTTCTTCTCCTCTGAGTCACCAAATTTACACAGCAACAATTTTTGCTGGCAAAGGGCCAATAACCTGAAAAGTTTCACCATTTTAGATGTAATAAAGTTAGTAAAGTTTATTATTGTTGCATCAATAAAATAAATGCACTGACAGCCGGTAATATACCCTGTTATTGTCTCAGGATATCTTTTTACGTGTGCATTTAGTCACTCTACAGATTACAGCTGCAGAGATCGAGTTCAGTTGAGTTTATCTGCCCCCCGTTTTGACTGACAGGCTCAAATCTTGTCAAGCGAGGTTCTATTCAGCTTCTGTAATGATGTATTTGAGATAAAAAGCACCACTTTAATGCTTCTCATTGATTTAGGTGTGTTGATGCCTTTAGTGGTTCTGACATCAGCCTTTAGTCTTTCGTTTCCTGGACATTCCCATCATAAATTATATGAATCCAGATGTCCAGAGTCACTGTGAAGACATATGTCAGTCTTTACAGCACAAAATTCAAGCTGCTTTATTTACTGTGGATGTGTTGTTCACCGTACAATGGATGAAAACACAGTTTGAGTCCGTATGTTGGTGGAGAAACTCACAAAATGATGGTTTTGTTAAATATCCTCAACGTTTAAGAGCCAGGAGAATGAATACTATATTATATATTATTTTACATGCTGCTGATCTTATTTATCAGTACACACTCATAATCCTAAAAAACCCCGGGAGCCAATCTTTTGTGAATACGAGCTCAGTCTATCCACTGTGTTTCTTGGACCGAGCCTCATTCGTCTGCCCTTTGACATTTCCCCCCTCATCATTAATTCATGCCGTCTGTCCGTCTTGTTTGCTGAGTAAACAACTTCAGCCTTTCCACTCCTGCTGACAGAGGCTAAATGTCAGCAGCAGCTTGAAATCGGTGGAAAAAAAATCCATCTCTCGCGCTGTGTATGCCTCAGCTGGGGACAGACGCGTGAAGTTTCAGAGCAGTTCAGCCGGAGTTTCCTTTCCAGACAACACGAGGCGAGGGAGCAGCAGCAGGGTCTCTGAGGGCGTCCGGGCGAGTCCCGACCCGCTGGTCCACTCCTCCGGGGAGAGCACGCCGCCCTCTGCTTCCACACAACGCTACCAGACTGCAGAGTCACAAACAGCAGGCGTCACTGGAAACAGTCTCGTTTGTTCATATATGCAGACCTCTTGATCCCGTCTGGTTCTGATCCTGCAGCCGCATGACGAGCTGCAGACGCCCCGGCCTGACCCGACGCTGCACCTTCACACTACAGCAGGTGGCTTGGCTGTACCACAATTGTCCAATTAACACGAAATGTTGAAGAGTGGAGGAACACCCTGCTCCTTCTCATTTATACTGACAATACAATGCAAAGTTATTGTTTAAAGAAAATACTTTTTTAAATTCTAATTCAGATATGATGGATGATGGATCGACATTCTCGTGGACAGACCAAGTCTGGATTGTTATGACGGTGACTGTCAAAATAAAACTACCAAGTCCAGGAGAATATGGACTGGGAGTCGTGACACTCTGGAGGAAACGTTGTTCTTAGTGTCCAGCTACTGAGCATGTGCAGAAGCACTATTTACTGTGGTTGCTCATGTTCAGCTGAGCGTTTCCGCCGTCAACGCTCAGCTGAAGCCCAAACGTTCCCAGAAAGATGCATTTTTCCCTCGTTTACACAACGACAGAGTCAGAACGGTCCGCCCTGGGCGCCAATTTCTAAACGTTGTGTTTTTAGTGGCTCCGGGCACCGTTGTCATAAGAACGGATGCCCAAAATGCTGCGAAGGTTTTCCATTGTTACTTGAAGACGTCTTGTAAACGGGACCTGGTTCAGTCTGTCCTTCTTTCTGTTCAAGCTCCTGTCTTAAAGCTTCCCGTGGAATCCTGCTTTCATCTGATTGGTTGGCGTTCCGAACATCACTTTTCTTTTATCAACATGCAACAGCTCGTGCTGTTTTCATAAGCTGAGTTTATGTCCTGAACCTAAAGACTCCACATGATCATTCCCACTGACACATGATGGCGATGGCAGTGTTGGTGTTTTTTTTTAAATAAATATACTTCGACACATGAGCAGGGTAAGATGTAGAATCGAATCTTTCACCTTTGGCGTCGTCCCGCTCCACTAACCCGAGCCACAGCTGGAACAATCTTCTCCTGTACCTTGGGATGCACCAATACCACTTTTTCATAGCGGTGTCGGTGCTGAACAAGAGCTGAGAATCAGTTCTCTTATTTTACATGTTTTTCACACAAGCAACTGCATTTTTACTCGAGTAAATTAGGTCCGTTTTTTTGAGATACTCTGCTGGATGTGTACTGATGCTGATTTCATGTTTTATCCATTTTGCACGATTTCTAAATAAAGTAGATTAAAACTATTCACATATTTCCCATTAGGTTATGTTTGGTAGTGTGTATTTCACCCTGATCAGTGTAGACATGTTGTATAATGAACATGTATGTAATAACTTTGATTTGAGCTCCTACATCAGGGCTGTCAGACGCATTTCAGTTCAGGGGCCACATACAGACAATTTTCATCTTGAGTGGGTAAAATAGTGTCTTAATAACCTTTAAATTTAAACTTTAAAGTATTCCTTTGTTGTGGTGCAGAGTGTATGTGATCACAATGTCTATATTTCTGCAGAAAAATCTATTATGACGGACTCTATCTCTAATCTCAACATAAAACCAAGTTTAACGAAACCTTCTGCTGCAAAATCCAGTGAAATGTCCAGAAAACGTCTCCTCCAGCTTCCCAGCTCGGCTCTCAGCGTTTGGCCGCTCCCCTTAAGAATTGTGTTAAGAAATGAGATTCCTGTTGTGTATAAGTCTTATTGAAGGAGGTGACGTGTTTTCTGTACACATGACAAACACCTCAATAGTCAGGATGTTCCCTTGGGACATTTTTAGCACCTTTTTTCTTTTCTTTTTTTTTTTTTACATGTTTTAATGGTCAGAAGACGTCCGTCAGGGCAGCTTAATAAGGACCTTGTCCAGGTCTGGCTCATCAGCACTGAGGTGGCTGGGTGCTGCTCCAAATACCTGCCGGTGTGTTATAATCAGGTGTGATGAGAATCATCAAAAGTGAGTTTACAGGGATGAAAAGGTGACAAAGACTTTCATTAGAGAACATTCGTGGACAAACCGTCCACTTAAAGTGAAGGTCGGGCAAGAAGGCCCGGGGTAACTCTGGAGGAGCTGCAGAGGTCCACGGCTTCGGTGGGACAGTCCCTACCCCGTACCTGAACCAGGGTTTGAATCCCGAGCCCCTACAAGAAAGCCAATTGAAACAAAGCCTGAGTAGTCCTATCTTCAGTTTACCACCTGCTGTGAGGATACTCTTCTTCAGGGTTGGACAGGGACGCTCAGAGTTGATGGGAGATGGATGAAGACAAATACAAAGACTTGAGACCGTTGCAAAGATTCATCTTCAGCAGGGCAACGACCGGAAACATCCAGCCAGAGCTGCAATGAACAGTTTAGAGCAAAGTTCAGACCTTCATTCAATTGAAAATCTCAGGCAGGATTTAAAAAGTGTCTCTTCACAGACACTTTCCATCCAATCTGACTGAGCTTCAGCTATTTTGCAAACAAGAATGGGCAAAGGTTTCAGTCTGTAGACGTGGAACGTTGTTAGAGACCCTAGAAGACTGTGATTGCAGCTAAAAGAGGCTCTACTAAGTATTGACTCGGGGAAGAAGTCTTATGGTCGCCACGTTTTTCAGTTTCCATTTGTAAAAAAAAGAAAAGAAAAAAAAAAGTACTGTTTATCTATCACATAAAATCCCAACAAAATGTATTTACATGTTTGTTTGTAATATGACAAAATGTTGAAAACGGCAAGAGGTCCGGATACCTTGGCTTGCCACTGTATATTATCTGTATAGTATCGTCTTGTGAGCCTGTGTGTGGACTGATGTTTGTGTCTCGCCGCAGGTTTAGATGGGAAATCGGAGGACGTCAGCCGGAGACAGGAAGTGTTTGGACGGAACATCATCCCTCCTAAAAAGCCAAAAACCTTTGTGCAGTTAGTGTGGGAAGCCCTGCAGGATGTGACGCTCATCATCCTGGAGGTGGCTGCTATCATCTCACTAGGCCTTTCATTCTACCATCCGCCAGACGCCAAGGGACAGAGTGAGTCCAACACACACACACACACACACACACACACACACACACACACACACACACACACACACACACACACACACACACACACACACACACACACACACACACACACACACACACACACACCTCAACATTTGAAGAGAAGGTGAATTGGGGGATCAAACCTGCAACCTTCTGATTGAAAGACAACCCACTCCACCACCTGAGACCTTGATTAAATGTGTTTTTGAGTCTATTAGTGTGTAATTGTACATCAGATTACTCTCTCTATCAACGTGTGAAGTAGTTAGATGTTTTGAAGTGACACTCTGGTGTGTTTAGTACACCAGTGAACATGATGAATGGATTCCATGTGTGCAGCCGTACAGCGACATTCGTCCAGGTTGCAGGAATGTTGCTCACAGTGTTGCTGGTTTTCTTTCCCGACACTGAAATCAGGCCTGGTTCAAACGCCACATGTTGAGCGCATGGCAATAATTCCCACTGTGTCTCCCAGAAGCTCGTCCTGCTGGAGGGGTTAATTATGTCATGTAGACTGAGGGCACTGATGCGGGTTGAAAAGGCTTCATCTCCAGTGTGTTCTCCGTTCAGACTGCGGGAAAGCGGCCGGCGGCGTGGAGGACGAGGGCGAGGCGGAGGCCGGGTGGATCGAGGGCGCCGCCATCCTGCTGTCGGTGGTGTGCGTGGTGCTGGTGACGGCCTTCAACGACTGGAGCAAAGAGAAGCAGTTCAGAGGCCTCCAGAGCCGCATCGAGCAGGAGCAGAAGTTCACGGTGGTCCGAGGGGGGCAGGTCATCCAGATCAATCTGTCTGAGATGGTGGTCGGAGACATCGCGCAGGTCAAATACGGTGAGGGGACAGACGGGAGATTCTGATGTGTCAAAGTCATTTTAATTCAGGGGCCACATGCAGACAGATTTCATCTTGCGGTGGCGCCAGACCGGTAAATTAGTGCCATGATAACATTTACATTACACCTGAAAGTTTTCCTGTGTTGTGGTGCAGAGTGGAGGTGGTGGGAATGTCTGGATTTCAGCAAAACCGAACAATTACTACCAAAAATGAATACAATCTCAACGTAAAGCCAATTTTAGTTCAACCTTCTGGTGCAAAATAAAGTGAAAAGGTCCAAAACACTCCTCTCACTGTTGCATTCTGGATGTTTTTACAAACTCGCCCTGACATTGAGGCTTTGAGGCTCGTTTACTGGCCTTCATGGAGCGTCACCCACACCTCAGCTCGGGTCTCAGTGTCGTATTGTGTCGCTGCTCTTAAGAAATGTGTTGAAACATCAATGTTGTCTTTGACATTTTCACAGTTTGTTTGGTGGTTTGGCCTACGGGCCTCATGTTTGCACCCTTTTAAAGGCTAAAGTAATCAGATTACACAAATTAAGTGCAGAAAAACATCTATCTATCTGTCTGTCTATCTATCTATCTATCTATCTATCTATCTATCTATCTATCTATCTATCTATCTATCTATCTATCTATCTACATTAACTCATTTGGCTTCGCTTTGCTTGTGTGACGTCATATTGTCACACAAGCAAAGCGAAGCCAAATGAGTTAATGTCCAGGTCACCTGTTCACACCCAGACAGGACGACTGTCTATGGGGGTGAAGTGATATTACACTGAGCCAGTAAAAGGGCCCCACATTCTCAAAAATAAAAGGTTGTTATCCATTGTAGTTTTATGCAGGTGCAGTCTTTCTATCTGTATAACAGACACCATCTCCTTGAGTCATTGTTTAAAACAGTGTGACTGGGTAGATTTCCGAGCCAGAAGAATTCTTAGCAACTAGCATTGCCAAATGCAGAGCAGCTTGTAAGTCCTGTGACATGTCAAAAGTTCCCCTTGAGCAACCGAAGATCGCAAGTGATTTGTTAAAATGTCCCTGGACTCAGCTTCTGAGAGCCACTGGAAGATCTCAGTCCAAAAATGTTGTAGTGTGGGACAGAACCAAAAAAGATGTGCTAGTGATCCTTCAGCAAGAGAACATTTGTCACAAGTAGAAGTTTTGTTTTTGAGTGATGCGGTCTATAGATTACTTTGTACTGGATTAACTTGCACCGTGAATTAATTGAACAGTAATGTATCCGGGACGTCGCCTCCTCCCAGAGCTCTGCCGACATCCCTGAATTCAGATCTTTGGCCAATACTTCTCAGATTTGCTCTGAGGACACTGTAATGGAGAAACCATTTACAAAATGTGTTACCAGTTTGGAATCTGGAGAGAGCAGGAGATTGTCAATAAAAGGGTGAATTGCGGGTGAGGACTCATAATGTGGACAATTTTCTTTAACATAGTGTCTAACCTGAAGGTAACGATAAAAATGTGACTTTGGGATATTCAATTTAGTGCTTAACTCCTGAAATGAGGCAACCTGGCCATTGACGTACAAGTCTAAAAAGGTTTTAATGCCACTCTCTCTCCAGACTGTGAACACTGCATCTGAATGTCACGGTTTGAACTGATTGTTTTGACAGATGGAAACACAAACAGAAATGCTTAAGGTCCGGCAAGCACTTTTTATCCGGTTGAATATTTTTAGGGTATAATTTTATGTAAAATGTTTCTGAATTGACTTATCTATAGAGGCAGGACTGGAAGACAAGAGGGCGGATAATGACGAGCTTTTAGCAGCAAAGGCTTCCAGTTGTAGTCATGAAGGGCTGTCAGTGGATTCCGTCTCTCTGAGGATCCAGCACACAAGAGCCCTGGAGTTAGCCGCCCAATAATAACATTTTAATATAGGGAGTCCACGACATCATGCTTTTAGGGGTTTGTGTATGTGAGCTTTAGCTATTCCTATTTATAGCCTCACACAAATGGTAAAATTATAGAATCCAGCTCCCTAAAGAAAGTTAGAATCTTAAAATAGGGGCAGGTTTTGGAAAAGATCTAAAACCCTTGGTAGACTAATCATTTTGACAGCATTAACCCGTCCGATCATAGATAAGGGTAACGTCTTCCAGGATTCAATGTTGGCCTTCAGGTTTTAACTGCCTCTATGAAGTTAGATTTAAACAGAAGCTTCGGATTCCTTGTTCATTTTAATCCAAGATAGGTGAAACAGTCCATTACCACTCTGAAAGGTAAATGTTTTGGAAAAGTATCTGGGAATTGATCCACGAGTGGTATGAAATCACTTTTTCCCCAATTTATAACGTAACCAGAAATTTTACCAAAGGAATTCATATAATTAAGAGAACATTGAGAATTTTGGGAACATTACCAAAGGGGTGTCTTCCTTGGATAAATCTGGTTTAGTCTGAATGGACTTTTATGTACCTTCTGCAAAAACCTTTCTCAGAATGCAGGATTTCTGCAGCCTTGAGCATAACAGATTAATGACCAAGATTAAGATAATCCAGATGCAAATCTCATTTAACCAGATTAGTGGGTGACCAATGCAATTACATTTTATTTATTTCTATAATGTAAAATACAACACAGTCATTTCAAGGCAGTTTGACAGAAAAAATCAACAATTCCACATGAGCAAGCAGAGCAGAGTGAAAGGAAGAACTCCTTTTAACGGGAAGAAACCTGCAGAACCAGGCTCAGAGGAGGAACCTGCAGAACCAGGCGCAGAGGAGGAGGAACCTGCAGAACAAGGCTAGGAGGAGGAGGAACCTGCAGAACCAGGCACAGAGGAGGAGAAACCTGCAGAACAGGCTCAGAGGAGGAAAAACCTGCAGAACCAGGCTCAGAGGAGGAAGCTGCAGAACCAGGCTCAGAGGAGGAGAAACCTGCAGAATCAGGCACAGAGGAGGAGAAACTTGCAGAACAGGCTCAGAGGAGGAGAAACCTGCAGAACCAGGCCCTGAGGAGGAGGAACCTGCAGAATCAGGCTCAGAGGAGGATAACCTGCAGAACCAGTCTCAGAGGAGGTGACTTTCTGCAGAACCAGGCTCAGAAGAGGAGATTTTCTGCAGAACCAGGGTCAGAGGAGGATAACCTGCAGAACAAGACTCAGAAGAGGAGAAACCTGCAGAACCAGGTTCAGAGGAGGAGACTATCTGCTCTTCCAGTTGGGGTTGGGAGATCGAAGGAGAGAAAAGGAGAAGACGGAGACAGATTGCAATGACCGTTTCAAAGCCTGGTTCAGGTCGCTGGGTCAAGAATCAACAACAACAACAACAACAACAACAACAACAACAACAACCAGTCCAATGAAAACTTGACCTCCACAATTCAGTGACCCTGTTCCAGCTGTACTGACTCATTCCTCCTCTGACAAAGTGTAAAAATAGCAGGTTTACCCAGAAGGCTGTGATTCACATTCCACACGTCTGACATCCCGGCTCTGTTTCCCGTATATCGAGGATTTGATCCTTTTTTTTTCCTTTATCATGAAACTCTTTTATTGTGTGAATTTTTGAGGGTTAAAAATGTTCCATAAACATGAAAAAAGATCCCAAATTGAAAAGCTGCACCTCATAATGTATTTTTGTTCTGCTGGCAGCCCTACGTTAATGGGATGTTTCTATTTTCTCAGATCAGATAGTTGATGGAGATTATTCGGTGATATTTCTTGTCCTGCGCTGCTCCTTCTCCAGGTGACCTCCTCCCCACCGACGGAATTCTGATTCAGGGCAACGATGTGAAGATTGACGAGAGCTCGCTGACCGGAGAGTCCGACCTGGTCAGGAAGAACGCCCGCACCGACCCCATGCTGCTGTCGGGTGAGGCTGACACACGACAAGAAAAAAATGCATAAGACCTGCAAAAAAGGAGTCATTTCCAAAAAATGTAGCTCTATGTAGTTATTATCTCATTATTAGATTATTATTATCTAGTTATTACTTTCCAAACTGATTTCTCAACGCTACTCCTTCATGTGGTAATTTATTAGATCATTGTTGTCAAACATATTTTAGTTCAGGAGCAGCATGCAGACCAGTTTCATCTTGGGTGGACCGAACCGGTAAACTAGATCCATCAGAACAAAACAATTACTACTGAGGAAGACTCTAATGTCAACATGAAGACAGTTCAAACAAAACCTTCTGCTGCAAAATGCAGTGAAATGTCAGTACACTTTTTCTCTCGCCGCTGCATTCCAGGTATTACAAGACATATTAAGACATGGGACGAGCATCCTAAAACACTTTTGGCAATCTGTCACATTATTAGAAGGTTATGACATCATTGATTGTTTGATTGGTTGAATGTGATCGATTGTCTTCATCATGTGCATAAAGCTGAAGTTTAAAGTGATTTAAGTATTATGGAGACTAATTAAAAATGATAAAGGTGAAACAGTTGCAGACGTCATAAAAAGAATTCTTGTGCAATTAAAGCAGCTAAAGAATCATGAGAAGAGTCGTGTTTCTTTATCACTGGTGAATCCGGACAGGCTATAACAGTGATATCCCCCAGGTACCCATGTGATGGAGGGCTCTGGGAAGATGCTGGTCACTGCCGTCGGCGTGAACTCTCAGACCGGGATCATCTTCACGCTGCTCGGAGCGAGTGAGGGCGAGGGCGAGGAGAAGAAAGAGGAGGAAGAGAAGAAGAAGAAGAAGAAAAACAAAGAGAAAAAGAGCAAGCAAGGTGAGGACGTTTGGAGAAGGGACACGTTCAGCATTCAGCCCTTCGAAGACCGCCGAATGAAGCAGCCGCAGACTCCCACTGCGGGATAGTTCCATACGACAGGGCCGCCTCCTCGTGGTGTCGCGGCCAAAACACTCAACGCTTACTCCACCCTCTGAATAAATAATGACAGGTTTTTATTTTCTACCTTCACAGGTAAAAAAGAGAAGAAAGGTAGGTGGTACACATCTCCGTCTATCCTGTGTGTGTGTGTGTGTGTGTGTGTGTGTGTGTGTGTGTGTGTGTGTGTGTGTGTGTGTGTGTGTGTGTGTGTGTGTGTGTGTGTGTGTGTGTGTGTGTGTGTGTGTGTGTGTGTGTGTGTGTGTGTGTGTGTGTGTGAAGCATTTACTCGAGAAAACAATCTGGACTATTCGTTTGTTTCAGTTTTCGTTTAACTATTTAACTTTATCAACCTGGGAGCTCCTCTGCACTTTTTGTTGGAGTTTTAAAACAAAGATTCTGTCTAAGATCAAGAAGAAGAAAATAAAACCTTTAACATTTTGCAACTCTTGCAATATGTTTAATAAACTTAAGCTTAAAGACATTTAAACAAATTAATGTGATGGAGTTCGTGTTATTCAAAAGTTTGATCATAATGTTTTCACTTTTATGGCAAATGAATATCGGCTCCAAATATCAGTTATCGGCCTCCTTCACTACTAACGATCACTGTCGGTATCGGCCATGAAGAAAACATATAGGTCAGTCTGTAGTTTCTGGTGTTTCTGCGGTTGTCCGTGTAAACAGACATGGTTTTCAAAAAGTCGCTGTGTAAACTTCAAAACGAAAAAGGCCAAAAGGTTTTTACTCGTCTTAGTTTGCCTCGTTTGGAACAACAAAATGTAGAAACTGATTCACTCGCTGTGATTCCCTGCGTCGTCCTGAAATCCAGCAGACGGACGACTTTCTAGATTTCCTTTAAAAAAGTGGATTTGTTGGTCCTAGACGGTGAAAATAAATGGCAGAGCAGCCTACGATATGATGAGGCTGGTGCCAAATTACAAACTTTCCACATCAGCCCACCGAGTCAGGCTGACTCTTTTAGACCAGGTGAGAAAAGCTGGATGACTTTGTGAATCTGAATGAACCTTATTCTAAAGTCGTGACGAAACGCTGCTCCGCCCCTGGAGATGATGTCAGTTTGTGACTGAACAAACACACTGATAAGTAGATCATGTTCGGTGCTCGTGCATCGTGAACGAGCTCACCCTCCAACTTGTCGTCGAACGTCTGGTAAGCCAGTATGCGGCACGCACCATGTGATGCAGGGGGGGAATCGGCCGGTTGGTGGCGCTGTGACAGGCGGGCGGTTTCTGGTCACTTTCCAAACTGCCCCCCCCCCCCCCCCCCCCCCCCCCCCCCACTCCTCTTTGGTGGTCCTGTGAGGAGCGTAGTGCGTCTCTGGGGTTGGAGCTGCAGCAGCAGGTGCTTCTGACTCTGTTGATGGTGATTAGGACCAAGCAGATTATCGACCTTAAGCTCGGCAGATGCTTTCTTCTCCTGCCTGCTGCTGCCGCCTGCCTGCTCACTAATAACCTCATTACTGAGACGGGATCAGCATGCTCGCTCACACACACACACACACACACACACACACACACACACACACACACACACACACACACACACACACACACACACACACACACACACACACACACACACACACACACACACACACACACACACACGCCCTGTGGTAAGAAGAGACAGTGGTGTAATCTGGTGAGTTTGTTCATGTTAGACGACTCTTCACACTCATTGATAAAAATGCAATACAGCAGCAGTTATCAAACGAGTATTACTTGTAATTTCACTCGATTAAAAAAACGTGGACACATAAACAAAGAAATTGTCTCTTCGACCTTGTTCTTGGTTGTGTGAGCTGAAAACGGATCAGGAGACTCCCAGGTAGCTCATGGGAGTGTTTGGACTTGGAACAGGAGTTGAATTCTCCAGTTTGTCTGTGAGCGTCCAGTCAAAGACCAGAGCAGCTGGAGAATGAACCAAACCGGAAACTCTCAGCTCAAATGAGAAGAAACATGTTCACACTAATGCGACAACGTTTCAGGTGAAAAGCCATTATTTGTGTGTTTTCTGTTTCAGAAAACGTTTGTGTTCACACGGCAATGTTATTAAAACTGTGGTTCGTTTACATGAAATGACCGACACAATGAAAACGATGTAGTGAGCATGCCAGGGCAATAGTGGGACTGTTGCTTGTTTTTGTAATGAAGCAACACACACAAGCAGTAGAGAACAAAACGCCACAAACAACAGGAGAACACTGACATTCTAGTGGACAGAACACCAAGTTGGACTGTTATTACGGTGCCCTTCAAAATAAAAGTACCAATTCCAGGAGAATATGGACTGGGAGTCATGACACTTTGGAGGAAACATTGCTCATATTGTCCATCTACTGAGCATGTGCAGAAGAACTATTTTATTTACCGTGGTGCGCATGTAGCAGTGTTTTCAAAAAGTTGCGTTTTCAGCGGCTTCGAGTTCCATCGTTGCGTCAACTGACACCAGATCACAGCGAAACGGACCTTTAGTCAACAACAAGGACACAGATCATCATTAACTTGTGCCAGTTTTATAAGAAATGATATGTAACAACCGAGATGCATTTTTATATAAAACACTGCGTTTGTCCATCTACTCGTGAATATACAGAAGAACCATTTACTACGGCCGTGGTGTGCATGCACAGGAGCAGCATCTCAGAAAGGTTGTTTTCCTCCATCTACACGAAAGTTACAGTCAGAGCTTTTTCAAAAAGCTGTGCTTTCATTTGCTCCGAACACCCAAAATGAAACGAAAGTGTTGTTTTCACAACGTTGAAGCGCAACTGAAGCACATTGGTGACGACGTTCTGGTTTGGAGTCGCTTCACTTCCTCAGTCTACAGTCGTAGCCTGAAACAAACACATGAAACTGTCAGATTTGCTTCTACTGGAATGGAGCTCTGGAGGCTCGTCAGGCTCTTCAGGCCAGCTTGAAACCCTGTTTGACTGCAGTAAAACATCCACAGAAGCTTCTCTTAGTCCTTCCAGTTCGGATCCGCTGGCTTTTAATCAAAGGTCATTGTTCTTTACCACCGCACCGACACTCATAACGTCTGTGGTCTCTTAAAAAAATACATCTGAAGACTCTTCTAACCCTAACCCTCTTCTTGTCTTTTGGATCAGGACTTTTCTTCTGTATTGCACTCTAAATCTTTTAAAGACATGAATATCCAGAATGAAAACACCTACAAGCTATCTGCCTGCAGGCTCACCTTCTTCGATTGTATCCGTTCTGTTTGGATTTAACTTGTTTACACAACATTTTCAAGTGAAAGCAGAAAACTTTCGTTGCATTTTGGGTGTTTGTTTGCTTGAGTGGTCTGAACCACTGAAAATGGTTCCCAAGGTGGAACTTTTAGAAAACACTCTGTCTTCATGGGACTGGAGAGAATGATACTTTTTGAAACGCCCCGGATGATGAACCTCTAATGGAGTTCTAACACCTTGACGGTACAAGAAGGCCCAAAAGCATGTCTGCGTTTTATGAATCGTTAGAAGGATCAACCTAAAGAGGGATTTGCTGAATTATTTTGTTGTTGTTTTTTTTATACATTGTTTACATATGAAGCACATAATCCTTATTCTTATTCCTTTGAGTTGGTATTTCTGATTGTACATAACGTTACTGCTTGTTTGGCATGTCTGGCACGGCTCACGTATTTGGTGTGTTTGGTGAAATGTGTGTGCTCATTGTGACCTTTGCATGTCCTTTGTTTTTTGGCCATTGTTGTGGATGAGGTGCAAATTTCATCGCGCTGTCATACGAAGTGTGGCTGTACAATGACAATAAATATTTATCTTAACAATGTTTCCTCCGTGGTGTCAGGACTCCCGGTCCCTATTCTCCTGGGACCTGGTAGTTTTATTTTGAAAGTCACCGTAATAACAATCCAACTCGGTCGTCTGTCCTCCAGAATGTCTGTGTTCGCTAATTGTTATTCTTCATGGCTTATATTTCTCTGCGTGCATCTGTGTGTGCTTGTATTTAAAAACAAACACCGGCTCGTGGCCCGACATGAAAACTACGCTTTCCTGTCGTTTACACGTAAACTGACATCATTTTCCAAACTATGCCATGTCAGTACAAAACTATTTCCAAATAAAAGCGCAAAGCAATGTGTTGTATTTTGAAACGTTATATCCTTTTTGCGTCTCTTATGTACTTTAGTAAAGTGCCGTGGTGCTTCTACTTTCAATCCAGCATTGCCCGGTTTTCATGATTTATAAGCCCTTTTACTGATGTCTTTGTTTCTCTTTTCAGTCTATCTCTTCTGGTTTCCTTGTTTTTGTCTCATCTGTGTCCCCCCAGTTTCCTCTCACCTCATTTTACATTTTTGGTTGGAGTTTATATTTTTTAGTGTCCACCTTTCCACGATGTTTGAGATTTATGCTCTGATTGAAGAGTGAAAGGTCTCCTCAGTTTGGGACCTCAGTTGTGTTTGATAAAAAAAACAATCAGGGACACGGCTTCATCAATGAACACTGATTGAGGACCTTTCATTTCCTTGGCTTGTACTTACATTTTCACGTGACTCCATGACCCAGCGCAGCACTATAATCCCATGCGGGGATTAGACCACCTACCTGTTGACACAGAGCTGCCCGTCACTGCTGTCCTTTTAACACTTCAGAGGATGTGATGATCTGAAGAGCAGAAGGGAAAGCCACCTTCACTTCCCTCGCTCCTGTTTCCATTTGTGGATTCAAACTTGATGTTACCAGATGATCTACTAGATTCCATATAATTTACATTTCTTCAGGATTTATTGATTTCAATTCAGAAGTGCTATAAGAAGCATATAAATTGGTATAATGGAGAATGTATAGAAACCTAGATGCATGTGATAGAATTGCTGCAGTGGCTTTCGAGGTTTGTGGCCATGCGTTTGTTCTCATCACTGACTGGGGCTGTTTCTTTCAGGGAAAGATAAGGATGGCGCCACGGTGGAGATGCAGCCGCTCAGCGATGATGGAGACCCAGACAAAAAGAAGAAATCCCCACCAAAGAAGGAGAAGTCTGTCCTTCAAGGGAAGCTCACCAAGCTGGCCGTGCAAATCGGAAAAGCAGGTAAGAACCATCAGTAAGATAACAAGAGTCATTATCTTTATTATAAACGTTTAACTTAATTGAATTAACTTGTAAAATGCTTTAAAGTGGATTCTGCTTCTTGGTGGGAGTCATTAAAGCATTCAGCATCTGTCCATTTGGTCATTGGAAAACACTGCCGGAGGACGTTCGCGCTGCTAAATACATATCTTGTCCTTGTCTTGTCCTCACTTCTCTCCATTCATTTTCCAATTGAGGGACATAAAGAGGACGAAGGAGCTCTGCTCTCTTTTAAACCGCCAGGATTTTACTCACTCCTCAAAACAGTAAAACAGTGTTTGTATGTTGCAGCAGTGAAGACCGGACAGAGCCTCGCTGGATGTTTTAGATGTTTATTCTTTTTAGAAGCAGCTGGATGTCCCAAAAGCTCCCGTATAGAAATGTTGCGTGGACCATCATGCAGTTTGGTTAATGCTGCTGTGGCTTCAAACAGACATTTTACATATCTTGAAGTCACTGCTGCTTCTGCCAAGTTGAAAATACCCTGAAACACTCATGGCTGACTACATCCACCCTTCTCTTTCCTGGAGCAGTGGCTCTGTGGTCTGTGATCCCCGTTTGATAACAGTGGGTTAAACTTTCCTCCTCCACACTCTGCTGTGAAGTGCAGGTCTGTGTGCTTGGTCAACTTCCTGTTAGGTCACAAATAGATGAACGAAACTAGGGATGCACCGATACCAATACTAGTATCGGGTCTGGTGCTGCACACTCGTACTCATAAAAGCGCCCTGATACAACCCGATAAGTATTATGTGATGTCATCCGTCAGCAACGTCAGCAGCAGGTAGACAAGAGAGGACGAGTGATGTCCACGGTTTGGAGATTCGTTAATGATAATGAGGATGACAAAAGTACGACAGACTGTAAATTATGTTCTGACAAAATATCATGAGGAGAAAAATACTTCGTCCAACACCAGCAACTTCATCACCAGCAGAGTTAGAACGATGTCGATTAGGAGGACTTTATTCTGAGCTGTGCCACATGCTACATGCTAAAGTGTTTCAGGGCAACATGCTACATGCTAAAGAGTTTCAGGGCTACATGCTACATGCTAAAGAGCTTCAGGGCTACATGCTACATGCTAAAGCGTTTCAGGGCTACATGCTACACGCTAAAGAGCTTCAGGGCTACATGCTACATGTTAAAGAGTTTCAGGGCAACATGCTACATGCTAAAGAGTTTCAGGGCTACATGCTAAAGAGTTTCAGGGCTCATACAGCAGCGATGCCACATGCTAAACATGATTAAAGTCTGAGTGATACTGTCATTAACATTGAGATGGAGCGTGTGGCGGCACACAGCAAGTTCGGGCCTTCAGTCGACAGTACACATAACACACTGTGTAGATAGATGCATTGCGTGGCTACACACTCTGTTATTTGTACTGTAGACACAGTAGTACACTGGAACCTTCACGGCAGTTGGAGGTCTGCGTAGCGTCAACGCAGAGGCTGTGGGGAGGTGGTTCGCGGCAACACATAGCCTTCACATATCGTTTGCAGAAGGTATGAATTAGACATGAGTACTGGTATCGGTATCGGTATCGGTATCGGTATCGGCAAGTAGCTAAAGGTTGGAACTCGAGCAAGAAGCAACATTTTCAAATCAACTTTTCATGTCGACTTCTGATGTGCTCAGTTGTGTGTAATTTCAATCTAACAGTAAGAATAACCTCAACAATAGCTGGTGGCTACATGTTTAGCATTGAGGTGATGCAAAGATTTTAGTTCGTGTGGTGATCTGTGATCTCTTTCTTCATATTTTCAAAACTCTTATCCACACTCATATCGAACAGTTTTTTAAACAGAATTATTTCATCCATCAGGCCAAGCAACACTCTCTCTCTCTCTCTCTCTCTCTCTCTCTCTCTCTCTCTCTCTCTCTCTCTCTCTCTCTCTCTGTCTCTCTCTGTCTCTCTCTGTCTCTCTGTCTCTTTCTGTCTCTCTCTCTCTCTCATCAGGTCTCATCATGTCCACCTTCACCGTCATCATCCTCATCACTCGCTTCCTGATAGATACCTTCTGGATTCAGGGGGTCATCTGGACCAACGAATGCATTCCCATCTACGTGCAGTTCATGGTCAAGTTTTTCATCATTGGAGTGACGGTTCTGGTGGTGGCTGTCCCTGAAGGACTTCCTTTGGCAGTCACCATATCTCTGGCTTATTCTGTGAAGGTCTGTTTACATATTTTGGTAGCAAACTGAAGCTGTTTTATGACTGATCTGTCATGTTCAAAAGCGGTTTTATATCCTGAGTGATATGACAGTGAGTGAGGGGTTCAGCTTGCTGTTCTTTCGATGGAGTAGTGAACCCAATGAAGAACTCTTGAGAATTGAGTAACTTTCCACCTGTCTTTGCTTTGTCAGAAAATGATGAAGGACAACAACCTGGTCCGCCACTTGGACGCCTGCGAGACGATGGGCAACGCCACGGCCATTTGTTCAGACAAGACGGGCACACTGACCACCAACCGCATGACGGTGGTGCAGGTCTACGTCGCAGACCGCCTCTACCGAAAGGTGCCAGAGTCGCAGCTCATCCCACCCAAAATCTTGGACCTGCTTGTTCGGGGCATCGCGGTCAACTGCGCCTACACCAGCAAGATTATGGTGAGCTGCAAAAATAGCCTTTCATTCAGGAAGCTCTGCGAGCTAAGCATGGGCCTGGGAGGGCAGGGCTGGTTTGGAGAGCTGCCACTGCAGCTCAGGGCTCATCTGGTCACTGCCTCCTGGATCCACAGCTCAAAGAGCACAGGGAAGACAAACAGGTTCAGATCAGACAGGAAGACAGCAGCAAGCACACTATCGCTTTGCCTCCAGTCGCCTTAGATTGTTAGTAGAAGGCCTTTCATGATTGGTCTGGTTGAAAATAACAGTTTTACAGTACAGTGGTTTATCCTGGTCTCTGGAACAGCAAAGGGATCATTTAAAAGACCTTCGGATAGTCAGACACAAAATTCACAAAGACAATTAACGACACAGATGTTTCAAAGCAATAATTAAATCCAGCGCTCTGTTAAACATACAATAGATTTATAAATGCAACTTTTACACTCTTGTTAGTACTAGTTGGTAAATGATCTAAATGAGCTATTACAAACATCAACGAAAGAAAATAACTCAGTTTCAAGAAGGTAAAATTAAAGATGATAGGTGAAAGAAGCAATTCAAATAAGCAGAAACAGTTACTGAAAACCACAAACATTTATATTTTTACCTGTGTGTGCTTGGAATACCAACACCCTCTCTTGTTGGTCTATTCTGGCCGGGTTAGAGGGCGAGAGAACGTCCTGGGTCAGAAAGGAGCCAAGCACATCTGTAAGGTTCTATAGGGAGGAGCTCCAACGCAGCCGTCTGCTGATTGGTCAGTCATGCTCGTCACTCTCGACAAGCCCGCAATATTCAAATAGCTCATTGGTCATATAAACCCTCCCGTTGTTGTTCACATAAGCCGCTTTGTGCTCACTGGTTATGTTAACTGAGTTTTTTGAAATGTCAGCGCTGCACTGCCCCCTGCTGTTCTGACGAGGTGCAGCCGCTCCTCTCCAGAACAGGAGAGGAGGAGATTCAGCAGGAGCTGGACGCTGCAGTTCAGAATGAGAACGTTTTCCAAGCTGTGTCACAGAGAACGGAGGCTCACAGCTTCACTCACATGCCTGAGCAGTGCTGCACCAAATGTGTTCAGCATTGATCCCACTTTTACCGTCTCGTAATGACGTCACATTCCTGCATCATTATGTGGTCATTCACAACCCTGCCTACATTTTTACGGTACTCTCTGTGATTGAACCACCTAACACGTCTGCACTGTGCCGTGCAGTGGGAACAAGGCTTTAGAAGACTGAAAGACTGGATGAAATTAAGGACAAGACCCTTTTTTTCTTCTTTTTTGTTTTTGTTAAATTCAAAAACTGGCAAATAAAATATAACCCCCCCTAATTCTTTTATAAATGAAGACGCTGTGGACCGGGCAGTTGCATTTTTGGTTCACCAAAGCCCCTTTTACACAACGTTTTTAAGTGAAAACAAAAAACCTTTGTTGCATTTTGGGTATTCTTTTACATCACAATGGTGCTCAGAGCCACTGAAAACGTAACTTTTTGAAAATGGCTTCCAAGGTGGGATATTTCAAAAATGCTCCGATTATGTCTCCGTGGAAATGTGGGAAACCACAACTATTATGGAATGCTGAGATGCTCATGAGCACCATGGCCACTTGTTCAGTAGATGGGCAATAAGAACAAAGTTTCCTCCAGAGTGTCGAGACTCCCAGTCCATATTCTCCTGGACTTGGTAGTTTTATTTTGACAGTCACTGTAATAACAGCCCAACTTGGTGGTCTGTCCGCTAGAATGTCCTTGTTGTCCCATTGTTAATGTTTAGAGTGTATTGTTCTGTGTGTGTGTGTGTGTGTGTGTGCAGTTTTGTTACAAAAGCAAACAACAGCACCACTAGTGGCCCAACATGCTAACAACATCGAGGATTTCTGCAATTTTTTCATGGAAACAGACGTCGTTTTCAAAACGATGCTGTGTGAGTGAGATACTTTTCTAAAATGAAAACACAAAAACGATGTGTAACCTGGGAACCGGTCCGGGTTGTATCCTGCCCTCGCCCATAGCAAGCGAGGATTGGCTCCAACCCTACAAACGATTAAGCAGCATAGAAAATTGATGGATGGATGGATGGATGGATGGATGGGTTGATCTGTTTCAGAAACAGTTCAGTTCATAAGACCAACTACTGGTGGCAACAGTACAGTTCTCCAGGCTGAATTGTTTTGCTTTTAAAATGATTAATGCAGTTTGACATTTGACCAGACTGATTGACCATTTCTATGCATGTCAGATTAAAATCTTGGACACAGGGCAACACAACAAGTGAAGGAACGTGAATTTAGTTTTACTCTGATTAAATAAGATGTTTGTTTAAGTATAAAAAGCTTTCCTTAAGTCACACAGGCTTCTTCTCTTTGAACCACAGACAAGATTTCAGCACTGATTTCAAACTGAAGGTACAAGAAGAGCATTGATCAACTCTCGCTGTATTTCTGTGTTTTGGAATTCTTTTATGAGGCAAAACAGTATCTTTCAACAAAATGAGGCTGGAGTAAAATTACAATCACTGCATGCTGCTTGATCTTTTACCCAGCATGTGTCAAAATAACATTTTCCACACAACTGCTTGTTGTTCATGTTTAAAATTGCCTTATTGATGCTGGTCTGAGGCTAACACTGCACATTTGTGCATTGAAGAACCTTATTTGTCCTCAAAACAACTGAAATCTGAGCAACATCTTCTCTGCTGTTTCCTCCAGCCTCCGACCAAGGAGGGCGGGCTGCCTGGGCAGGTGGGGAACAAGACTGAATGTGCCTTACTGGGACTCATCCTTGACCTTCACCAAGACTACCAGAAAATCCGCATTGAAGTCCCAGAGGAGAAATTCCACAAGGTCTACCCCTTCAACTCTGTGAGGAAGTCCATGAGCACCGTGCTCAGAAACTACGATGACAGCCTGCGGATGTTCACCAAGGGGGCCCCTGAGATCATTCTCAAGAAGTAGGTTGGCTCAGTCTGCCTTTACGCCCTCAGATTACCACCATGTGACTGTGTGGTGTTCTTCCAGGTGCTGTAAGATCTTGACGGCCAGCGGCGAGGTCAAAGCCCTAAAGCCCCGGGACAGAGACGACCTGGTGAAGAACGTGGTGGCGGGCATGGCGTCGGAGGGCCTGAGGACCATCTGCCTCGCCTGCAGGGACTTCCCCGCTGCTGAGGGAGAGCCCAACTGGGAGGACGAGCAAAACATCATCACAGGCCTCACCTGCATCGCTGTGGTCGGCATCGAGGACCCGGTCCGACCCGAGGTACGACACCCAAATACATCAGAACAGGCTGTCACTGCACAACAGAGCCCACATCTCTAATCCCACCCGGAGGGATGGGATTTAAGTCACAGGAGTCTCTGTCTCTCGCTTTGATGAACAATGACTCATCTCACATTAAAAAAAAGTACAAAATTCCTCCATCTACAAAGAAACCAGATAAAGTTCATCATTTAAGGAGTCATATTATGCTAAATTCACTGTTTACTGGTTTTCCAACAGTAATAATCGTCCCCATACCTGGAATGATGTCCCAGAACTGAAGAATGTCTGTCCTCTCTCTCTCCCTGGCTTGTTTCAGTTTTTAAAAAGTGTGTTGCTCCAACCAGCCAATCAGAGATCCAACCCTATATAGTATCATCGGGGGTTTAGCCAATCCCAATCAAGGTAGGCTCCTCCCTTTGACTCCTCCCACAATCAGGCAGCTCTGCTCTGGCACATGACACCACCAGAGGAAGTACTTCCTCCTCTTCCCAAGATGGGCTTGTGTGGGTGGAGCCAGTCTAGGTTACACAGACACAGCAGATTCTGAATGCAGCTCTTATGATCCAATATTCAAATGGAGGAAAAATCAAGGAAAAGCTGGATTTGGGGGAATAAACTTTGAATACAACATTTTTGGACCAACTTGACTTATGTGGAATGACAATGGTGCTCGAAGTCACTGAAAACGCAACTGTTTGGCAACGGCTCCCAAGTTGAAACGTTATGAAAATTGTATTTCAGTGGAAACATTTTGAAATGGGAACCCATAGTTATTTTAAAATGCTTCTATTTTGTCTCGGTGTAAACAAAGGAAAACACAACTTTTGAAAGTGTAAAATCTTTCTGAAAAGAAAACACAGAAACGATGAGTTTTCACTCGAAAAGTTGTGTAAACGAGGCCTGAGACTGATCGCACAGAGACCGTCTGAATAACGAAATACAGAGGCTACAGCTGTTTGTCCTTGGCTCTGTGCAGCAGGAGTCATCCCGTCTCTATAGTATATGATGTTTCTTTATATATTCGGAATGTTTATACGTTACATGTCTTCATATTTCTTAATGTGTCTAGAATTACCCATTAGGGAAAGATAGAGTGGAAGTGATAAGTGCAACACTGAAGGTTCAAGGTGAACTTTATTGGCTAAAATTTGTTGTTAAACACACATAAACTTTGCACTACAAGACAACCTTTTTTTAGAGTTTCATATTGACCACATAGAGCACAAGATGATGATAAAATAGTTTCATAATATCAATTGAATATACATTTTTTGGGACAACTCAACATTTTTCAAACACAAAGAGCCACTGTGTTACATTTATAGAAAACCTGAGCAAAGTGCAGTGGAATGTCAGTAAAAACATGTCCTCCAATTGCAGCAGTTTTTACAAAGCAGTGCATTGAATTGCATCATCACCAACAAATAATAGCTCAAAACGTTTGTTTTAGCACAAGGTCAGAAGACAACATGGAAATGTTCATATTTATTAGATATTGTTTTACAAAACCAAAACAAGTGGAACTTTTCTAAGAAAAATAAGCTCAATATGCCAAATTGCAGTGAAATGGTCCCACAAATTCATTTTATTTTGCCTCTAAAAATGTAACAAATGCATCGATCGTGTGATTAATCCTGAAGATATATCCACCCCCATATTCTGTACATGTCCACACTTATAGGCACCGTGTGCATATTCTTCTATTACATTGTATTTTTACCTGCTTTTTTTTTAGTTCCTGCTATGTGTGCTTCTTTCTCTGTACTATCCTGTTGTACCACTACAAATTTCTCCACATGCGAGATAAATAAAGGGATATCTTAAGAGGGATCACATTGAAATGAACATGCAGCATGTTTCTCAGTGTATTTGTCTGGGCTTTTATTGCCCTGTACCACCTCCCTGAGGGTAACAGCTGAAACAGGTGATGTGCTGGCTGGGATGAGTCCTTCAGGAAGCTGCAGGCTTTTCTCTGGCAGCGGGACCTGTAGAGCTCCTCTCAGGAGAGGAGAGCACAGCCGATGATCTTCTGTGCTGTGTTGACGACCCTCTGGAGCGTTGACTTCTTCTGAATCAGCTGGCAAACCAGACTTGGGGCCTAATGCGGACAGTACAGTCAGGTTGCATAATGGCCTCCTGTCAAATACCTATATGGTACTCATGTGGTACCATTATAGGTTGCCCAGCCTGCAAACATTAACCATTATTTACCTCACTAGGACCCATAAAGGAAGCCCACATAAGGGAACCTGTACGGAGCACTCAGGGTTTGCCAATTAGGGTCCCTTGTACTCTGTTCTTTGTTAGCCACTGCCCACTTGGTACCCAAGTACCCCAGCTGTAAACCATGAGGGGCCCAAAGACACATTTGTGCTGCGCCGTTAGTCAGTACACTTTCAATTGCGCATCTGTAGAAGGACACCAGCAGCTACTTGCCTCAAGTGTTGTTCCTCCATAAGAAGAAGCAGTGAGAGATAAAACGAGTGGATGGGACAAAAAACACAGAAACAACTGAACTCGTTTCATCCAGCAGGTAAAAGGTAGTTAAAAAGGCTAATTGAGGGCGGTCTGGATGCTCGCCACTGCCAACTAATGCATAAAGAATTGTGAATATGCTCAGTAGAGGTCATCATCAACACTGAGATGCTGTTTCTTCAGCGTTTCTTCTGTGATTTATTCAGGAAGCTCGGCAGCTCTGATTGTCCCTCTTCAATGTTCCCGGCAGGTCCCAGAAGCCATCAGGAAGTGCCAGCGTGCCGGGATCACGGTCCGCATGGTGACTGGAGACAACATCGAAACTGCCCGCGCCATCGCCACCAAATGCGGGATCTTACATCCTGGAAGCGACTTCCTGTGCCTGGATGGAAAACAGTTCAACCGACGGATCCGCAACGACCTGGGCGAGGTCAGACTGAATCACAATTCTGAACTCCTCTGTAGGCCTCATCCTGCTCCGTCTCCAGTGTCTTCAGTGTCTTTAGTGTCTTCTGTCTTTTTCTCTGCAGATAGAACAGGAGCGCATCGATAAGATTTGGCCCAAGCTCAGAGTCCTCGCTAGATCGTCTCCAACAGACAAACACACTCTGGTCAAAGGTTAGTTTGAAGTCAAGTCGCAGTGGGGAAGGAAACAGAGGTCCTGCGTTGGGGGGGGGGGGGGGGCAGCAGGTGTCCACAATGTAGAACAGTGGAGGGTTTTCTTACTTTTAAAGTTGGTGCTCTCTGGCGGCAGCCTGCATGTCTGACGCTCAGATCCAAACAGGGACAGCCGTGTGGATTCCACCGTGCAGTACGGCACGGTACAATATGGCAGAGCGTACCCAGAATCTAAATCTTTTGCTCGGTTCCACCACTGAGAGTACGGTTAAAATGTACCGGGACCAGAACACATTTGGTGCAGCACTGACCAGGCATCCGAGTAAAGCCGTGAGCCTCCGTCCTCTGTGACACAGCTTGGAAAACGTTCTCATTGTGAGCAGCAGCATCCAGCTCCTGCTGAATCTCCTTCTCTCCTGTTATGGAGAGGAGCGGCTGCACCTCATCAGAACACCAGGGGGCAGTGTAGCACCAATAAATAAAGTTAACGTAACAATCAGTCTGTGCAAAGCAGCGTATGTGACCGACAACGGGAGGGTTTATGTGGCCATGAGCGATTGCGGGCTTGTCGAGCGTGACAATCGTCACTACCAATCAGCAGACGGCTGCGTTCTAGCGCCTCCTTATGGAACCGTACCGATGTGCTAGCTACCTCAACAGAGGGGTTACAAATAATTGTAACAGTTTGGTAAGGTAATTTCGGTACTATCCACCACTTTTATCCGTGGAAACACATGAAAACCTGTACCATACCGTACCGGTACCGGCACATACTTCTTTTATATGTCTCTTAGCTTTAGTATGTTTGAGCTGAATACCTTTAACTGGTTCTCTCAGGGATCATCGACAGCACGGTGTTGGAGCAGAGGCAGGTGGTCGCAGTCACCGGAGACGGGACGAATGACGGCCCCGCCCTGAAGAAGGCCGATGTTGGCTTTGCTATGGTAACAACTACTATATGTCACCAAACACCAACGAAGAAGTCCCTGCTAGATGTTCGTGAAGCAGAGGGAGTGACATGCTTTTGTTCTGTGGTTTGCAGGGCATCGCAGGAACGGATGTGGCGAAGGAAGCGTCCGACATCATCCTGACAGACGACAACTTCAGCAGCATCGTGAAGGCCGTCATGTGGGGCAGGAACGTCTATGACAGCATCTCTAAGTTCCTGCAGTTTCAGCTCACCGTCAATGTGGTCGCAGTCACCGTGGCCCTCACCGGAGCCTGCATCACCCAGGTGAGGGGCCGAGGGATCACCTTCTATTTACTAGAAGCTTTTTAAAGCTCTGTAGGTAAAAAGGTATCGGTAAGCAAGAAAAGATGAGAAGACGTAATAAGTTCTTGGTTCTCTCAAACAAACGGATGGCATGAATGGTAGATGAAGGAGTTATCTTCGGGTGTCTTAGGGCGTGTTCACATTCCCCTGTTTGATCTGGACCGGAGTTCTCTGTTTCGTTTGGGCGACGAGAACACGCCCACAAACTCTAAACTGGAGCGAACAAGAGATCTCTGGTCCCCTTCAAAAGCTCGGTCTCGGTTCCTTTGCAAAAAAGAAAAAGTTGGAAAATATCTTGTGGGAAGACGTGGAGTAGAGAGGACGAAGTAGTGAAAAAGGCACTTATCTATCTATCTATCTATCTATCTATCTATCTATCTATCTATCTATCTATCTATCTATCTATCTATCTATCTATCTATCTATCTATCTATCTATCTATCTATCTATCTATCTATCTATCTATCTATCCATCCATCCATCCATATATCTATATCTATCTCTATATCGAGAGAGAGAGAGAGAGAGAGAGAGAGAGAGAGAGAGAGAGAGAGAGAGAGAGAGAGAGGGGGGGGGGGGGGATTTAACAGCAGTGAATTTAGAAGCACTGCATCTCACTGTGTTGGTACTTGTGTGATTGAGGTGCAATAAAAGCTGCTTACTGATGTTATTACATCGATAATATTTGTGGAGTTTAAAGCTCCTGCAGGACAAAAGATTATCACAACCATTCTTGTTTGAAGGCCCGTTTAGTGAAAATGCAAAACTTTCATTACATTTTGAGGGTCCGTTTACACAACTACTTTGATGAAAACAAAACTTTTTGAGAATGGTTCCCAAAGTGGAATTTTTTGGAAAACGCTCTCACTCTTGTCGTGTCATCAGGGGAAAACACAACTATTTGAAAATGTGCAGCTCCGTCTGCGTGCAGAGGTTGGAAAATAAAGATTTGTCTTGTCCTAACTCCCGGTCCACCTTCTCCTGGACTTGGTAGTTTTATTTGGACAGTCTCCGTAATAACAATCCAACTTGGTCGTCTGACCACTACAGTGTCCGTGTTCTCCTGTTGTTAATGTTTATATCGCATTGTTCTCTGCTGCTCTTCTGCCACTTCCGTGTAAATTGACTTTTCTTTTTAAACGTTGCATGAAAATGGACATCGTTTTCGCTGCGTAAACACAAAACATTTCTGATACAAGAACTCATCGATCTGCCAAGTTCAGAAAATAGTACCTTAATGAAATTCATTCGGGATTCTTGTTGCAGATTAATTCCTGGTAATTCCAGTGCATGTCTGTCTTCTGCCTCCCTCCTGTACATGACACATGGCAGACGTGTCGGTGGTCTGTGGGCTCACACTCCTTGTCGCCGTGCGTGTTTCCAGGACTCTCCTCTGAAGGCCGTGCAGATGTTGTGGGTCAACCTCATCATGGACACCTTCGCCTCGCTCGCCCTGGCCACCGAGCCGCCCACCGAGGCGCTGCTGCTGAGGAGCCCGTACGGCCGCCAGAAGCCGCTCATCTCCCGCACCATGATGAAGAACATCCTGGGACACGCCATCTACCAGCTGACCACCATCTTCATCCTGCTCTTTCTCGGTCAGTCAGCTTTTGGCAGGTTCTCTCTCAGACGGCACAAACCAGCTCGACATGTGATGAGCAGCGTTCTCACTCACAACAGATAAATCCATGATACATTCACCACTGGAGATGAATGGATGGATGTTCAGTTATATTTTAAAGAAAACAGCCTGTGGAACGTCTGGTAAAGTCAAGACTTGATGAATGATGAGCCGACTGTGGCTCAGCTGCAAGGTTGCAGGTCCAATCCCCATCTCCCCCTGTCCATATGTTGAGTGGATAGAAGATTGACAATAACAATCACAAACAGTGCTGAACAAAAATACAATGGGCCACCTCCAGTATGCATGTTTTGCATCTTTCTCTGTCAGTTTAGTCCATTTAGTTGTTGATGTCACGTTCCTTGTAGGGGTTCCATTTCTTCCAGTTTCTCTAAAATGTATGTCCCTTGAGTTTAAAGTAATAAGTCATCTTTTCCATTGTGTAAATGTCCTCGATTTCGAACCATTGCTCCATGCTTGGTGTTTCCACTTTGTGCCAGTTCCTGGTCATGATTCTGATTCTGAGTTTCAGTGCAAGAAACCAATCCCAACCATGGTCGCCTTCACCATTGGTGTGTGAATGTGATGGAAGCACTTTAAATAGCAGGATTTAAAACATGGCAACCATATATAATAATATAAAACCAGGAGATCTATTTATGTTCGTGCATGAAACAACTTCTTTCTGGGATTATAAAAAAGTATTTTCTACTACTTCTACTGTAATCCAAGTACCTTAATAGAATAATGTTTGACATGCAGTCAAGATGCTGCCTTTGAAATCACTTTCAGCACCGAGAAACACTTCTAAAAAATATTTTTTAACCACGTTCAGATGGCCTATAAGGAAAGCTGTGGACCAGCACGTTGTGACAATATTGAGAAAAGTGCTTTATTAATAAACATAGGCCACAAGTGAAAACACAAGCTGAATCGCAGCCTACGGCGTCGTGAGTCGATGAAAATATGCGATTGTGCAAGAATAACACATTGTGACTATGAACATGAACGGAGCCCCACCATTGTGGCATTCATGTGTTTGGAAAGAAATCCCCCCAGAAAAGGAGCAGGAAGAGAATATGGCTCGGAGAGAGACGCCAACTTGGATCTTTCATTCAGTGCCATGTTCCAATGATTCCGAATAGGCAGCATGTAGTAATGGGGACAGCCTGAAATGTCTTGAAAAATTCGACTAGGAATCCATCATTGACTTTGCATACTTTTTGGATATTTGGCTTATCACCATATTCAAAGTATGTAGAGTGTGATTGTAGGATAAGTCGTCCAGCATCGCTAGAGGTGATGAGATCAAATTCTATCTGTGAGTGAATCATTGTTTGAGTAAACCAAGTGAGGGAGACGTGGCATGACTGGAGAGTTGAAATAATCTTACTGTGCGGGACTTGTTCAGATGGCCGGGGGTACAACATACAGAAGAACAAAACATATCCCCGGTGTCTCCTGATCTGTCCTACTGCTGCACGGTGTGGTTCACCTGCAGAGGACAGGAGGCCGGCAGAGAAAAAACAGTTATTGGGATTCACACTACCTCTCCTCAAAGACACTAACATTGGCCGACTTCAAAAGAAGGCCACATCCATCTCAAAATGACCCCACCCACCCTGGACACCACCTGTTCCCCCCCCTTCAGTAAAAGACACAGGGCATTAAAGGGTTAGGGTTAGCACCCACCCTAACCCACAGACTGTCAGATTTTTCACCGCTGCTGTAACCCCCTTTTGAACTACATTTGTAAATACTTTTGTTTTTACTTTAGTTTGTTTCTCCTAGTCTTGGTTTTTAATATTTAATACTTGATATTTTATTTTCTTCACAGTTCTGTATTTTACTCTGGTGTCAGTCCCAAAGCGCTTCACATCGTCATCACATTAACCCATTCATTCGTATGACGGAGGCTGTGGACACATTTTAAACCTGTTTCCCCTCACAGGAGACGTCATCTTCGACATTGACAGCGGCAGGAACGCCCCCCTCCACGCCCCGCCGTCCGAGCACTACACCATCATCTTCAACACCTTCGTCCTCATGCAGATATTCAACGAGTTCAACGCCCGCAAGATCCACGGCGAGAGAAATGTCTTTGACGGCGTCTTCAAGAACCCCATCTTCTGCTCCATCATCATTGGAACACTCCTCACACAGGTGACGTCAGGACGGGGGGAGTGTGGCGGTGGGGGGGCGGGCGTGTGGGGCGGTGGCGGGGTTTAGCGGGTGGGCGGTTGTTGAGCAGTTTAAACAAACCTCTGTTGTGGCTCCGTCTCCCCTACAGTTTGTAATCGTGCAGTTTGGAGGGAAACCGTTCAGCTGTGTGAGTCTGACCATCGAGCAGTGGTTGTGGTGCATCCTCCTCGGCTTCAGCAGCCTCCTGTGGGGACAGGTGATGATCCGCTTTTTAATCTGCGTCTCGCACAATGACAGACACAGGTTGTACGACAATACAAATGTTGGTCCTGTGACTCAGATGGTGTCCTCCATCCCCACCAAATGGCTGAGGTTCCTGGCCACAGCAGGCCACGGCACGCAGCAGGAGGAGATCCCCGAGGAGGAGCTGGAGGAGATGAAGGACCTGGATGAGATCGACCACGCCGAGATGGAGCTGAAGAAAGGCCAGGTGCTGTGGTGCCGCGGCCTCGGACGCATCCAGACGCAGGTAAACGTTTTCAGACACACAAGTCATTATCTTATTGTATCACATCCCTGCTACTTCTTCTCGTATTGATACTGACCAGCACTGCAGCACCAGCAGTAACAATGGAGGCAGTGTTGAGTTTAGGAGGAAATAGTTCTAGCAGAGTGTCTGTAACACCTGATACACCTCTTCAGATCATGTCTCCTTCTCAAGAACAACATCAGTCCTGTGGTGCCATCAGAGCTATATGGTCACTCAAAAAAATAACTTCTCTTGGCATTTTGCCAGTATGTTGATTTAGAATGATGCCCCCTGGTGGATTGAATGCTAAATGTTTGTTTCAAGAGTAGATATATGGACATATTAAAGCAGTGATGGGTATACTGGTTGAGGCTCTTTCGCCTTTTAACTGTTTTAGTACCTTCACAGTCACATTTTGTTTGGTGACAGCTGAGCATGTGATGAAGATTTTAGTTGACAAACTACCGAACCATTCTTATATTCAAGAGTTAATGTGTCACCTCAAAGGTTGAGATAGGAATACCATTGAAAATGTGATAACGATGCAAATTTATACATAATTCAGTCTTATCTAAAGAGGCGCTCTGAGCCAAATGCAGCTCCAGACTTGTGAGTTGCAGACTCCTGAACTAGTTTGTCCTTGGTCCAAAAAGAGTCATCAGAGGTTACAGCTTCTGGACACTGCTGACTAAAATGCAACCTGACAAAACTCTAATAGGCAGAATGAAGACAGACTGGGACCCCATTTACACAACAACACTTTCAAGTAAAAACACAAAACCTTTGATGCGTTTTGGGTGTCTGTTTACACGACAACAGTGCTCGGAGACACTGAAAAGTCAACTTTCTGAAAACTCTGAGTCTCCGTGTAGATGGTGGGAGCGGAACCTTTTGAAAGACTGCTACTGGTCATGCACACCACGGCCATAGTAAATAGTTCTTGTGCGAATGCTCAGTAGATGGACAATCAGAACAAGGTTTCCTCTGTGGTGTCATCATGACTCCCAGTCCATATTCTCCTGGACTTGGTAGTTTTATTTTGACAGTCACCGTAATAACAATCCAACTTGGTGGTCTGTCCATACAAATGTCCGTGTTCTCCCATTGTTAATGTTTAGAGTGTATTGTTGTCTGTGGGCATGTGTGTGTGGTTTCATTACAAAAACAGCGCCCACTAGTGGCCCAACACGAAAACCACATTGTTTTGTAAAGTTAGTTCCTTAAAATGAAAAAGCAGAAATGATTTGTCTTCACTTGAAACGTTTTTGTGTAAATTTGGTCCAAAATGATTCCCCACCTCCCTCAATGCACCAAAGTGTCCAACATGTTTGATCTATTGGCGTGTGTCTGAGTCTGAGCTCTCTGTCTTCGTCTCAGATCCGTGTCGTGAAAGCCTTCAGAGACAGCGTGTCGCCCTACGAGGGCCTCGAGACCCCCGAGTCTCGCAGCTCCATCCACAACTTCATGACCCACCCCGAGTTCCGCATCGAGGACTCTGAACCTCAGATCCCCATGATCGATGAGAACGAGAGCGGGGACGAGCCCCCCACCAAACGGAACTCCATCCCGCCGCCGCTGACCGAGCTGCCCCCGCTGCCCCACCTGACCGAGCTGCCCCCCGTCTCCAAGCTGCCCACCCTGCCGCATGTCCCCGCGTCCCCGAACAACAACACTTTGGACCGTATCGTACCGCTGCACAAAGACCCGTCCCGCTCTGGCCTGATTCCCCCCAACTCGGCGGGGCTGCCGCCCTGTCCGGGGAGCCCCCTGCACAGTCTGGAGACCTCGCTCTGAGCCCCCGCCCACTTCCTCTTCCCTTGGGACTGTTTGGATGCGAGGAGCGGTGTTGACGTTGTTTCCAGGAATAAAAAACTTGTTCAAAGCGGACTTGTCTGAGCGGTTCTCCTCAGGACGCCCTCTGCTGGGTTTTTTTAGGCTCCGGGAAGAAGAAATGGTTGCCGTCTTGTTCGGCTCACACAGACTGCCGTTTCCTGCTTCAATAGACATCGACTCCACAGTCTTTGTTTAGGATAAGTGTGTTTGTGAGGTGATTGACCAATAATCTGTTCCCGACATGTAAATATTCATGTGGAAATAGCAAGAGCTCGTTTGAAGGTGCAGCGTTTCCCACGAGTTCAAGTTAGCTTTGTGTCCAGAGGCCTGTACTGTGAAGCAGAGTTCCAGCTCATCCAGGTAACTTAGTGACCAATCAGCTCTGTTGGTAAACAATTGTTCATTTCTGGACAATGTCTGAATGAATGATACGTCTGGTAAAGTGGAGCCGCTTCCTGTATTTTAATCCTGTTTCCCAGTGCAGGCCTCCGGTTTTACTTTGAGGATCTGAGACCAGATGTGTAGCGTCACTTACAAACGTGTTTGTTTCTTTGTTTGTAGACAGAACGGATGACGTAAGTGTTCAATGTTGGGTATCATTCTAGTATCTTTTTTAAGAAAAACAGTTGTAGGTTGTTGTTTTAAAATATGTAAAACCACAAAATATTAAAAGTAAAAAAAAGAAAAAACAATCTACAATGTTTTCTTTCATATCAAACCTGTCCCTGATGCTCCCCACAATAATCGTTTGGGAACTTCTGCATGTGACCTGACTCGGAGTGTGGGGAGTGGGCAGTCCTCTGTGATGCTTCTCTTTCAGGGTAGCAGGCGGTCCTCCTGTAAGGTGTTCTGAGATCCAGGTGTCCACTTTGTCCACCCTCATCTCAGTCACTCAGTCTGAGTGTCAGGCCACGTTTTCTCGTTTGGGCCTCACATTTACATATAAACGCAGCTGCGAGTCAACACAAACAATGATTTGTGAAAACTCCAGCCACAGTGAGGATTTTGAAAAACTCTGTCTCCATTTGCATTTAAAGAAGGGGAGGCGGAGATCCGCGTCACAGTCCGTGACCTCGTGTTTTTTCCAGGATTTTGATTGGCTATCATGACTTCATGCTCCTGCAGTTTTGGCTGCGCATAATAATTCTGAACCAGGTGTCTATGTGGGTCGTGTAAATGAAGTTTGTTTTGTAAATGTAGAGTAAGAAATACCAGTTTTTGTAAGTTTTTGAGAGGACTGAAGTCACTTCTTTAGAGAGGACTGATCTCACTTCTTTAGGGAGGACTGATGTCACTTCTTTAGAGAGGACTGATGTCACTTCTTTAGGACTGATGTCACTTCTTTAGAGAGGACTGATGTCACTTCTTTTGCACTGATGTCACTTCTTTAGGGGGGACTGATGTCACTTCTTTAAGTAGCACTGATGTCACTTCTTTAAGAAGGACTGATGTCACTTCTTTAGGGAGGACTGATGTCACTTCTTTAAGAAGGACTGATGTCACTGCTGTTGGGATTTATGGTTGGTTATTAGCATATAATTACTGTAAGTAATAGATTACTGAAAGTAATAAATCACGAAGTAATTTATGAAAAATTTTAATTATTAATGGAAGTAAACAGTCATTTACTCATTAACAACTCCTAAAGTAATTGCGTAATTACTTAAAAAAAAAAAAAAGAATAAATATTAATTAATTAATAAGTACTAATTTGCATACATTTGTTATTTATGTATTAATAATAAATCGGGGCACCACCAGATAAACTGGAAATAGCTAATACCAAAATATCAGTCTCGTTTGTAAAAGTTAATTTAAGTTAGTTAATATTGCTGCATAAAATATAACAATCTTAAGTAAAATGGAAGGTGTGAGATCCGAGCACAGACTGTTACAAACCAGTGAATTGTCAACAATAAATACACAATAATCACCAAGAAGCATTCAATTCAGCTAACAGGCGTTTATCAATAAAAATTTATTCATTCATAAATAATTCTGAAATCATCTCATAAATCAACACATTCAAATAGCAAATGACATCTAACACGGAGATCTAATCTATTAAACAGCAACACTATGTACAAAGAGTGTGTGTGTGTGTGTGTGTGTGTGTGTGTGTGTGTGTGTGTGTGTGTGTGTGTGTGTGTGTGTGTGTGTGTGTGTGTGTGTGTGTGTGTGTGTGTGTGGTCAGGTGTGATGAGTGTGAGTGGGATAATGACCTCGAACGTCCACCAGGTGGAGGCAGACGTCGGCGGGTCAATGCGGTGACTGTGACGACCACTAGGGGCGTGCGGCGGCGCGCAGAGGGAGAGCGCAATGACTTGGTGTGTCCACCAGGTGGATGTCAAGAGGGACTGCGATGACCCACGCGACCACTAGAGGAGTTTGACTCGCTCTTTCTGGGGACGCGGCGGTTGCTTAGCGGCCAGATAAACAAGACGTCCGTCGAGCGCGCATGCGCGAGGACGGTCTCGGAGCGAGGCAGTCTACCGAGGGCGTAACGAACGGGCGGTCCCGTTGGCCCGGTTCTGAGCACCGGAGTCCTAAGTGGAGGTCGGGACCTGCAGTTAGAACTCTTGTGATCAAGGCAGATCTGCCCTTGCAGCAGGTTACATGCAGTTGGTGTGTGTGAGCGTATCTTGATCAGATAAGGGGGGAGCAGGGCTGCGAGGAGATCCGGGTTAGTGGAGAAAGGGGGAGAATGAGATAGGATGAAGACAAGAGAAAGACAAAGAATTCTGCGAGGCTCGGTTCTGAACCCTGGTTCCTCCACACAGAGCTCCCAGTGGGCCTGGAGCTCATATGGACCTCTGGTTCTGAGGTGGAAAACCAGAGTCCTGGACTTGGTTGGTGCGCGTAAACGCACGTACACAAACATATGAGATGCTGCGGCCTTCTGAGCGGCACATTGAAACACATTGCATTTTCAACAGAACATCATTCTAACTATTCTCTGCCCAGACAAAAGCTCTCTCACCATCCGGTTCTGCTGTTGGTTCTGGGAGGCTGTGGTAACTGGTTGTTACTGGGTCTGAATTCAGCGCCCTGAATTCAGAGGCTTGGCTCCAGCTGCAGGAGTGGATAGCTGAGAGGACGATTTTGGAGAGGAGACGATGGCTCTGGTCTCCAGAATCCCCAAAAAAGCAGGAAAAATAGAGAAAACAGACGACGTAGTCCAAACTGGGTCCTGCTCGTCCAGCGGACTGGTCTTGGTGTGTCTTTTATTCCTATTGGGTGCTCTCTATACCATCCTGAGGTAGGAGAGCTATGTCTCTCCCTCGATGGTCAGATTGAGAAGCAGAGTGTTGGTCGGAGAAGTTTCACCCAGGCTTGAATTTCGGACCCCTGTGGTGTTTGGGTCGGGTTCGAACATCCTCATTGGCCACTTCCGGGGTCTATCTCGCTCCCCCGCTGTTTTATGGCCTATTTATTGTTGCTGGTGTTTTTCCTCTGGGGGAGAAACTTCTGGAGGAGTTCACTGGAATCTTAAGCCCAACACTTCTTTAGAGAGTACTGATGTCACTTCTTTAAGAGGACTGATATCATTTCTTTATAGAGGACTAATGTCAATTCTTTAGAGAGGACTGATGTCACATCTTTAAGAAGGACTGATGTCACATCTTTAAGGAGGACTGATGTCACTTCTTTAAGACGGACTGATGTCAGTTCTTTAACGTTGAACAATGTCACTTCTTTAAGAAGGACTGATGTCAACTCTTTAGAGAGGACGAATGTGACTTTTTTAAGATGGACTGATGTCACTTCTGGAGAGAGGACTGATGTCACATCTAGAGGGAGGACTGATGTCACTTCTTTAGAGAGGACTGATATCACTTCTTTAAGATGGACTGATGTCACTTCTTTAGAGAGGACTGATGTCACTTCTTTAAGAAGGACTGATGTCACTTCTTTAGAAAGGACTGATGTCACTTCTTTAGGGAGGACTGATATCACTTCTTTAGAGAGGACTGATGTCACTTCTTTAGGGAGGACTGATGTCACTTCTTTATAGAGAACTAATGTCACTTCTTTAAGGAGGACTGATATCACTTCTTTATAGAGAACTAATGTCACTTCTTTAAGAAGGACTGATGTCACTTCTTTAGGGAGTACTGATGTCACTTCTTTAGAGAGTGATGATGTCACTTCCTCAGGGAGGACTGATGTCACTTCTTTATAGAGTACTTATGTCACTTCTTTAAGAAGGACTGATGTCACTTCTTTAGAGAGTGATGATGTCACTTCCTCAGGGAGGACTGATGTCACTTCTTTATAGAGTACTTATGTCACTTCTTTAAGAACGACTGATGTCACTTCTTTAGAGAGGACTGATGTCACTTCTTTAGCACTGATGTCAATTCTTTAGAGAGGACTGATGTCACTTCTTTATGAAGACACAAAATTGGTATCAGAACAACACGAGTGACTGTGAAAGAATCTTTCCACCTTGGGAGCCGGGATAAAAACTTCATGGGTCCAGTGGATCTGAACACTGGTGTTGTGTAAACTGACCCCCCCAAAAGTGAAGAAAGTTTTGCGGATACACTCGTATTTGTTGTTGTGTGAACGGGGCCACAGATAGACGCCTCATTCCGTGCTGGGGAGTGATCCAGCGTCGGCGCCATATTGAATGGGGCATCTCACTCTCCAGTGGCACCAGAGTCAACGGGGGGGTTACCACAGAATGAGCAACTTTACCCATGTCTTGTTTACAAAAACTTAAAGCAAGGCTGAAGAGAGACGACCAGTTCCCTGAAAGTGTACTTCAGACCGATGATGTATTTGTATTTGATATGTCCGATACAGCTGTGAGCATCAGAGTCTGGTCAGATTAAAATCTCTCCATACACACCTATTTGCTTCTTACATGTTATAACTAAATACATATGTTAACTTCCTTTTTACTGACACACACACACACACACACACACACACACACACACACACACACACACACACACACACACACACACACACACACACACACACACACACACACACACACACACACACACACACACACACACACACACTCACACACACACAGCAGTAGACTGTTGGCAAACACCATAAATTGGCCAAAAAAACAAACAAACAGAATTTTTTGGCAAAGATTCATTCCAACACAACTGAGTAAAAAAAGTGTGTGAGTCGATGGGGTGTCTCCGTATATTATGTCTAATGACGTAAATATGGATGGAACGCCGGAGAGCACCAGGGGTGTCAGATGTCACTCACTGTTTTCAGATCAAACTGTGCAAAAACCACACACCTCAATTAAAACCAGCCCAAATCTCAGCCTGTGTATGAATAATATAAACCGTAAAACTATTACATGTGTAACAATGAACACACCATAAACACACAAATGCACGAAATAAACAAATTTAAAAAGTAAGACAGTTTGGCTCCCCAAATGGCGAACCCATGTAGATCCATTTTCAGGTGGTTGGTAAATACAAGCTGATGAGCGAAAGAATAAAAAAGAGCACAGCTTTTAACATTGTGGTGGAGCCGCTTCCTCTGGTGCTTATCAGTGTTGGGATGTATGGTTGGTTATTAGAATTAAATTACTGTAAGTAATAGATTATTGAAAGTAATAAATTACTGGAAGAATTTTAAGAAAAAATGTAATTATTAATCGAAGTAAACTGTCATTTACTCATTAACAACTCCTAAAGTGTGTGTGTGTGTGTGTGTGTGTGTGTGTGTGTGTGTGTGTGTGTGTGTGTGTGTGTGTGTGTGTGTGTGTGTGTGTGTGTGTGTGTGTGTGTGTGTGGAGTTGAGTGTGGATGTAATGACCTTTAATGTCCACCAGAGGGGGGCAGACGTTGGCGGGTCAGTGGGGTTGAGTGTGAGTTGGTGTAATGACCTTGAACGTCCACCAGAGGGAGGCAGACTTGGGGGGGACAGTGTAATGGCCATAGTAGACGCCGCTCGACCGCTTCCACCTCTTGGTGCTGGCGAGCGGTGGCGCCGCCATCTTGGCCCGGTCGTCCGCGCCGCTCAGTCTAATCTGCTTGGCAGGAGTAATGAAGTGTCAGAGACTTTAATCGATCATAACTGGCAGAATACTAAACTGATCTTCACCTGGTTTTCTTTCCTGCAAGCATCAGACATATAGGTCTGATACAGGATACATGGTCTGGTGTATTTTGATGTTCATAGTGGATTAAACAATCAGAATGTTCTGATTTGTGATCTATGATAGGTCATTTATAAAACAACATCAACACACACACACACACACACACACACACACACACACACACACACACACACACACACACACACACACACACACACACACACACACACACACACACACGAAGCAGAAGCAGAAGAAGATTGTTCGACTCAGCCATTTTAATAAGTTGAAAAAATTATATCAAAACCCATTTATAAGATACAACACAAAAGACAAGTTATCGATCACAACAAAATCTAGATTTTTTTTGTTCTATTAATTCATTTCAGGCATATGGCACTTCACATGTGTACAATCATATACTTACCAATGTCCATATTGTCTATATCTACACACACATACAAATACATCTATTTACAGCATATGATGATAATATAAATAAATGATACATTATGAATTTATATTCAGAGAAAATAGACAATCGATATTTAAGTATTCCCGCATACATATAAACATACAGACACACGTACATACCTCATATATGTAATTTACATGCCTGAAAAGGGGCAGCAAGAAGTAAAATCTATCAAATACTCCATAATTCTACTTTATAAATCTTTATAAATCTTTCTGTATTAAAAAAAATGAAAATGAAGATTTAGGATGAACACATCCATTTTAAAATGTTCCCTGCAAACCACAGAGAACTCACTCAGTGAATCCTTCCTCCTCAAAGCCACCTCCCTCTTCTTCCTCAAGTCTTTGTCTTTGGGAAACCTTCAAAATGAAAACAGGAGATTTGTGAGTCAAAACAAAAACTTTTTAAAAAGGAGATTAAGCTTATTTTCTCCTTTCTTGCTATTTTCTTCCTTCAGATTTCTTACAGCCTTTCTTCAACAAAACTCATATTTTGATGCATAAATGTTGATAACAAACCAAAGCTGCTGAAACTGTCGGTAAACCTGTTTCCATCTTTTCTCCAGTCACATGTCGTCAGTGTTTCTCAGTCTGTGTTTCTCAGTCGGTGTTTCTCAGTCAGTGAGGAGGAGGAGACATAAGAGGACTCTTTCTTCTGTTAGGGTTTAAGAATTACATGTGAACAATCCAGCCTGTGTCACCTGGTACAATGTGCTGGTCCATGTTATACCTGCAATATTTGGTTTATTTCTACAACAGCATTCTTGAGTCAGTTGTAATCTCAGTCTGTATTGTGGAACATTTGATTTATAAAGTCTCAGTTGGACTAATAGCAGGTGAACAAGCTGTAAACAAAGTCCAGCTCATGGCAGCTGCTACGAGTTCACTGGTGGACAGAAATACACAACAATAAGTTTAGATTGACAAAATTCAAACAATAGTAATGTTCCATCTTACCTGTGAAAAGTAATCCCAGAGCCCTGCTTCCTACACGGCGCTCTGGTGTCTTGGATTCTCTGCTGCTGCAGTTTGTGTTTATGGACTTGACGACCCCTCCAAGATGGCCGCTGTATTTCCTGCTCCGCGGCAGCCTATGCTGCGTCTACTCTTTAATATTTCTATGGTGATGGCTATGAAAGTGTCCACCTAGTGATGGATGAGTTGGTATACCCATCCAAGATGGCGGTGCTGATGGGGGTTCTCATCGATGCACAGCTGAGTTGCCATGGCGATCGAAAGACGCTTTCTGAGGTCACGTGACGACCGGGTGGCTTTGTCGGCTCGGTTCTGAACGCCAGAGTTTTAACTGGATGTCGAAACATGCAGTCAAAACTCTGGCGACAATACGGATGTTATCCAGCGGCACGAGGGAGCCGTTTGGTTGCTAAATGTGACTGTGAGTGACCATTTATCTAACCGCGATTACCGAGCGGTGGCGGATGAAGTCAGCGTTAGTGAAAGAGGGAGAGAAGAAGAGGTCTGGCGAGAAAGTTCGGTTTTGATTCCTAGTAGTGTAACAATACATCGATCCACATCGTCATCTTTAAGATACGCCTTTATTTTGAAATTCACTTAACTCGTCTGTACATCGGCGTCATCATTTCCTGCGCACTTTCCCGCCCAGAAAAAGGCGACGTACGCTCGCCTCTTGGAAATAAATCGGCGGGATGGAAATATTTTGGATTCCGACGGAAAGACGGCTCAACAGACAAACTCACTCCGTATGCAAACTGTGTCAGTGCAAGTTAAAATACTCGGGAAACACAACGAACTTGGCCGGGCACCTAAAGAAGAAGCACGTGCTCGACCCGCATGCTAGCTCCGCCGTAACCGTGTCTGATGTCCCGCGAGCTTTGACCAGTTTCTTTACAAAAACTCTAAAAGAGCGATGAGGATCACAGGAGCCATTTCATATTTCATTTGTAAAGATAAGAGACCTCACAGTGTTTTATTGTTACACCCCGACTGTTTACACTCTTTATTTAATGCCTGACATTAGAAATAAACTTGTCAAATCATAATTCAGTTGTTTTTTGTGAGTTGATATGAATGTAAATGATTGTGTGAGTTGGGTTCTATGACATCACATCATGTCGATCGCAGGCTTGTCAATCGAATCGAATCGAAATCGTATGGTGACAGACTTTGTGACATCGGCAAACATCGTATCGTCGTCCAAACATATCGACATCGTATCGTGATGAAGCTGGTGATTTACTCCTCCGCTGATTCCCGGTTCCTTCCCGTTGCTGAACGCCGCGTACACAAACTGCGGCAGCGTTATCAGCGGCACAGGAAAACACAGAGCACATATATCGTCTTCAGGCTAGTTTAACAACCCTGCCCTGACCGGAGCTCTTTTACTGTTTGTTTGTCTCGGGTTGTTCAGCACCGAGTGGTGCTCTGCGGGTTCCGTGAGGCTGTGGTAACTTGTCCGTTGCCGGGTCTGGATTTCGGAAGTGGGTTTCATCAAAGTTTGAATTTCCAGGTCACTTTGACCAATGAGTGGCTGGAAGCGAGAAACTCTGCATTCACTGCTGAGTTTCTATTGGTTCCCAACCTGGGAACTCCGATGGTCGCTGTCTCCCCCCTGCTGTTCCTCTGTTCCTGGTGTCCCACCCTCTGGAGAACATGAACTGCATGACGGTGTTCAGTGGACTCTTGGGCCCAACACCAGTGACGTCAGTCACACGTCAGTGATGAGGCAGTCGCATGTAGAAAAATATCTGAGTTGGTACCACATAGGTACCAGTGTGCCAGTGTGCAAAGCTTCTCAAAGATAGATCTATTTAACTTGTGGGTGTGAAATAATGAGGCTGTATTACTCTGCCTTACCTCCTAACTCCATAAAAATATTTTGGAAAAAGAAAAGAAAAAAGAAAGAACTTTTCTGAAGGAATGATTGAAAACATCCCCCCCCCACCCCCACCCCCCACCCCAATCCCCACCCACCCCATCCCCCACCCCCTTGTCGAGAGACAAGGAACAAAATGCTTTTTCATGTAATTCCAGCAGAACCTTTATTAATGTGGAATTCATTACATTAATATTGATACGTGTTTAAGCAAAGGTTTTATAATACGAGACATTTACAATCAGAAGTCTTCCAGGCGGAGCTGGTTCTTCCTGTGTAACTCTACAATCTACTTATACAGACAAACTTCACACATCCACATGACCCTCACCTCCCTCCAACACACCTGTAATACTTCAAGATGTTTAACACTACACTGTATTCTCAGCTCAGTGGTTAAATACCAAATACACAAAAAGGAAGAAAATGACTTTACAGATTTAGAGACATAAAATACTTCATTTGAGTTGAGATTTGTTCAAAATTATAACCATTTGTCGGGTTTAAATATCAGGTGTTCTCATGCAAGTTTCTACACAGGCAGATATTTCCACGTTTTCTCGTCGAAACATGTGTTTGTTCATCAAAGTCATGTTTCTCCAGAGCCTTCAGGATCCCGGAAGGACAAAAAGTCCCGTCTTCATATCTCAGGAGGTCCTGGCTCAGACGGTTCTCATCACATCCCGTCATGTCTGAGCTGCATCCTGAAAGTAAAGCTTCTGACGAGGACTCATCTTCACAGCAAGCATCTCAACGTGTCCTTCGCCTTCTCGTCTTCAGAGCTGTATCCGGGTGGAGCGGCGGCGGCGGCGGCGCCCGTAGCCATTACAGCCCATCTTTTTCTCAGGGGCCTTATCCTCCTTCTGCTTGTTGTTGAGGTCGTACAGCCGGTGCACCAGGTCATGGTACACGCACGTGATGAAGATGCAGCCGCTCGTTTTCACTGACGTTGACCGCTTGGCCCTCATGCGAGGCTCAACGCTGAGAGACGGAGATAAAACAAATAAAAGCGATGTCATAATCACAAAATGTGATGTTTTTCAGGGGGGGGTTTAAGTTTCTTGTGAAATATCACATTATAATCCTAACAAGCAGAAGAAACCCCTTGATCACATGGACATGGCCACCTTTATACAGGTTTAGGGGCGCCGGTCCAGGGGCCACAGTGGCCTTTAGGTCCCGCTTACACAACAACGTTCCAAGCAACAACACCTGCTTTGTTTCAGAAGGGTTTGGCGTTTACACAGCAAAAGCAGAGACACTGGAAATTATGTAGTCAGCATGCGATGCCAGGAGGCGGGGCTGCTGCTTGATTTTGTAATGAAATCACATGAATGAAACAAAACGCTACAAAGACAATGGAGAGTACCCAACATTCGTATGGACAGATGATGAATTTCATGCTATGAGAGGAGAATCCCAAGAATGAAGCTGGGACTCATGCCACTATGGAGGTCGCCACATTTGTCACTCGAGCATGAGCAGAAGGACACGGCGGTGGTGTGCATGTGCAGCAACAGCGCTCCGTAGCCTCCGGCTGTCCCCGCGGGTGGAGTCGGGAGCGTCAAAGAAAAGTTCATGAAAAAGTGACCGTTGCAGTGGCTCCGGGTACCGTCGATAGACAATGACAGATATCCAAAACCTAAACGAGGCCTGTTTTGTGAACCCTGAGTTAACCCTTTGTTTGTCTAAACTTTCATTCATGACGCCAGCTTGTCGAGATTAGTGTGTTTACATATACATACATTTCTGAATGCATTCAGTTCAGGGGCTACATACAGTCCAGTGTAACCTGAGGAGGGCCCTTTCAGTGGCGTGAAGCCATAACTGGGTTTTTTTTAAGGATTATATGTAAAGTTTTTCTTTGTTTTGGTGTAAAGAGCTTTGAAAAACATGAATGCTGTAACAAAGAGTTTGTGGCATTTGTCTGTATTTCCTGCAGGAGGCTCCCTTAAAATTGACATAATGGGTCTTATTTTCATGTTTTGGAAAAAGATTTAAAATGATGTCTAACTTTTCCGAAAATGAGCTCAATCTTCCTTTCACAGTGTGTCTTTACGCTGATGATACGTCACTAATCCGAGCTCCATCTGGTGTTATCGTCACTATCAGCTTAATAAAACAGACAACTCTGCTTCATATATTACAAACAACACAAGTATCTTTTTTAATCTGTGAAATAAGCATTAAAAATTCAAGTCAGTAACTTTACATAAATATATGTAAACACAAGACAATTCTTTTGTTTTTGGAACAGGAATAAATATTAACAATCTGAGCCAATGTTTTTAAACTCATCTACACAACAACAACCAAACGGTTGTGTTAACTTTACTGTGTTTCAATCGGTTTTCAAAACACCAAATACTACTACTACTACTACTACTACTACTACTACTACTACTACTAAAACATCTCAAAATGCTATAAATGAAGAGCAAAAATATACTAATAAGAAAAAAAGATAAAATCAGATAAAAGCAGGGTTCAACAAGGTTGGTATAACCCATTAAAAAGAGAAAAAGAGTTAGAGGTCATGGGTCTTTGTAAATAGGAAAGTATTTAGTCCTTAGTACAGTACCCATAAGCCCTCAGCGTTCCCAAGCACCAGACGGGTAAAATGAAGATATACAACGAGGCGGGGATATTGCTGGATAGAAAGATGACCTGACGATCCTGAGACAGGAAAAACAATAAGTTCACTTTACTTGGATTTAATTTTTCATGTAAAAGAAATATGTATTTTAAACAAAGAACAATCTTGCTTGATCAACATTAATAAATTATGCAAAAAAGTTGCCTTTTTTCATTAGATATAGTATAATTTATTCGATTATTGTATGTTTGACACGCCTGTCGGAGGACGAGGACTTCTCCCAGCTTTGGTCCCTTTTTTCTAAAAAGACTCTGTATTTTCTGTCCTCCAGCACATATTGTGAGCGGTGGTTGTCAGATGGAGTTTTGTTCCTCTGGTAAGTTTCTGGTTACCTGCTCGGACCTGAGAAGAACTTTTCCTGCTGGCCTGAGCTCTGCTCCCCGGTGATCTCCACCCCGTGGTGAGGGTCTCTCCTCACGTGGTTCTGCAGACGTCCTCTCAACCTCCACAACCACAACAGAGCCCGTCAGACACATCACATCGCTTCACGTCAAGTCATACTGAAAAGCTTTCTGGAATTTCCTTCAAGAAAACCTGACTTTTCTGCTATTTAGATGCACTAATTTGCTGACAGATTATTCATCCACACTAACCCCTCAGCTGATTTTAACTCATTACTCAAGGACACCTTGACTTTAAAACTGTAGTGCTCTGTTTAAATATTCTATTTAAAAAAAGGTAATGTAATGTGTTCTAATGAGGAATGAAAGGTGTCTGGATGGAAAGATGAGGTTGTGAAAATCTCACTGACGTTACATGTGACGTGTGCTCACGTCCTCACAGACGCTCGTTAATCTGAATATTCTGATCAGTGCCGAGGGTGCGACTCCAGAGCTTGTGGGCTCGGCGGGGGGCTTCTCCCCTCGAACACAATGTTCTGCTGCGTTCACCTTCTTCTGGGGCCGCTGGGCTCCTCCGAGGCTCCTCTCAGCAGCACGGTGGTGAAAACACAGCAGCAGATGAAGGTTTGCACTGATAGTCTCATGGTGAGGAGCTGAAAGTGAGGAATCGGGTTCTCTCTGAGGATTCATGCAAAAACGCTGACAGGTGAATAAATACAATTGGTTCATCTATTTTAAATGAGTCTTCAAGTGAGGTTCCTAAACAAGGAGACAAACATGATGATGAAGGAAACAATATCCCAAAGAACCTAAACTCCAGCCCCCAGTTGGACTGGAAATGGATTTTAATTTCTTAATAGAAGAATAAAGTTTCAATGTCGGAAAATAATCTGAACGAGTGGAGACTTACCTCAGCCTGTGCTCAGCTGAATTTAAAAATAAAAGATATTCCGGCTAGAAAAGAGTTGTGCTATGAGTCAAGTGTGAAGTTTGAGAGGCTTTATAGGGGCAGAGAGGGAGGGAGCTGTACCTGGAGGACCGACCCAGAGAGAGAGAGAGAGAGAGAGAGAGAGAGAGAGAGAGAGAGAGAGAGAGAGAGAGAGAGAAAGAGAGAGAGAAAGAGAGAAAGAGAAACTGCTTCTTGGGGCAGAAGGCTGTGTATGCCCGGGGCAGTTACACCGGGGCAGTTGAATTAAAGATTTCACACCTAGTCATCCGTTCAAACAGCTGAGTCAGTTTAGATTAAGGCTGCATTGTCATGGAAACGACAGGAGTGCGATAAATTAGGAAAAGAGCAAGTATCCATCATGAATTATTCTGAGTCCTGCCTCCAGCTGCTGGGAGAGACGCTCGGTAAAGATTAACCATGTTGAAGACGTGAAGATTAATCTGCATCAGTGATTGTTTGTTTTTTTACAAATAACTCCAGCAACCAAAACAGAAAAGAGTCTTTGCTTTCCGACATTACACTTCTTACCACTTCATCCACATTAATATGGTGGATTAGAAACTATCAGTGTGAACACAGTTTCACACCAGCATGGTAAGAGTTTGAGCTCAACACTTAAAAACTGATTTCTGAAACGTCACACGATCTCCTCAGGTTATAATACAGAACACGTCCGTTTATCTTCTCTACTCAAAGTTCTTCGATCCAGACCAGGATTTAGAAAAGAAGATCATTAGGACCTACTTTCAGTGTCATGTTAGAGACAGTGGCGGCTGGTGATACAGTTCTTAAATGGGGCTCCTCTTTATTATTTAATTTCAGCCAATGTTAATACAGTACATTTATAAACCACATTACAACAATCATGCCTTTTTTAGATTAAGAGAAATTCCCAGTGATGCAAAAAATATATAGTTCCTTTAAACAGATAGTGAACAGAGAGCACTTATTGAGACTCTGTTATGAACATACGAATAAACAAATACAAGCAGATGCGTCATTAGTCCCTTTTAGAAAATAAAGGTGTTTTACATCAGAGGCTGTGTCCGAATGTTCCCTCCTTTCTCCTTTCCTATCCACTTTTCCTTAAACCTCCGGAAGGGTTTAAGTGGCGGCCATGATAAGGAACATTTGACTTCTCTATAAGCTCAATGCTTCCTTTAGAACCTCCTTTAGCCTCGGAACCACTGATGCTTCCTTTAGAATCTCCTTTAGCCTCGGAACCACTGATGTTTCCTTTAGAACCTCCTTCAGCTTAGGAACCACTGATGCTTCCTTTAGAACCTCCTTTAGCCTAGGAACCACTGATGCTTCCTTTAGAACCTCCTTTAGCCTAGGAACCACTAATGTTTCCTTTAGAACCTCCTTCAGCCTAGGAACCACTGATGCTTCCTTTAGAACCTCCTTTAGCCTATGAACCACTAATGTTTCCTTTAGAACCTCCTTTAGCCTAGGAACCACTGATGCTTCCTTTAGAACCTCCTTTAGCCTAGGAACCACTGATGCTTCCTTTAGAACCTCCTTTAGCATAGGAACCACTGATGCTTCCTTTACCAAAGGAGACCAGCCCATTCTGTCCCACAATTCCTTGCGGCGACAACATTTAAAGGAACCCGCTCATCGGAGCGTTCAGGGAAACTCAGGATGACTCGACACAGATCATGTTAAGTTACCAAAGCAATAATCTGCCTTGAACAACTTTAAATAATCTAAATCCCAGATCCCAACGATGAATGTTATGTGGATGTTGTAAAAGAAACACAGTAAAGTGATTTTTATGCAGCCTGTTCTCAGTTTGATTGGTTCTTTATTCACCTGGCAGCTGTTTTACTTTAGTTCCTCGTAGCCTGGAGCCTCTTTTCCTTTGATTTCAATTCAAACCTTGTGATATTTGAGATTATATCAGTGGTTAGAGACTCAGGGAAAAGTGTGAGAAATGTACTTTTTGTTGTCCATTTTCGGAAATTTACCAAATTTTGATTTATGTAATAACTTTATTGGCCACCAGTGGGCGCTGTGTAGGTTTTTATGAATGAAGACGTCTGACTAGGGAGACCCATGAAAAAGCACATGAAGAAGCGTCATCATATTATTAAAAATGTGCTCATAAACTGTTCTGTGATATATATCTGTAAGATAATGGGATTTTTAAACACAGAATATGAGACAATATCATGTAAGAATCTTTCATTGGATTTTATCCTGCAGCAACAGGAAACATTTCAACTTGTTAAAGTGCACTGCTTTAAAACATAATGACATCATTGCATGTTACAACAAGCAAAGAATTATAAACATTATCATTGTCATTATCAAACTCTGTGTCTTATTATGATGAAGATCTTGATCCCATTCTGTAAATATCCTCTGTCATGTTTCAACATAAAACTTTAGCATATTGGTAGATTTTTGTTGTTGATCTGATATTGTAGTTTAAAATGGTGAGTTTGCCAGAAGCTCATCAACAGGTGGTCCTGAAACCGAGGCGGGACACGAGCAGAGCGAGTGGAGTTTCTCCACTACCTCAACAGTTTTATCTCAAACATCCCTCGGTACAAATCGCAAAACTCTACTCCGTTATTCTTCTACTGAGCTCCACCATAAGATCTCCTTCACTACCGGGCTGCATAGTGATGAGAACCGGACTGCCTGTGTGTCTGCAACCTGTGGCTCTAGGGGGGCGAATGTGGCTCTTCTGCTCCTCTGTTGTGGCTCCTGGAAGGTTTCAGAAGCTGAAACATTTTTATTTTCATTTATTTGCATCAGATTTTCAATAGTAAAGAATGAATCAAAGCTGCAAGCAGCGTTGAATGGGTCCTCGCACCCACACACCTTGAAACGTGGTGCATACTGAGGGCTTGTTCACGTCAGAGCGTAATGGAAATGTGGCCAAACAATATTACATTAAAGCGCCAAATATGTCAGATTTCAGGCGTTTCACTCGTAATTTAAAATGGCAGACTTCCTTTTGAAAGTGTGTGTGTGCACGAAGGTCTGAGCATGTTCAGGCCAACAAAACTGCAGCAGTTTGCGCAGTAGTAGAAACTAAAACATGTCCTCTACTCAGTGCCCATTCCGGGTTTTCTCTCTTTGAATTTCTGTGAGATCACCGAACAGGCAAAGTGCAGGTGACGCTGGAATAGAGTGGCCCAGGCATCACAATAAGTTTTCACTGATCTTTGGCCAACACGTTTGGATGGGTGTACACAGCGAAGGTGCGTGTAGATATCTAGAAGACCCCAGTGCAGTTTGAACTTATGTTAGTGGGAGTGAGCCCCATCTTGAACATCCTTTGTCCTGTGTAAAGTACTCTGTGAAGAACCTTGTATTGTAAAGTACTCTGTGAAGGACCTTGTATTGTAAAGTACTCTGTGAAGGACCTTGTATTGTAAAGTACTTTGTGAAGGACCTTGTATTGTAAAGTACTCTGTGAAGGACCTTGTATTGTAATGAACTCTGTGAAGGACCTTGTATTGTAAAGTACTCTGTAATGGACCATGTATTGTGAAGTACTCTGTGAAGAACCTTGTATTGTAAAGTACTCTGTGAAGGACCTTGGATTGTTTGAGCTGTATATTGGTGTTTTTGCTCATTTTGAATGTATTTGTACAGAGTTGTGAGCAAAACGTTGGGTCTCTGTTGATGTTGAGATCTTCTTCCCATTTGGAGGTTGAAGGGATGCTGAGATATTTGAAGCTGACAGGACTGAGATCATTTTAGAAAGTGGTCTAGGCGCTCCCCCGGCTGGCTCAGTTGGTAGAGCATGAGACTAACGATCTCTAGGTAGTGGGTTTGTGTCCCACGCCGGGCGCCACCTTCCCGTGGCCTCACCACCAGCAGGAAGGTTCTTAATCGGTGCAACGTGATCTGGGTGACGGTGCTCAGACTGACGGTGCTCAGACTGACACCCCCACCACCCGGAAACGGATAAGCAGAAGAAAATGAATGGATGGATGGATGGTTTAGGTGCTGAGATCTTCAGGAGGTTTGTCACTGTCTGAGGTAAGTTCAGGTTAATCTGTTCTAGTTTGAACTTAGTTTGTATTATTGACTGAAGCTGAAGATGTTCCAGATAGTTGTTTTGACTGATAGCAGATGTTTCTATTAGCTCATTAAATGGAATCAAAGAGTTACTGGAGAAAAGTTCTTCTAAGGTTCTTATTCCTTTATTTTGCCATCTTGGGAAGTTTCTTGGTTTCTTTCTTTGCAGGATGTCAGGATTGTTCCAGAGAGTGTGAGTTTGCAGGGAATGAGTGAAGATCCATTCATTTGAAGACATTCCCACCAAGCTGTCAGAGACGTGTTTATATTGATGCTTTTAAAGCAGCTGTGCTTTTTGATGACAGGACTGAAGAAGGGAAGATCTCTGACTTGAAGAGCTTCACAGAATATTTTCTCAACGTCTAGCCAGCCTTCATCTATTGTATTCTGATTAATCCATTTTACAACATAAAGTACTTTATTGGCCAGATAATAATTATAAAAGTTTGTAGGTTCTAATCCTCCTTGGTCCTTGGTGTTCTGTAGTGTTTTTAAACTTATACGTGATGGTTTGTTTTTCCATAAGAATTTTGAGACGTGAGAATCAAGAGTGTTTTTGGTGGTTTAGTTGGGATCATTGAGAAGATGTAGTTAATTTTAGGCAGGACCATCATTTTGATTGTTGCTACTCTCCCCATAAGTGAAATTGGGAGTGTCCTCCATCGAGTGAGGTCCTCCTCTATTATTTTAATAAGGGGGGTGTAGTTTAAGTGCACCAAGTCTGAGAGTTTGGCTGAGATGTTAATGCTGAGGTATTTGATGTTCCCTGGTTTTAGTGGGGTGTTAGGTGTGTGCTGAAATGTAGAGTTAATAGGCAAGACAACTGATTTATTCCAATTTATAGAATATTCTGAGATTGAGGAGAACCTGTCTTGTAAATCTTCTTTCTGGAAGAGAAGTCTGTGCATTGTGTAGGGGAAGTATCAGAACATCTGCATAGAGACTTATTTTATGTGTTACATTTGCTGTTCGTATTCCTTTTATGTTATTGTTCTGTCTGATGGCTGCTGCTAGTGGTTCAGTGGACATTGTGAAGAGACATGGTGAGAGTGGACACCCCTGTCTGGTGCCTCTCTTAAGATTGAATCTTGAAGAAGTTTGATCATTGGTTTTGGTTCTTTGCATTCTCTGTCTGGTGCTTTCTGGGCGGGGGTGTGGCTCTCTGGGGTGGTTCCCCGGGGCCTCCCCGGGTCTGGGGGGCTACCGGCCGTCGGGTGGCAGCATCTGGCCCTGGGGGTGTTGCGACGACACCCAGCGGACAAACCACACACACACACACACACACACACACACACACACACACACACACACACACACACACACACACACACACACACACACACACACACACACACACACGGAAGACAGCAGAGTTTTTGACATGATGAGATGGTCGTAGCACCCGTCCACATAGGCCTGTAGATCTAATAGTGTGTCCTCTTCCAGCATTGTGGGTGAGTTTATATTTTCTGTAGGTTCTTTGTTTTTTCAGTTGGTGGTAGAACTAGCGACAGAGAGTTTTGTTTACAGCCTGCGTGCTGCCATGTTGGGACGCACTCAACGTCACACTCTGAATCATTCACTGCACATGCTCTCACCACTTCTGATCAATGCGTCACATTTTTGAAACAAGAGCCTCCTTTGGGGTAAGTCCTAGAGAACTGAAATTTGCTCAGTATATACAACAGCCCTTCTTGTTGAAAACATATAAAAATGTTACTCAAAGAGCCTGACCATTCAAATGAAAATCCAATGGTTTGCCATGAAACATGAAGGGACGTCTTATTCTCCTCTACATGCTGCAATGGGCTGAAAAATATACATGCTTGATCAAAGCCAACATGTCAATATCCATTCACAGACATTGCACTACCTGCTGGAAACAGGAAGTTTAAGGAATTATATTTTCATTTCTTCACTCAGAAGAAATTTCGCCTCGTCCGGGGCAAAGATTTTTCTGCTGTGTGTTCTGCAAACTCTTGTGTGATTGCTCAGATTTTTCTTGTTTACTTCCGCATGCCGGAGGCTAGCAAAGCAAAACCAGGCCATCATTTCTGAGAGGCTGCCGGTGGGCAATCCAATATGGCGCCGTTATGGCCAACGGTATACTCGTTCGTGATCACCGTCAGTGGCGGACTTGGATGGGTGCATGTTCCAGCTCACTAATGACAGTCATATTTTAATCATGTTTAGCGTGTAACATCACTACTGTATGAGCCCCGATGCTCTTTAACATGTCGGAAGGCGGACTTACGTGATGCAACTGAACGCATCACTCAAAGCTGTCAGTGAAGGAGCGGCTTTTTAACACAGCTTATTTGTGTTCAGAAATACATTTCTCTAAACTGTTTCACTAATAAAAGAGAACGTTTGTGTCCGAGCCATGATGTTGGTCCGGTTTTAACTGCAGGAGTTGACAGATGTCTCCGCAGACAAGGGGCGTAGTCACAAGACCGCATGTGAGCCAATGCACGATGCCCCTGTTGAGTTTGCGCCCTGCCAACAGCCTACTTCACCCATAGCAAACTCCACCACTGGTGGCCGTTATACTTGAAATGGTGCAAGGCGGAAGTCTATTCAATGGAAATGATGCAAGGCGGATGCCGACATGCCGGAAGTGACATAGACAGAAGCCAACTTGCAGGAAGTGACGGAACGTTTATTCCTCAATGTAGTTCAATGCACACTTATCGTTTCTTTTTAGGTGTCTTTTGTATCTTAAAAGAGTGGTTTGCACGTATAGAGAACTGAAATTGCATTTCCTTCACACCTACGTTTAAGAAAAGATTTTAAAAGCAAAAACTATACAATATACAATAATTGAGCTACATACATACTAAGAATATAATAAAGCCACGTTTCCACTGCACAAAAAGTGCAGGGAAGGAACGGGGCGGTTCGGAGCGGTATGGCAAAGCAGACCCCGGCCAAAATTTGGTCGCGTTTCCACCGCAGAGGGGAGGGTTAAAATGTAGGCGGGGTTTAGAGCTCCGCAGATATGTGACATTGTAACCTCAGCCAGGGCGCCAAACCTGGACCTTATGAATCCTCTGTTGTTGTTTACATCCTCCGCTTTGCACTAGTTGTTTAGGTATTTTATTTTTATTTTTTGCAGCCACAGAGCTGCTGCCACAGAAATGCCAGGACAGACACCGGGGCTCGGGGCTCGGGGCTCGGACCAGCTCCAGTGTCCCAGCGCATCGGCAGATTCCAGCGTCGGTAAACGGAGCTCCGGGGCGGCACGCGACGGTTCAAGCAATGGAGCACCAGCCAGCAACGCAACGTGACGCAACGAGTGGACTCGGTTGAGCATCGGTTGCAGCCGTAGCGTCTGCTCCAAATTCCCGGTCTCCATCCTGCCTCACGTCTGCTCTTCAGCGACCAACATGAAAGTTGCGCAGCAAAAAACTAAACAAAAAAAAAAAGAGGATTCAAACAGCCGACATATTGAAATATTGAGGGCGTGTAGTAAATCACTGACCAATCAGCGGACGGCTCCTCAAAACCAGGCGTGTTCCATGGTCCTGGTTTTGGAGCGGTATTTTGCGGAAAATCTCAAATTCTTGCGGTGGAAACCCGAACCATGCGGGCTTTACCAGTCCATTCCTGCGGTGGAAACGCGCCTTAAGAGAAGTATCAAAAGTCAAATGAGGTAAACACGGCAGTGAAATCATATATATATATATGTATATGTCACAACTGGCTAGCCAAGCGTTCATAGCGACGTCGCATTTTGATCCTTCGATGTCGGTTCTTTCTTCCTATCATTGTGAAGCAGAATTCACCAAGCGTTGGATTGTTCATATAACATATAAGTCATGTTAAAAAAAAACTGCCAATTATAAGCCGCACCTGCAAAATTTAAAAAGAAAAAAAAAAGTACATATATATGCCGCATTTCACTATAAGCCGCAGGTGTCCACGTTGTAACAGGGCAGGAATTTCAAATTGGGAACATGGAGATTGCTCATATTTTCATCAATTACCGCAAATCTGTTTTTCATAGTGCCGGAAATTCATCCACACAGTGCTGTGTGTGTGTGTGTGTGTGTGTGTGTGTGTGTGTGTGTGTGCGTGCGTGCGTGCGTGCGTGCGTGCGTGTTTGTGTCGTCCGCCTGCTGCAGAGAACCTGGCAGACACAGACACAGAGAGAGAGAGAGTGAGAGAGAGAGAGAGAGAGCGAGAGAGAGAGTTATTGTTTCTCTCTCTCTCTCTCTCTCTGAGGGTTTTATCTCTGTTGCTGATTGTGATTCTGAAGAGAAACTTTTCTCAGCCACGGAGTCCAGCAGTCCGGCTTTACGTGATGCACCTGAACGCATCACTCCCACCGTCAGCTCAGCTGCTTGAACTCCTGACCACAGAAAGCAGTACTAGGCCAAGTTTTGGTGAAGCGGAGACTCAAAACGGCATGTATCTTCATGCAGAAGTAGAATCTGGCGGCATGAAGCCCGTTAACCAGTAAAACTCCATAAATTAGCTGCATCATTTTATAAGCCGCAGGGTTCAAAGCGTGTGAAAAAAGTAGTTTTAGTCCAGAAATTATGGTAGTATGGCGCTGACCATGTGCAATTTATGGTAGCGACCAATTACAAGTATGTCGGCATCGGTAACGCCGCCATCTTGGATACTGCACCGGCGGGGTTTCAATTCTTGAGATTATTTATAACGCGGCGTGCGATCATGTGCAACTGCCTCCCACCGACAGTGGCGCGGTGTCACTAGCGGGCCACCACAAGTCTGCAACAGGGCAGTGTGTGGCATCTGTTTACGCACTGCCGTGCGCTGTGCACATACACTCCAGCTAGCTGACGGGTATATCAGTCATATTTCAATCGTTTAGCATGTAGCCTCCTACTGTGTGAGTCCCAAACTTGTTAGCATGTAGCATGTAGCATGTAGGATGAGATGGCGTTACATGAGACAGTATCTCACCTGCCATCATGATAAAAAAGAAAAAAGTACTTAAAATGAATATCAATATTTTCCACTGATTTGTGTTAAAGATGCATTTGCAGTATGACTCTACACATTTTTGACATTTTATTAAGTAAAAGTATTTTGCGATCAAGTCCAGGGCAGAACTCCCGGGTGAGGCAGCGGAGAGCTGTGCCTCATATCCGACTGGGCGATCCAAAATACAAACTGGGTCACATGACGCTGCCCGTTTCTGTTCCTCAGCATATCACCATTCTGAACGTAACAGAAGTATTTGTTATACAGCATGACTCTCTGCAGCCTGTATAATGTCTTTAATGTATGTGTGTGTGGGAGAATCGTTCCTGCTGATCGTGCTGCTGAAGTGCAGAGAAAAGTCAGCAGGTGAGGCAGGCAGTACTCTGCCTCACCTCAAGGGGGCGTACGTGAACTGGCATGCGCGTTCTAGCTCATTTTGATAGACAACCTTTACTAAAATTGATTAAAGCACCAGAATTTAAAGTTTGAAAAATAAATCAATTTGTGCCGCACATATCTCTATACCTTAATTTGTTTACAGTAAATATGAATTGCTTAGACACAAGAATGGTGTCTAGAAGGGGTCTATCCATTTCTATGAATTAAACTTTCTCTGTGTATGTTTGTGTTGGTGTGATAGTAATTGAAAGAGGAATGCTGATGGGATATGAAGCATTACCAGTTGCATGCTGTTGGATGAACAGTGAAATAAGAAATGCTCTTTTCAGTTCTTACAATTGTAAATCAGTGCTGAGGTTGATGGGGGAGGAGAAGATGTGGAACCTGTCGTTATGTGGCCTGTGGGTGAGGAAGTTTCTTTACCTCGGTCGCTTTTATTCGGTTTTATATGTCGTAGAAACAGTGGTGTGCAGTCAAAAATGATTTTTCTTTTTTTTTTATAATTAAAAAGTGAGTCTGAAATCTGTGGCTGGAATCAATTAGGCTGCTTGTTCAGTGTGCAACTTTATCCAGAAAACGGCTGGTTATATTCTGTGGAGCTCAAATCTCCTACGTCCTCTAAACGCATCACAGCAGTAACTGCAATGCTCACCTCTGATGGAAGCTGGACGCTGCTATTGGGTTAAAACGTTGAGTGACAGGATCATCAGCCAATCAGATTCTGATGTTATTGACAGAACGCCCCAGGACCAGCGGACTTTCTAGTGCTGGTCTGGATGTCCTCATTGAAATAAGCTTCACTGATTGGCCCATGAGCAGGTGGTGACGACGCACTGTTATTATCTGATGTTCTGGAGGTGATGGCGGCTAATTTAACAACAAGATCAGGTGATACGATGGCGGACCTGCTTCTGGGCCTTTTTAAAGGAGCTCGTTTGAAGAAGAAATGGAAACTGTGAGCAGAAGAAGACTGAAGGCTTTGTGTGGTATTTTACAGAGGGAAACTACCGACACTACGACTGGATGGCAGCGAGCTGGAGCAAAACAAGCTGTTCTGCTGGCCATGTTGACTCTTCAGTACAGCTCCAGAAGCTGTTCTGCTGGCCATGTTGACTCTTCAGTACAGCCCCAGAAGCTGTTCTGCTGGCCATGTTGACTCTTCAGTACAGCTCCTGAAGCTGTTCTGCTGGCCATGTTGACTCTTCAGTACAGCCACAGAAGTTGTTCTGCTGGCCATGTTGACTCTTCAGTACAGCTCCTGAAGCTGTTCTGCTGGCCATGTTGACTCTTCAGTACAGCCCCAGAAGCTGTTCTGCTTGCCATGTTGACTCTTCAGTACAGCTCCTGAAGCTGTTCTGCTGGCCATGTTGACTCTTCAGTACAGCTCCAGAAGTTGTTCTGCTGGCCATGTTGACTCTTCAGTACAGCCCCAGAAGCTGTTCTGCTGGTCATGTTGACTCTTCAGTACAGCTCCAGAAGCTGTTCTGCTTGCCATGTTGACTCTTCAGTACAGCCCCAGAAGCTGTTCTGCTGGCCATGTTGACCCTTCAGTACAGCCCCAGAAGCTGTTCTGCTTGCCATGTTGACTCTTCAGTAAAGCTCCAGAAGCTGTTCTGCTGGCCATGTTGACTCTTCAGTACAGCTCCAGAAGCTGTTCTGCTGGCCATGTTGACTCTTCAGAAAAGCTCCAGAAGCTGTTCTGGTGGCCATGTTGACTCTTCAGTACAGCTCCTGAAGCTGTTCTGCTGGTCATGTTGACTTTTCAGTACAGCTCCTGAAGCTGTTCTGCTGGTCATGTTGACTCTTCAGAAAAGCTCCAGAAGCTGTTCTGCTGGCCATGTTGACTCTTCAGTACAGCTCCAGAACATGGAATAGCAGTGGCATTAGCAGCCTCATAGAGCGAGTCATCAAGAAGGATGCAGGATGGATTCCATCTACAAGTGATGGTGAGAGCTTGTTTGTTTTCTTTTTTACTTCCTCTGGATTAGATTGGCGCTGCAGTTGGCATTTGGTTCTGTTTTTGATTGTAAAGTGTTGTTTCCCCTCGTCAGACGTCAGACCACTGTGTTTTTATTACTGCTGAGCTGGAAAGGCAGGAATTGTATGCATTTTATCACCTCTGGAATGTCAGAGCATGGCGCGCGCTTCATGACTGCGAAAGAGAATATCCTCTGGAAATGAACTGGTCCAACTGTGGGGCCCAAACATTCCTTGTAGTTATTTTCCCAAACAAAGGAAAATCAATGCTTTTTTTGGGGGGGGGGATCAGAAACTTACAGGTGGAAATTATCAATTTGGCTGAGGGGAAAACAGTTTAGCACGTATTTCTGTCACAGAGGAAAAATGAACAAATCTGTATATGTTTATTGGCTGTTTACCAGACACGGGCAGATGGTTTCAGTATGTCATCATTCAAAGTGCCCTCATGATGGCCTCTGAAAGGTCTCAGTCAGCTGTCACAGCACAGCGTCAACACCTTGTTTCATACTCACTCGTTTTGACTGAAAATGGGTGTCATTTTCTGCTGATACCAAGACAGAGAGGTTCACAGAATCTGAGTCCTGAAATAAAATGTTTCAGACTGGAGTATGATTTTCAAACTATTTTAGGACAGACCAGAATGAACATACAACTTTTTCAGACTTCATTGGCAGTTTATTGAAAGAAAAACTATGTTCGGTTACTGTTGTAATGAGCTTTAGTTTCTCCCATCAGAGTTTAAACAATTCACACCAGAGTTTGTTTACACAGTTACAGAAAACCATTTGGTGTCATTTCTGTAACCTGGAGCCAATGTAAAGGATTGTTATAGCTCTCACCTAGTACATTTTGGTAAAATTCACAGCATTAGTTGACAACAAGTGCATGAATCCATCTCCTCCCTTCATCGTCTTCCAGATTTTCTGTTTTACTCTAAGCTGCTCCCAGATGAAACCAGAGGTCGATGTTGCGACCTGGAAATATCGCGACAGCACGACACTAATCTGTTTTACAGCAGTCGAAGGCTGTTGTGTGTTGAACATGGACGGTGACCAATGTAACTCATGTTGCCTGCTGCTGTGGAGAAAGAAAATCCCAAAATATCCAGGTCCAGGGCAAATAAAGTTGCCAAATGAACAAAAGGGAGTCGTGCCTTTTTGGGAGTGTAACAGAGACCATCTGTATCAGGTCCTTCGCCCACCTCAGGGTCTCCTCTCAGGGGAAGGCCTTTAAAACTTCTGATGAAGACCACCAAGGGCTGTACTGATCAGATGAAGCTCCTCAACTGCTCCTCTCCGAGTGGAGGAGCTGCAGCTCCACTTAAGCCTTGTTTCCATTGCACAGTATGGGCCGGTGCTTTCGTATGTTTGCACTAGGGATGGGTGCGTTTCACATCTGAACCGACAGGATACTGACACCAGGTACCTGGGAATCGATACCAGTACTCAACAACACCAATGTTTGGTACTTTGATGTGTGTTTATGTGGTAATAAATGTTAATTTGTTCAATAATAACACATTTATTTCTCAATATATAAACTTTATCAAATATATCAAAACAACATCCAACTGTTTGTATTGTAACGGCACAGTAGTTTCACAAATTTCTTCCACATGAAAACCCTTATCTACATCTACGCAGTGTATTTTCTTAATAATGCACCCATTAAAGCCCAGCTCCCCTTATTCCTTGTCCTTTCCATTCCCTTCTGGAAAAATAGTGTGATGACGGTCCATGGAGGGCAAATAAGTTTAAAACAATGAGCAATCTCTTCAGCCTCGAGAAAAATCTTGTGCTTAACCAAGTACTAAGTATTCCAGCCGCTGGCCTTGCACTTCACATTCCAAATATTGTGTAATCTGCCTTGCATTTTGAAAAGCAGAGCCTCTCGAGCAGGTTCGATTTTTCCAGTTATCCTGCATGTTCGAATCTGTGGCGGATTAAGTGCAACAAACCTGCGATAATTATAGTTTACACAAGTATTTATTAACCTGAACATATTCACCAGACAGTTGGCACAGGCTCCGGCCGTGCAACCCCCTCCACCGAAGATATAGGAAGAGGCCAATTCAACATGTACAGTGGGTACGTCCAAAAAGTCCCTCCTATCTCCTTATCTAAGGACTTTACCTTATCCCCCTAGATGACGTCACGGGGTTAATGAAAGGTGTTAGGAGGCTTCCTAAAGGAGTTAGTGAAAGGCGTTAGGAGACTTCCTAAAGGAGTTAGTGAAAGGTGTTAGGGGGCTTCCTAAAGGAGTTAGTGAAAGGTGTTAGGGGGCTTCCTAAAGGAGTTAGTGAAAGGCGTTAGGAGGCTTCCTAAAGGAGTTAGTGAAAGGTGTTAGGGGGCTTCCTAAAGGAGTTAGTGAAAGGCGTTAGGAGGCTTCCTAAAGGAGTTAGTGAAAGGTGTTAGGGGGCTTCCTAAAGGAGTTAGTGAAAGGTGTTAGGAGGCTTCCTAAAGGAGATAGTAAAGGTGTTAGGAGGCTTCCTAAGGGAGTTAGTAAAGGTGTTAGGAGGCTTCCTAAAGGAGATAGTAAAGGTGTTAGGAGATAGTGAAAGGAGTTAGGAGGCTTCCTAAAGGAGTTAGTGAAAGGAGTTAGGAGACTTCCTAAAGGAGTTAGTGAAAGGTGTTAGGAGGCTTCCTAAAGGAGTTAGTAAAGGTGCTCACAGTGGTGAGGCAGTCGCACTTTCACTCAGTGACGTCATAATAATGCGACGGCGGCTCTAGTTAGTGACGTCTGCCATGGTGGGGAAAGAACTACAAGTTTCTGAAAATGGACTACAAAAAGTTAATCTGGGTTCTAGATGGTTTCAAGTTGTTCTAGGCAGATTATTGCTTCGGTAACTTACATGATCTGCTCCTTTTTCAGTCATCCTGAGTTTCCCTGAACGCTCCGATGAGCGGGTTCCTTTAAATGTTGTCGCCGCAAGGAATTGTGGGGGAACATGAGCTGGTCTCCTTTGGTAAAGGAAGCATCAGTGGTTCCTAGGCTAAAGGAGGTTCTAAAGGAAGCATGAGTGGTTCCTAGGCTAAAGGAGGTTCTAAAGAAAGCATCAGTGGTTCCTAGGAAAAAGGAGGTTCTAAAGGAAGCAATGAGCCTCCTTTCCTTTGCTTATTGAGAATTCAGACAGTCCTTATCATGACCGCCACACAAAACACTTCCGCGTTTCAGGAAAAGTTGATATTTAAGGAGACAAGAGGGACAATTCGGACGTACCCAGTGAGTTTTATCCCAAAGAGGCAGCCCTACTCCAGAGACCACTTCCTGTGACCCTTGACCCACTTCCGCTCCTTTCTGGGCCAATCACAGTTGAGGATTCTTGGTCCGCAGTTATCTTCCTCACCACATGGGGGACTCAAGGGGCACTTTCTATAGTTTCTCAGTGTTTAGGTTGAAGTCACTCACGATGTCCATGTTTCCATTACAAAACCTATTTTTGTCACTGTGAATCCCCGAGGCTAAAATGGCGGAGCAGCACATGGGAGCATGTTTAAGTGAGAATAGTTCAACAAGCACTTTCTCTCCGCCACGCTTGTTTTGTTGATGGAATCGCTACTACTGAAGTCATTACGCTCTTGTGCGTGCAAGGTCTGCTCAGAAAATTGCCTACTCTTCCACTCCCTTGCAGTTTGAAGGATGCGTTTAGGTACCAAAGCATGATACCATTTCAGTCTACGTGACGTGGCGTAGTCCTGACTGAATTCTGTCGGTACCTATAAAAGTATCGAATTCGGTACCCATCCATAGTTTGCACTGACAAAAGTTGTGGATAGTACTGAAAGTAATATACGCAACCATTACCATTTTTTTGTAACCTGTCTGTTCAGGTACCAAGCACATCGGTATGGTTCCCTAAGGAGGAGCTACAAGTCAGCCGTCTGCTGATTGGTTGTGACAATCGTCACGCTTGTTGGGATTTATGTTTTGTTGCAAGCATTAAATTACTGGAAGTAATAAATCACTGGAAGTAATTAATGAAAAATGTTAATTATTTAAGTAAACAAATTTTTTCATGAAAAAATGGTAAAGTAATTAATTACTCAAAGTTAATAAATGTTCAATAATTTATTAATTAAAATATTCATTTGAATAAATTGTTATTTATTCATTAATCATAGGGCACCACTCGAGAATTTAGAAATAAATTAATTGCCAAATTATCAGTCTTGTTTGAAAAGAATTTTCTTATGTTAGTTACAGTAATATTTCTTTACAAAACAGCAATACTTAAATAAAAGGGAGGGTGTGAGATTCGAGCACAAACCCAGCAGATGTTACAAATGAATACACAATAATCACCAGGAATCGTTCAATTCAGCTAACAGGCATTTATTAACTTTAACTTTATTTATACAGCACCACATACAACATAGTCCTTTCTAAGTGCTTTTAACCCAACAAATCCATGTAACAGAAATGTATCAATTCTTAAATCAATTCACAAACCAACAAGATGTCATTGAACCCAGAAATCTAATCCACTAAACAACAATATGTACATTAAGTGTGTGTGTGTGTGTTTGATTGATGTGTTTGCATGTAATGACCTCGAGCATCCACCAGGGTGAGGCAGAGCTCGGCGGGTCAGTGTAATGACCTGGAACGGCCACTAGTTTATACATATTTAACCTTTGACCTACATTCTTTGTTGTATTTATATCTGACTCACAATGTAGTCTGTTGTTGTAGTCTGTTGTTACATTATTTATTTATTTATTTGGACTACCTGCTCTATGCAACCTTTTGATTGCCCCCTCCCCCCCCCACCCCCAGGAGGACATATAAAGTATTTGATTGATTGATTGATTGATTGATTGATTGATTGATTGATTGACTGATTGATTGATTGATTGACTGATTGAAAAAAGGGGGACTTATTGCAATATTAAGGTTTATTGATGATGTTGGTTTGTTCCCATTCTTTTGTGTTACCTGAACGCACCGTTAGAGCGAGCTGGCCTGTGATTGGCTGAGAGTGGAGAAGGGGGCGGGTCAGGTGAGCGTGCAGACTGCCTGCATGTGCTGCTACTTGTGTGTGTGTCAGTTTGGAGGAGAATGTAGGAGTGGCTGGGTTCAGTTTAATAATAAAACAGCTTCATAAACAAGAAACTCGTCCTGCTGGACGCTACAATAGTAATGCACAGTGACTTGGAGAAGTAACTTTAATCTGATTACTGGTTTGGAAATAGTAACACGTTAGATTACGCGTTACTAATTAAGGCGTTACCGGCATCACTGGATATCAGTTGTAGTTAGATCACCAATTAGACCCACGCTGGGCGATTGGGGAATCCTGCAGTCCATTATGGAAGAATGTTGCTGAATAATTATTGACCAAAATTGTTGAACTGGTGAGCACAGCCAGAGGTCTTGGAGGTAAGCATCTGTTGTATTTGTATTGCATTGGGCACACATTTCTGTGTTAGAGAAGCCCATTCTTTAAATTTTTTGTTGAGTGATGTGTGTCCTGTGGAGGGTTTTAAATTGGATCAATTGTAGGTTGGTGTTTCTTGTCATACTGAACGTATTTTCACATATCCTGGTCCAGAAGCCTATATCAGACAAAAAGCACAAGTTCTCGTCGGCTTGTCACCTCGTACTTAAGCACCACTTGGAAAAGGATCTTCGTGCGCTGACCAGTACTGCTTCAGAGGTCCATTGGAGGTCTGCATCAATGTGCACACCCAGGAATGTAAAGCTGGCCACCCTCTCCACATCCTCCCTATTGATGCAGATCGATTGCAGGTCGGACTTCCTCCTTCTGAAGTCAACAATCAGCTCTTCGGTCTTAGAGATGAAAGGACCAAGTTGTTGGCTTCACACCACCCCATCTGTCTCTGAACCTCGTCCCTGTATGCCGCTTCGTCATCGCTGAAGATGAGTGTAAAGAACAGGCAGTTCGTTCCTCAGTGAATCACTGGCAGCACTTTATTCCAGCACTTTAAATGTTCACCAGCACTTTACGCTCAGGCTATTTGCACATATAAATTAAATTTGCACACAATTGTTGTTTTTAACTTATTTATTGAATCTTCTGTTGTCGTCTGTAGATCCGGCCATCTCTGGAGGCAACACAAGAATTAATTGATCATTTGAGCATTGTGCAATATATGTGTATTTAAGACTGGCTGATTCTTTAGTTGTTGTGTGCTGTGAATGTTTAATATGGGTGAGAGTGTTGTGTGGTGTGTGAGGAGAGTTTTCACTTACCTTCTTCTCTTGTGTTCGGGCCTGCGTCCAGGTAAAAGATTCCCCCTCAACTGAAGAGGGGGAGCAAGTGGGGGGTGGCACATAGTTTTATCAGGGTTTAGGGTTTAGTTTAATATTTAGGTGTTTGGCTTTTAGATTTATTTGTTAATATGGGTTTTCTTTCATTAACTTATAGCTAGAGTTATAGTTTTGGTTGGGAAGATTTTAAACACAGTTTCAAGACACTAATGTTAACTTTTATCACCTCTGGAGTTTTAGTGGTTTCACCCAGTTGAGGGAACTGTATTTAATGCACCTTTTAACATCATTCATGGTTCTGCTGCTGGACAGGCCGCTCCTGAATCCTCCGATGTACTTTTTGGCACTTTGCACTTTTTATAAAAGTAAAAGTAACAGTAACAGTTACAGTAACCTATTTTTCAAAAACTGTAGCCGAGTAAATTTATTCTATGCAGTCTTCTACGGGCCGCATTATCACAGTGGGTGAATCAGGTGGTCGGGAGACGTTTCAGCTCCATAATGTCTTTTTATTACTTTTTTTTCAGAGTCACATTAACTCAAGCCACACAACATATCCACATGCTGCATATTCCTCCTGACACAGATTTGTGTTTCACAGCTGACCCATGTGGTGATAGCACCTTCTCGCTTGTCTTTCACTGCTGTGTTGAAAGTGCAAAGACGTCAGGGATTGAGAGAGTCTTGGAATTCCAGTGGGTGGAGAGCTGGATGGAGCAAGGATTTGGAAGGACTTCACCACCTGGCGGAGCGCTCTCTGATACCAAACAAGAATGCTGTCAAACGCCCACTGATACATGGTGTGATATGTCCAACAGGACAATATTTACAGAAACCTCCTGCAACAATGTGTTGTCAGTTAAAGCTGTCAGAATCTTTCCTGTCAGACTATTAATGACTACCATTGTTATATCTCCTCATTTTCTGCCAGTATTAGTATGTTGTATTATACTAATAGTACAGAGAGCCTCTTTCATCATGCCTTTCTTTTACATTTGGCTAAACTGTGGTGAACAGGTGGTGATGTGCAAATTAAAACATTGAGGTGGGGTTAAAAAAAAAGAACATTTCTTTTAGCATCTTGCAGTTATTTTTAACCAGAAAAAATGAAAACAATATGCCGTCACGAAAATATTTGTAAGCATTCAGTTTTGTAATAAATTTGACCAACCTGCTATTGGTGTTCAGCTGTAGCAGGATTACTATTGCAAAAACACATCATCAGTAGGGTTAACCAACCTGTCCCACGATGGTCTAATCCCAGCTCACGTTCCCTATTACACTATGTTTGCCAAAAACGTAGTGCGCCCTGGGATTTTGGCCCATTTTTCCTTTGTATTCTAGTCTTGACAAATTTCCTCACGGTATGTCACGACATCCGTGACGGGCCGTGGGGGGAAAGTGGCTGTTGAGTCCCGGACGCTCCAAGGCGCACTGCGGTTTATCCCGCGGTCTATCGCGGATGCAAGCACGTTTACTATAGTGGCTAGCATGGTGGCTAGCGCTAGCTGACCGGCTGGGACTTGCGTCTGCCCTCAAAAGGTGAATTCTCCGTCTCTGGATGACGGCACACGGCTCACCTTTCCACTATGTAGTCACTGGTACGCCTCCCTGTCTCTTAAATTTTATCATAGCTGCTCCGTGAGCCGCTAATGACAGAATAAAGACGTCACCGGACCAAGTTACCAGTCCACTTACTCATGTCGTCCTCTCAGGTCAAAACTAAAGAAGGATGAGGCAACATGAAGCCTCGTCCGATCATCCAGCTCAGTTTTCATGTGTTACCACTTTAATATCCTGGCAGCAGCGTTGTTTATGTTTTATGGTAGTTTTATAGACGAGATAAAAACACTGGGCTGCCGTCCACCACAATGTAATTTGTCAGGAACCTGAAATGCTTAAGACAAAATGAGAACGGAGAATTGAAAGTGGGTGGAGATGAATACAGTCAATAGGGGCCCAAGAGCCACATGTGGCTCCGAAGCAGAATGTTGCAGACCTCTGCACTCGAGGAAAAACTGGCCACTAGGGGAATGTTTTTATGTACTTTTAGTGCTGGTCCCAAGCCTGGGTAAATGATGAGGGTTGCATCAGGAAGGGCATCTAGAGTAAAACTTGTGCTAAAACAATGATGTGGATAACAAACAGGATTACCATGCCGGATCGGTTGACCATAGCAGATCAGTCCACCGCATCCGGTGCTGGTGATCAGCAGGGGGCCGGTGGGAATAGGACCACTGCTGGTCTAAGACCATCAAGGAGGAGAGGAGGAAGACATGTTGGGAGACAGCAAGAGAAAAGGAATGCAGGAACAGCAACTGGTCAAAGGCAGAGAGCTGGCAGACATGAAGAAGAGATGGAAGGTAGGTATTTTGTGTGTTCAGGAGACCAGATGGAAGTGAAGCAAGGCCATTGGGGTGGATTCAAACTGCCATGGTGTAGATAAGAAGATAAATTGAATTGGGGAAATCCTAAATGAAGAATTTGACACTCTCTTCAGGTCCAAAACTCTCTTCACAGACAGGATCATGAGCTTGAAGGTGGAAGTTGAGGGTACCATCTTGAACATTGTCAGTGCATATGCACCACAAGTTGGTTGCCAGAATGAGGAGAAAGAGCAATTGTGGAGTAAGCCAGATTAAGTTTTTGAAGGTGTTTCCAGAGAGGAGAGAGTGGTGATTGGAGCAGACCTCAATGGTCATGTTGGTGAAGGAAACAGAGGAGATGAAGAGGTACTCGGGAGGTATGGTGTGAAAGATAGGAATACAGAAGGACAGATGGTTGTAGACTTTGCAAAGAGAATGTAAATGGCTGTGGTGAACACTTTTTCAGAAGTCTGAGGAACATAGGGTGACATACAAGAGTCTAGGAAGGTGCACACAGGTGGATTATATTCTTAGCAGGAGACGCCACCTGAATGACATTGGAGATTGCAAAGTGGTGCCAGGACAGAGTGGAGCAAGGCAGCATGGCGGTTGCAGGAAGTTCAGGTAGGAATTCCAACAGTTCCTTTGGGGTAGTGTGGAGCTGCCAGAGGAGACTGGCAAGAAGGTGTTTTGTGTTTCTTCTGGTCAGAGGAAAGAAGACAATTAAAGCTGGTGGTAGAATGGGGAAGTTCAGGAGAGCATTCAGAGGAAGAAGGCAGCTAAAGATAAAGAGTGGAATAGAGTAAGATATTTTCAGGTATCCTGCATGTTCCAAAACTGTGGCGGGCTAAGAACAACCGACCAGAGATAGTTATAGTTGACATAAGTATTTATTAACAAGAACATATTCACCAGGCAGTTCTCCTCACATATGGTGATGGAAAGAGACAGATTCAACATGTACAGGGAGTCTCAAGCTGCGGTCCTCTGTCGAGATACTTCCTGTGACCCGTGACCCACATCCGGTCCTCTCTGGTCCAATCACAGAGAAGGACTCCTTTCCTGAAGGCAGACTCAAGCCTCCAGCCTCTAAGCCTTTAGGTTGAAGTCATTTGGGTTGTTCTATATGTAGCAGGAGGGATTCTGCTCCGTCCTCCTGGATCTCCGTCTCTCCCTCACGGCTGGTACACTGATTAGTGGGCGGTGCCCCTGACAGTTCAGTGGAGTTGAATGAATCGGCACACACCTGTTCGGCACCTCCCACTTGGTGGATGCAGCGGCGTGGCTCGTTGGTGTGAGGCTGCAGTGAATTGTGCTGTGCGAGTTTCTCCGGCACCTTCTGGGAGTCCTGCACTGCTCCAAAAGGTGCAGCCTATTAAAGCCGACTCACACTCCCCTCAGACCTGCTGTGTTGTTTTGCCGTGTTCTGTGCTGCTGGGGTTCTGCGCTGCTGGGGTTCTGCTGAGATACCTCAATTGTTCTATATTATCCAGCTCTATTGGAATCGGCTGGTCTTCATCCCCTTCTGTTTTATGGTGTTTTTAATCCACTTTGGCTCCGTTTTATTGATTTTATACTTTGTTTTGTGTTTCTCTTACTTCATGCCCTGTTGCCTTCACTGTCAGTCTTTCTAGTCATCAGCCCACATCACCTTGCCACCAGGCGGCGCTGCTCCCTCCAGTGTGCACCAGGCTAAGTTTTAGTGTGTTATTGTCTGTGTGTGTTCACTGTATATTGTTGCTTGTAGTTTCGTGTTCATTCCTATTTGGATTATTGGTTTCTTGACTTTTGTTTAGCTTTGTTTTCTCTGTATAAATGTAGTGTTTCTGTATTTTATTTGATTCTTTCTTTTTTTTCTTGGTATTTATTTTCCCGGTCCCTATTACTGGGTGTATTTACAGTTTTTCTTTGTTTGTGCCGACAGGAGCTGTCCCTCGGTGTGGCGGTGTTTCCCTTTTCTTTGCAGTGGCACTCACGTTTGGTGTCCTTGGTTTGGTGTCTTTGGTTTGGTGTGTCACGTGGTGTTTTAGGTTGAGCCCCCTTTTACCACTGGCTGCCGCGGTAAGAACAACCCCTCTGCTTCCTGTACCGTCATTCCTTTTTGTTGCTCTCAAAATCTAAAATCACTTAAAATAAATAAAATCTTATTTCTTGGGGGTGCTATGGCTGAAGATTGTGTGTTTTGATTAATTATTATAATGTACTGTAATTTGCTACAAGCATTTGGATATTTTATCAAATGTTTTATCTTCAGTATTTTAGTTTATTAGTAATTGATAAAAGTAATTATATTCCAGTATCATGGTTAATTATTTGTGACATTTTATCACAAGTCAACCTGTTGCGATAACATCACGTTCGATTGAGGCATCGTGATAACAAGTGTGTAAAGATAAATCACTGTTCCGCTGCTTGAGCATGAAGGATTTTGTTAACATCATGTCATGAGCGAAGTATTCTTCACATTGATGTCATAAGAAAAGCGGTGTGATTCTCTACAGATGTGGCGGTGCGTGCGTGCTGGTCACTGTCTACAACTGTTTGTGCTTTTTTATTTTCGCACTAAGGCAACAAGTGGAGTGAACCTAAATCACATTTTTAACATGTTTGTGATCTTCATTCCACATTGTCTCCTTCAATTCTTGGAGATGGATGTCTCTCAAGTGGCCCACAAAGTTGTTTCAAAAATAGCATGTTTACTGTGGTTGTTGGTCTGAATTTAATAGTTGAACAGTGACAATGCTCCATCACATTCTGCTGCGCTGACTCATGGCGGCACAGCAGGCTGAAGGCCCCCAGCTTTATGTGGAGGATAGAAAGAGTGTTTCTGGCCATCCCTCACCCTGGTTTCCCCACTGAGTGATTTTGACACTGAAATGTGATCCTGGCACCCCGGCGAGCTCCGGGATTGTCCAACACTTCATCAGAGCTGCAGGGTTTATTTCTAGAGCTGGAACTTAAGGGTCACAGTCACATTGTCCTCATTAGGACTCTATGCTTTGAGCCATGTTTCATCACTTTCAAATTAAGTGGAGAGATGGATTGTGTTAGTTGTGGAATTCATTTTCTCTTTTCTAAATATAGCCTTACCAATACCTCACCTCTTTTGTTCCAGTCATTCTGGCGGTTTATTAAATCTCAGTTCTCTGCAGGTCTCAGTCAAAGACTTTCTTATCTCCTCCATACGTTGGTGCCAGCGACCTGAACCTCTCAAATTTTGCACCAGGTGTGTGAAAATATACCCCGCAGGGCATTACTGCGCTGGTCAGCATCAGGCTACGGGCATTTTACTGTTGGGAAAATATCAATATTTTCTTTTAGGAGCTTTGGAGTGGCTGTGGCTGGTCGGAGTGTGGCCGTCTCCCAATCAGAAGGTCGCAGGTTCGATTCCCACCTCTGCCTGCCCACATGTTGAAGTGTCCTTGAGCAAGGCACTGAGCCCCAAACTGCTCCTGTCAGGTCTCTGTGTCTGCCCCTGTGTGTCTCACCTCGTGTTTCCTATTAACCAATGGCCTTCTCCCATCGTTGACCTCCACATGTGTGCTTCCCTTACCTGTGTGTTTAAACTCCTCTCCCTCAGTCGTCTTTGTCGGATCGTCTCGTCAACTTGTCCCCCCCCCATGTCGCTCGGGTTTGTCGTGTTCCCTGGACATTCCCATCAATAAACTCTGGTTTTTATGGAGCTCTGTGAGCCTACGTTTGGGTCCATCCATACACCACCTGCACCCCCTGGCAGCTCCCAGTGGATGGATTAGGCGCTTTGCATGGTGGTTGCCTCCATCGGTTCTTGAATGGGTCTATGTGTCTAACGATGTAAAGCAGCTTAAGCAGTTGGAAAGTGCTATATAAATTAAATCCACTCACCATTTCATATTTAGGAAAAGTTTCATCTGCCAATGTGCCCTCTGTCAAGACGTCCATGACACACTCGCTCCCTTAACTGGGTTGTTGGTGAGAAAACAGGTTTTACTGTGCGTTTGATTGTGCTTTATAAACTGTGGACTCATGTCACACTATTGGACTTGACGGCAGTTACTATTTCAATACCTTCTTCATATAATAGTAGAATAATTTACAACTTCCTGAAAAAAGTAGTTACTCAGAAAAGGAACTCCTGCACTGCTTTTGATATTCTCCTGATTTATTCCTTTCGGAATGCTGCAGTGACATAGTGAGGGTTTGTTATCATTGACTCACTCATCAAATTCACCTCCTTACATCAGTCAGAGGGAGGAAGATGCTCTATAATCTGGATGTTAGCACTTCCTAAAAGAAACAGATTCAAATAATGAAGCTGCAACAAACAGCTGAGAAAACTACCAACATGCAGACAGCTCTTAGAAAGGGAAGCTCACTGTTATCTAAGATTGTTTGTTTTGTTTTTTTATTTTGTTCTGCTTTAGAGAATAATGACAATAAAAGGAATTCTAATTCTGATCTGAAAAAATTTAACGGATTAAATGTTTCAAATCAATTAAATTAACGTGTTATTTTTGACAGCGATATATATATATAAAACCATTCCTCTTGCTTCCACCAGGGTGGGCGGTGCCCCGGCGCCCTCTATTGACCAGCCGCCATTGAATGATACTCATCGTCGAATATCTTTCATGATACTGTCTGGAGAGGCTGAGTTAGTTCAAGATGGTTATCCTCCAGTAAAGAGGAGTTTAGGGAAAAAGTGACTGTTAGAAACAAAATCTTCAGCTCGCACTTACAGCTGTTGCAGTGAGCAATTCAATTAAATTGTGTTCATATAGCGCCAATTACTACACAGTCATCTCAAAACCTACGCATTATTATTATTATTATTATTATTATTATTATTATTATTATTATTCAAGGCTCTTTTACAACGAAAAGCCTGACAATGCCACGAGGAAGGAAGCAACAAAAGGAAAAACTAAATTTTAACAAGAAGAAACCTGCAGACATACTCAAATGATTTATTGTTTAACATCAATACAAACTTTATTAAATAGAAAATTCTTGAGCCTACGTAAAAGTAGAGAGTGTATCAGCCTCCTTAACTGAAACTGTGAGCTGTTCGACATGAGAGGAGCCTGAAAGCTGAAAGTTCTGCCTCCATTCCCCTTTTAGAAAACCTAGGAACCTCCAGTAAGCAGCACTCTGAGAACCAAGTGTTCTTCTGGGTAATATAAGACGAACAGCTCTTTAAGATATAGTGAAGCCTGGTTGTTAAAGCTTTATAAGTTAAAAGAAGGATTTTAAATTCGATAGTAGATTTAACAGGAAGCCAGTGAAGAGAAGTTAGTATTGGAGTGATGTGACCTCGCCTGCTGGTTCCTGTCAGGACTCTGGCTGCAGCATTATCAATCAGTTATTAAGCAGTTATTCAGACACCCTGATAGTAGGGAGGTACAATAGTTACTCTGGAATCTGGAAGTCGGTTCCAGGAGAACCTGAAAAAGTAAAATTACATTTTTCAATAGAAAATACTTAATATTTAAATGATTGTGTGAGGATTTGTTGTAAAAGAGACCTGATCCAGACGTTTCAATAGTTCTCATTTTCATTTTAAAACTTGAAGGTGTTCCTGATGTGTAAAAAGACATCTTTCCACTAAAACTTAGAGAAACCTTCTGAGTTGTGATTATTTGTAGGTTATCATGTGATAAGATAATTCTAATTTGTTTCCTGACATTTACCTTTTACACACAATATCACAGTACGTATGATACACTGAGTCTTCTGCTGTCCTCCTGGATGTATTTATAATACTTAAAGTGCGGACTGATACAGTGACACGTTGTTGAACTGAAACTTTCTCTGGGACGTGGAAGCCAATCGCTCCAATGTTGTAAGTTCTAAAGTTGGACGTTTGTTGATTTTCTGTTAAATTTCATAGTTACGACGTGAGTTCAAATCAAAAGAATCTGCTGTATGACATTCGTGGCATGTAGTGATTAAGTGTTTTTTTTTCTGAGAACAGGATGATACAGTTGAACCGTGTTCTTAAAAAATCAAACAGATGTATTTAATTGTTTTCTGTCCGCATGTAACCTCCAGCTGTTAAATTGACTGTGCAAAGTCTTTGTGAGATGTTGCTTAGTTTGCCCTCGTTAATCTGGAGTTCATGTACTAGTGACTTCAGTGTTTACACGGGGAACAACGTTACTTCTCCTGTAATTAGTGAAACAGTTTATTGTGGTCAGCTCGTCTTACTTTTGTCGTACACAGTGATGCCGGTAACGCGGAACAGGTTACTCTGTTATGACCACTTTTTTCAGTAACGAGTAATCTAACGCGTTACTATTTCCAAACCAGTAATCAGATTAAAGTTACTTATCCAAGTCACTGTGCATTACTATTGTAACATCCCTCTTAATTATTAAACTGAACCAGGAGCTCCTCCATTCTCCTCCTAACTGACACAGACACACGCAGCAGCGCATGCATGCAGTCTGCACCATAGAAATAATAAAGAGTAGACGCCACATCGGCTGCCGCGGAGCAGGAAATACGGCGGCCATCTTGGAGCGGTCGTCAAGTCCATAAACACAAACTGCAGCGGCAGAGAATCCAAGACACCAGAGCACCGTGTGGAGTATTTCTGGACAAATCAGAGGACTGTAGAAAACAGGGCTCTGGGATTACTTTTCACAGGTAAGATGGAACATTACTATTGTTTGAATTTTGCCAATCTAAACTTATTGTTGTGTATTTCTGTCCACCAGTGAACTCATAGCAGCCAGACTTTGTTTACAGCTTGTTCACCTGCTATTAGTCCAACTGAGACTTTATAAATCAAATGTTCCACAATACAGACTGAGATTACAACTGACTCAAGAATGCTGTTGTAGAAATAAACCAAATATTGCAGGTATAACATGGACCAGCACATTGTACCAGGTGACACAGGCTGGATTGTTCACATGTAATTCTTAAACCCTAACAGAAGTAAGATTCCTCTCATGTCTCCTCCTCCTCACTGACCGAGAAACACTGACGACATGTGACTGGAGAAAAGATGGAAACAGGTTTACCGACAGTTTCAGCAGCTTTGGTTTATTACCAACATTTATGCATCAAAATAGGAGTTTTGTTGAAGAAAGGTTGTAAGAAATCTGAAGGAAGAAAATAGCAAGAAAGGAGAAAATAAGCTTAATCTCCTTTTTAAAAAGTTTTTGTTTTGACTCACAAATCTCCTGTTTTCATTTTGAAGGTTTCCCAAAGACAAAGACTTGAGGAAGAAGAGGGACGTGGCTTTGAGGAGGAAGGACTCACTGAGGGACTTCTTTGTGGTTTGCAGGGAACATTTTAAACAGGATGTGTCCATCCTCCATCTTCATCTTCATTTTCATCTTCACCTGCAAAGAACAGGTGTATCATCAACAGGCTATTAGCTTCATGAATGTAAATATTCTACTGACAACCACAGGGCAGGTGAAATACTTCTCTCTATATACTGTGTGTGTGTGTGTGTGTGTGTGTGTGTGTGTGTGTGTGTGTGTGTGTGTGTGTGTGTGTGTGTGTGTGTGTGTGTGTGTGTGTGTGTGTTTTATAAATTACCGATCATAGATCACAAATCAGAACATTCTATGATTGTTTAATCCACTATGAACATCAAAATACACCAGACCATGTATCCTGTATCAGACCTATATGTCTGATGTTTGCAGGAAAGAAAACCAGGTGAAGATCAGTTTAGTATTCTGCCAGTTATGATTGATTAAATCAGTTAGTATTCAGTCAGTTATGATTGATTAAATCAGTTAGTATTCAGTCAGTTATGATTGATTAAAGTCTCTGACACTTCATTACTCCTGCCAAGCAGATTAGACTGAGTGGAGCGAACGACCGGGCCAAGATGGCGTCGCTACCGCCCGGCAGCGCCAAGAGATAGTAGCGGTCGAGTGGCGTCTACTCTTTATTATGTCTATAGTCTGCATGCTCACCTGACCCGCCCCCTTCTGCACTCTCAGCCAATCACAGGCCAACTTGCTCTAACGGTGTGTTCAGTTAACACCTATTATAGGTTTGCATAGAGCAGGTAGTGCAAATAAATTAATAGATAAATAATGCAACAACAGACTACAACTACATCTCTGGGTAAATAAATACCAGTAATAGTAAAATTCTGACAATAAAAGCATGAGTCAGATATAAACACAACAAAGAATGTAGGTCAAAGGTTAAATATGTATCAGCAGGAGGCCAGGCAGTGATCAGAACTGAGTTTTTGGTAAAAACGTTTTTTATTTTTATGTTGAGATCGGGGGGCTTGTTGTCAGCAGCTGCTGAAAGTAACTAAAAGGTTACTTGTACTCTAACTTAGTTACTTTTAAAAACAAGTAATCAGTAAAGTGACTAAGTTACTTTTTAAAGGAGTAACTAGTGATCTGTAATCAGTGGCAACACTGGTTGTACATGGAAATAGCTGAGGAGCTGCCGGCTGACAGTCCGAGAGCAGCTCTGTCAGAGACATTGCTTTAATGGTTGTTACCTTCACCAACTAAAGTTGCGGGAAGGTAATGTTTTTGGCTATGTATCTATTTATTACCTACCTAAAGTTGGTCCATCAGTGAAGTTGGATGACCAATCAAGTTGGTCGAGAAGGTTATGTTTTCATCTGCGTGTATTTATTGATTTATTGGTTGGTATGTATGTATGTATTATACCAACCTTTTGCAAAAACTACTCACCTGAATTGCATGAAATTGTCAGGGGCAATTTGCCATCATCCAAGGACCAATTGACTATATCTTGGGACATAAACAGCTCATTGTTTCCGAATCAATCCAAAGAAGCTGTAAAAAAATGTCCCACACAAAGCGATGAGAGAGAAGATCAAAGGAGATCAAAGGAGATCATTGTCTGTTGCCATGCAGATGCTCCCTGCTCAGTGTTTCACACAGTGATGTAGCTACCTGACCTATCGAGTTAGCATCAATATGAGCTTACGGCTATCATGCTAGCGATGCTAACTTGGTTCCGCAAACAAAAGTGGCGTTGGCGAAGTTCTGCACTCTACCGAGTAAACTCCTCTTTATTTGAGGAAAAGTATAAATGTTAGCTCCCCTCTCTGAGAGCTGTCTGCATGTTGGTAGTTTTTCTCAGCTGTTTTGTTGCAACTTCATTATTTTTATGAATCTTTCTTTCCAGAAGAGTCCAGATTATAGAGCATCTCCCTCCCAGTAACACACACTTAATTTTAAAGTTACACCTGAACACAGTAGATGATTTACTGTATGTCACATAGAGTTATGATGTTTGGTTAAACATCAACATTTCCAAAGTTTTTGATATTTCAGACCTTTTTTTTTTTTGGACTTTATGTTTCCTGTAACCACCTCTGGTTTCACACTGTATGTTAATCGTGTGTCTTTTATTTTGGAATCATTCAAATACACTGGATCGATTTTTATATTCTGAATACAGTATGATTTAGTTATACCTCTTCATTAACTTTTTATGTTGTGTTTTCTTGTCAAAATTACCAGTCAAATTGCATGCTGGGTAAATATAAAAAAAAGTGTGTGTGTGTGTGTGTGTGTGTGTGTGTGTGTGTGTGTGTGTGTGTCCAGGTGAACCTGACTTCACAGACTGTTAACTGGGATCAGATCCAGAGACTTAACCTGGATAGAAGACACATGATGGATGGAGTTACTGTTACTTTTTAAACAAATGAGTAGTAACTGTAATCATTAGCACTGCAAAAGAACTTGCATACGACTAAACATGAAACATAAAACTGCGTTCAAAATTCCAGTGAGTCAGTGAAGTGGACTCCACACTGACTCAGAAGGCTGCTGAGCTGAGCGTCAGTGGTTGAAACGATCACATCAGAGTTGATGGTGTTTGAGGAAAATTAGTTGTTTCCTCTGACTTGTGTCTGGTTTGGCTCCGGGCTCTCACCTGCAACTCTTTGACTCACTGCTGCAGGCTGAACAAGAAGTGTGCAGGTCCCTTTTAGCCTTTCACCTGAAAAAACACACACTATTGACTGGACCAAGCCTGCTGCGATCGGGGTATTTTTAGCATGATTTCTTATCGTGGGTTATAATCATTGGATGGTCTGGCGGAAGGCCAACTCTGAACTGGTCTCAGTCCTGATAAATCAAACAGCTGAAGTTGGAGTGAAGTGAATAACTTCATGCGCTGGCAGCAGTGCAGCACAATCCATGGGGGTTGCAGGGCTTCTTTTTTTATTTTCCAGAGAAACACTTGTGTTTTATATTTGCGCCTTGCCACACATTCTTCTGCGTTCATGGGGGAGGAAGAGGATGAGACTCTGACTTTTGAAGTCTTTCTGTCTTGTCACGTAAAGCATTCCTCACAGATAGAGTAGGACCGTAGACATCCAGTCACCTCTCACCGTCACATTATCACAGCCCCTTTACACCTGAGTTCGATTAAAAAGTGATATGTGCGTGGCTCTGTTTCGTAGCATCCGTGTCTGTCTACAGAACATTGATGCTGGTTCTGGTGTCGGGCATTCAGGTGCCAAAAATTCACAGCACTCACAGGTTGATATGCTCGTCCTCTTACATGTAACCAGGGTAACCTCTGACCTTGTGGGGTAACCACACAGATGGGTGGTCAGTGTGGCACGAAGTTCCCCTTAGCTCACGTCTTTGTATTGTCAAGAGACATTTATATCTGTTATGAACAATTGGTACAGAAGGGTTTGACATCCGCGCTCGTGGCCTCAGGCTCGGCCTTCCTGTGGGCGCAGAGTCAACCTCGGTCAGATGCTCTGATTGGAGCCAGATCCTTTTGTCCCAGATTCCGTGTTCTTGTGCCCCTTCGACCTCACAAAGTTTCTTGACCCTGCGCTTGTTTGGTCCCCTCATTTTTACACATCCAGCCCACGTCGGAGGGACGAGGAACATGTGCTCATAGGACGAGAGGGGACGACAAACAGATTGAAGGTGAAATTATTTATTTTGTACAGTAACGGTGGTTGAAGCTGTTTGCAAAGTGGAATGCTGCTTGCTAATTCCTTGTACTCTGGGCCCACTTTTTCCTGCGTTCTTTGTTTTTATGAGGCGAAGGAGGACATCTGTTCGCATCATTGACCCTTACAGGAATCCCCGGGGGACCTTTTAATCTTCCAAAGAGATCTATAATGTGAAGATGCTGTGATATGCTATTTTTGTCCACTCTCTCACCAGATGCTTCTCTGAACCCTTAATACTCGGCTATCACACCCCTGGGGTCCATGAATTGTCATATGCGATTGCGCGAAAGATGGTAAATGTTCAGCAGGCGTTTTATTTCACCGTCCCAAGAGTGCCCCTTTCACTCCGCGAACCTCCACCGGCCCCGAGGCTTTACCCCGAACCCCGATTGCTGTAAATACCCAGAATTCCTAAAACTTTCAAACCCTATATATTTTGAATTCCTGTCGGCTTCAGATGCCGAGCATCTCAAAGACTCTGGTACTCAAGGGGGCAGTGAGACCCATTAACAACGACTCAACCCACCCGTCTCCCTGCCCTTTGGCACACACACACACACACACACACACACACACACACACACACACACACACACACACACACACACACACACACACACACACACACACACACACACACACACACACACACACACACACACACACACAAACCCCCTGCGATGGATTCCAGATCAGGAATTTAATGCATTTCTGTTTCGCATCACCTCCCAGGAATGCTGCACGCGTGCCACAAGCCTCATAACCTCGGACCGCTGATTGTGAGGATGTTTAAAAGAGAGAACGCTGATGGGATACAGACGCTGCTGGGGGTTACAGGGGGGGAGCAGGCAAAGCTGGAAGTGATGGGAGGAGGCCAGGGGGAGGAGAAGAATGGATCTGCATCCGGCCCAGTACTTGACATTAATGACAGGCCATCGTGTTGCATAAAGCAACATTAGTCGGAATGTGGTATGCAGCGAGCGCATCTGGACAACAGATTTTGTGAAATGTATTTTTGTGTGTGTTTGTTTGGTCTGCCCCGTCTCACTCAAAGTAATGACTGTTGCACGATATGAGGAGAAGATGGAGTGAATTAATTTAGTTGGGGATCTGACAAAAGGAGGGGGGCTGACCGAAAAGAAGAGAATTAACAACGAAGCCGGTTTTGTGTGATGTTTCAATCTTGTTTTTGTGTCGTGAGCTGGATAGGGGTCATTTCCAGCCTGCCTGCAGCAGAGATGTTTCCTGACCTGCAGAGTGACTAATGATCAGAAACAGCATGATAGTTGTCAGTCTTCGCTCTTCAGTCTGAGGCGATCCAAAATGTGAGTGGTTGTACTGGCTGAAATGTAACTTACAGTCCAAGCTGCGTGCATACAAACACCCCCCAGGTGGTATGTTCTTCATGAACTCAACATGCGATGTTTGCATTAATCACTATTTTGGATATGATTTTGGTGTAACCACAACAACATTTCTGTAACAATCAGGCTTTTGGAGTTTTCGCAGAGCTTTGGTAGTGAAGAAGTTGTGAAAGTCTACACGACCTCAAGAAACTGCCAGCAATTTCATCCCCACAAAGAAATGTCTATCAGAATCAGAATAGAAGTTACCATCATGGATGAGCCCTGGTCTGTGTCTGACCTGCTCTGACACCCTCACCACCAGCTGCAGGTTGTTCTGTTCTGCACAGCAGGAGAACAACACAGAGGTCAGGAGGGATTCCATAACTGACTCGTAAAAACAGTCCATAGAAATGAATTACAGTGTTGTCCTCTTCCAAATAACTACACCTAAAGGTTCTCACAACTTTTCCCGCGTCTGTCAGATCATGTCGATCTCTGGTTTCTCCACTGTGACCAACCTGAACACCCAGTCTCGTTGTCTGTGTCCGGCTCACAGTGGGGATGATTCCTCCTGATGAGGATTTTTTTATTAGAGATGTGATTCATGGCTCTTTGAAGGGAGCCGGATCTTGAGGCGACGTTAATTTCAAATAGCCGTACATAAGACTGGCTGGTTCGTGAACGTCACATCTCTAATGTGGAGGCAGAGCTCGCGGGGTCAGTGACGGAGGGACTGACGGAGACGTCTCCCTCATTAACGCTGGAGTCAGTCCGTTCTTTTCTGATACCTGACACTATTACTGTCAGGTGCTGAGTTTTCATATGGCAGTGTAAGTTGTTTGTTGAACCGGATTTGAAAGGGATGTTTTACTGACAAATATTGCATTTTTCTCTACTTAGTGTGTGGTTTCCAGAAAAGTGCATCTAAATGCTGCTATGTTTCCTTTGATTTCGGCTCATTTTATGTTTTCTTTTCTTTTATGTTGCTAATTTCTCCTCTTCCCTGATAAAGCAGTAAATGCGGCTCTGCTCCAGTCTCCAGTCAGTCCTTCTCCTCTGAGGTCCTGTTCAGTGGCGGCTGGTGATTAATATTTTAGGTGGGGCTCTTCATTATGATTTAATTTCAGCCAATGTTAACTTCATTTAAATACAGTGTGTTTATAAACCATTTTACAACAATCTTGCATTTTTTAGATTGAGAGAGACCCCCAGTGATGAAACATTAAAGTTCTTTTAAACAGCTAGTGAACAGAGAGCACTTATTAAGATCACTCTTTTATTACCAACCTTGTAAACAAATACAAGCAGAAGCTTCATTAGTCCCTTTTAGAAAATGAAGGTGTTTTGGGGCTGGTTTACTTGAAATGACAGTTTGAATTTAGGGGGGAAAAAAAGGGTATATCAGGTAGTATACTATCAAACAACACAACGATCTGTCTTTCAGAGCATTTACTGTAAGAAGGAATAATTTTATCGCTACTGCAGCATTATGTGACGTCTATCAGGTGTAATCGCTGAGCTTTTAGTCAAATACACACGCAAACCCAACATTACCTTGATCTTGGCATTAGACACATGCACGTGCTACTTGCACATACTGCTTCTCAGAAAAAGCCGGAGCTCCTGCGTCAAACCAAGTGTTGTAGTATCATGAGCAGGGGACAAGTGAAGGCAGCAGTCACTTTGGTGACGCTGCAGTGAGCACCAGTGACATTACTGGGTATTTTTTTACCAGATTATTACTGAAGAATCTGTCTCCATTGTTACAGCAGTTTGCAATCTGAAGACTTTCCCTGGTACACTGGTTACATAGCCAGCTGCTCAGAGACTCTTGTCTGCTGCTCCAAAGAAACATGACTATCCATCCATCCATCCATCCATCCATCCATTTTTCTCCCGCTTATCCATCCCCGGGTGGCGGGGATGGCAGTCTGAGCACCGTCACCCAGATCACATTGCACCGATTAAGAACCTTTCCTGCAGGTGGTGAGCCCACGGGAAGGTGGCGCCTGGCGTGGGACATGAATTCCCTACCTTGAGGTTGCGAGTCTCATGCTCTACCAAATGAGGTAGCCGGGGTCAGAAACATGACTACTTTTGAGAAAAAATAGCTTGTAGCACATTTTGTACCTCATGGCGATGAGAAAGAGGCTTTGTTTGTGTGTTTGTGTCATCTGTGTGTGTCATGCTCGGACAGACACCAGAGGTTTTTGGTCGTATTTTAGAAAAAAGAAGGTTGCCTCTACTCTTTGGTCCTTACATGATCTGAACAAGAGGAGCTCGAAACTCAACATAAGCTGTTTGTGGCTCTCTGCCGCCCTCTAGTGGTAGTTCAAATGGAGGTCAACAGAGGTCATGTCTATTCCAGACTGGACCCTGTGTGGACTGGTTTTGGTCCGTTGTCCGCATATTTGACACCACCATGAGATGTCTTTTTCTTGGCGGATTGTTCACACCGAGATGATGCTCCACATTTGTGTTTGACTGCCTAACGTCACGTTTTTGTGAAACATGAAGTGGTGAAATTTTGTGCTTTAATGAGTTCAAAATTTAACTGGCAACCTGTCAAGGGTGTATCCTGCCCTCGCCCAGTGAGCTGGGATTGGCTCCAGCATCCCATAACCCCGAACAGGATAAGTGGTCTAGAGGATGGATGGAATATTATTTAATATTTCTGTTCACTTATTGCTTTTATCGGACTTTGTTTAAATTTTACACACCTAAAAAATATACAGAATAAAAAAAAAAAAAACATCACACACAAACAAAGTGGCACATTCTATACAAACATTTAGTCAATGGGTTTTATTCATGACAGGTTTTTGAGGAAAACTTTATTACAGAAACGACACATGAAAAAACTGTTAAGATATGTACAAAATCTCAGATAATTTTTGTTTGTGGTTTGTAAGTGTGAGGACAGAGAAGTGGGCTTCATCATTATGTTTCTGTTACAAGCTGTGGCACCACGCACACACACACACACACACACACACACACACACACACACACACACACACACACACACACACACACACACACACACACACACACACACACACACACACACACACACACACATTCAGATCTCAGAATCCTTCAGAGACAATAAGAGGTGATAAAACTGGCACATGAATTCAATTTAAGTAACTCATCAGTTGAGATAAATAGTCATCTTCCTGACACCTTTCATGAAAATAAAATAAAAAACTTCATTGAATGTGGACAGTCACAGACAATATGTTTTAGACCTTTAATTTTATCAGTGCAATATAGAGTCGTTTGCCTACCACAGGCCAGGTCTGAGTTTCTGCAGAAGGCTGGGCAGGTTTTCAGACTGGACGGCTTTAATGTGTCCAGCTGGAGCTAAAGATCAGTGGTCTGATCGTCTCTTCTGGAGCTCCTTTGCTCACAATGACAGCAAATCTGAGTCACACGTCTACTTTAGCTGTTGGTTTGTACAACACCGACCTCGCCACACATTACTGGATTCCTGTTAGGAAGTACAGACACCATGCAGCTGAAGTATGAGGGGGGGGCTTTCACTGAGGGGGGGGGTCAGGTTGTACTTTCTGAGAGGAAACCATGATTCAAAAAAAGAAAAATCTTCAGGAAGCCCTGTATTTGAGGAGCTGTTCTCCACGGTGATGTACGGACCTGAATTAATATTTATAAAGAGATTAAATGTCACTGATCATGTAATGTCCCATTAGTATAAAACGTTAAAAAAATGTTAAATCTGTTTTTAATCCACTAAAAAGCAAAACGTCCAGTCCCAGACGTGTCTCCAGGTTCTGCAGATCTACTGGGCCTGGGTCTCCTGGTTCTTCATCTCCTGCCACGTCTTCTCTCTCAGACTGAGCTCAGCCTCAGTGAAGGCTGACGGACCCCAGTTTGTCATGATCTGCTGTCCTTTCGAGCCTGAGGGAAACACAGACGCAACTCAAACTCTTGTCTTTTGGACACGGCATCAGCCATCAGAGCAGTCACACTACAGACAGTTAGTGTTTGTGGGTCTTCACCTGGTTGAATGAGCCGTAATAAACCCTCTTGATGAGCCACTTTGTGCTTCCAGGTCTTCGTGTTGTTGGCGGCATCTTCCAGCTTTTTCATCACAGTCTGGAAACAGAACAACACAGCAGAAGTTCTTAATGCCGGTGGCTCTACAGACCCGCATTTAAAAAGGTTCACGTATCTTTCTTGGTTTGTTTTTCCACTGAATACATGTGAATTAATAGTGTTTTGTAGAAAGAAAAAGGGAGTCAATGAAGTAGAATCTGTTGGATGTTTCAGATTCTTCTAGTATTTTTTGGTTTCGAGGAAAAATGAGTTTTCAGATATTTACACATTCTTCAATTTTCAAACTCCAGACTCATGAACGATGGTACTACAGCAGTGCTGATGGTGCAGTGTTCAGCCTTGTGAAAAGAGTCTGACCTGGTACTGCTCCAGCGCCCCCTCCCTCTCCCTCTCCAGATGCTCCAGCTGGGCCATGGCGGCCTGCAGGGCGCTCTCCTTGGCCAGACGCTCCTTTTCCAGCTCCTGTTTCTCAGCCTCAGTCTGTGAGATGGCCCGCTGCTGCTGGAGGTGGATCTGCTCCAGCTCGGCCCGCTTTGCTGCCTCCTCTTCCAGTAACCTGAGGCGCACACAGTCAGCACAGATGTACCATTTCAATGAACTGCAGGTTACAGGCCAGTCCAGAACTTTAACTGTGCTCAGCTTCTGTCCAGTCCAAAATCCACGCAGCTCCCGCGTCATCGCACCGTGACCACTGAGCAGAACCAAGAGAGTACAAACAGGTCCAGACAGAGACGTTTCAGCTTTTCTTGCAGTTCACCAGGTCGATTGCAGCTCTACAGAGGGGATGTAGTGGCTCTACAGGCCCTCTGGAGTGGCTTTACAGCTCCTCTGTAGTGGCCCCATGAAGCATTCACTGAATTATACAACAATAAACAAGTGATTGTCATCTCCTGGCTTAAAAAGTAACAACATCTAGAATGGAAGCTAAAATTAAAAAAAAACAAAAAAAACAGCCAAAATATCTAAAAAGGTCATAAATAGTTGAAACACACAAAAAGTGTATTTTATATTTAAAAAAGAGACTATATACGCTTCATGAGCTGTATAATCTTCAATTTAAGGGCTCCAAATAAATTTTAAAAGGGACAAAGGGCATAAAATGGGGTCTTTTCACTATAAAGGTTGCGTAGGTTCTGCATTAAGAGCTTCACTGATGCTCCTGGGGAGGATCAGGTCAGATAAAACACACCTGAGTGCACAAATCAACCACATGAAATGAAGGAGAGACGAGCAGTGGAGGTTTTCCTTGTGTCAGTATCCAAACAGTTGATGGTTCGGTTGACATAGTGAGGTGCTGTAACACGTAGTCGGTCAGCAGGTGGTGCCAAAGTGTAATACTGATCGTTCTTAAAGCTCATAGGAGCTACAAGGTAGCATTAGCACTGTTTATGAGGACATGCTGAAAGGGACAGATGACTTCAGTGTATCTTCAGAGAGAAACTGGTTAAAGACTCACAGAAGCTCAGTTCTTACTTTGAGGTCAGACACACAGCAGAGAGACTGTTCTCTATAGTGCAGACAGCCAAAGGTTCAGACTGCAAACTGCAGCGCCTGATTCACTGCAAACTTCACGTGTGAAGGGTTTAAAAAGGTTTGGAGAGAAGAAAAACTCAACCATCTTTATAGCTGTGATTCAATTTAAGGACAAACACTGACTGACACACAGACGAGTCAGGCCAAAGGTGGAAAGTTAGCATCAGCAGACAGGAAGGAAAGAAGGAGCAGGAAATGTGTGAGGTCAGTGGAGGTCAAACGTCTGGAAAATAAGATATATATACAGTGAGAGAGAGGGAGAGAGAGAGAGAGAGAGAGAGAGAGAGAGAGAGAGAGAGAGAGAGAGAGAGAGAGAGAGAGCTCTTGAACTGACCGTGCTTGCAGTCTACGAACAGTCTCCTCATCCTGCCGGGCGCTTCTCTCCAGCTCCAGAGCGTCCTCCAGCTGATGGTACATGTCCTCCAGTTCTCGGACCCGCTGCAGATACTGCTCCAGCTCAGTGGACTTCTGGGCCACCTGCTCCTCCATCTGCTGTCGTACCTGAGAAACCAGTAGTAAAAGCGTCAGGCTCAACAGTACTGATCCAAATCTATCAACCAGATCATGTGATCATGGAATCACCTCTGTCCAGAGTTAAGACCTCAGAGGGAACAGTCAGTGGTCAATCTGGGAGTGAAGCCCTTCACATACTGTCTGAACTATAAGAGAAAGTCAAGCCCTTTACTGAGATACGTTTTGTTCAAAACTAATGAGCCTGTAGTAGTAATATTCTACCTGAAAAACCAGTGCTGAGACCAGAGACTGTGTTTTCTTGGTATTTACAGAGAAGCGGGTCCTGGTCGCTCCATCTAGTTTGGCCTGAACCTCAGATGCAGACCAAAGAGCGAGAAGACATTACGTCTCTTCTTGCCTCTATTGGTGTTTTTTCACGTCCGTCTTGTTTTAGTCCAGAGCCCCGGAGTGGACATAGAGGGAAAAATAAATAACGCATGTATGAGTTTGGGGCTTATTTTTCATTTGGGCATTACATTGTGAATTTCTTCTTTCACTTTATTTCTGGGTGTGTCTGAATCAAATGCTTCAACATCGGAGAAGAATGGAGGTGGAGAATGATAGAATGCAGCTCTGAAAGCTGTTTCCAATGGCAACCTATGTAAACACACTGATTAAAGTTCTTTCACATGAAGCCGTTAAAAGGCTCATTTTAGGCCCATAAAATCCAAGCTTTCATTTACAGTAGTATGTAGTTTGTTTTTTAGTTGCTGATGAACCAAAAGTATTCATTATAAAGAAGTTCTGTGGGTTAGAAAATAATATTTGAGTGCCTCGGAGCGGAGCGGAGCGCCCCCTGCTGCCTCACACTGCATTGCGCAGCGGCTGCAGCGCCTCAGCCGGCGGTCAGAACGTGAAACAAGACCTGTGTTACCATGAAAAATAAACGACAATGGAAAACTGCTTGTAAATTATACCCGACGTAGCTAACTGACAGCGGAGGAGCGTGGCAGCGCTCTCGAGAGCCGCGGCTCCGCGAACGCAAATTAAATAATTCCGTTCCCTCGTATTATTAACTTCAGGGAACGACTTATTATATCGTTCCCACGCGTATTTTAAATTTTTTTCTCTATAACCACTCTGGGGCTCCGTGTTCGCTGTAGTTTTCAGAAAGCCGGTACAGTCTCGCTTCCACCTTTTAGGTAGCGATAACTCCAGAGATAACTCCAGAGATAACTCCGCCCCCACCCGATGACGCGGCGGGTCCCAGTCTGGCTCCGCTCTGGCCCAGCAACGAAGTGGGGCCAGCGTAGCAGCAGTTTAGCCCCTGATTGGCCGGGGCTTTGGTAGTGGAAAGACAAAGAACTGGTGATGAGGCTAGCACCTGGTTCTGTCCGGTGGAAAAGCCCCTATAGAGGAGGGGGTCACACCTCTGTTGATTATTACTGGAGAAACTCAAACTGAATGTTTGTTCTTGCCGTCATATTTCAGACATAAAGTTCATCTGGCCCACTTTGTCTGGGAAGCTACATCCTTTGTATTTGTCCACCAGAGGACAGGATGGGTGTGGACCTTCCCCATGAGATCACTATCGTTGACTTATTTCAGACGGGGTAAGTCAACCCTAACCTTCAGCTGCCACTTTCACTACTGCTTTATGAATCCATCCAAGGTTCAGTGCAGCAGTGACTTTGTGCAATATGTAAATAAAGTGCATGCTCACTGTTTTTATTGACCTAAAGAAAGAAGATCATTGATGTGTTGGTTCTTCTTGTGGGAATGTGATGGAATATAAACATCTGATTAATGTACTGAGCTTAAAGCACAGCATGCAGTTGTCTGCTTACCAAAAAGACCTCAAAGTACAAACTATATGAGTCCATTGATAATCACGTGCTCACACTGTCAGTAAAAACTGAGCCACATCATTACATAATCTAGAATTAAAAGTGTGGCGAGGACAGATGTGTGAGTTCTGCTGGACTCTGAGCTGCTGTATGTGACTGTTTAACTTCACGTCCCGGATCACTATTGTCTCAACTGACATCTGAGCGCAAGTGAAATTTACAAAACCAAGAAGAACTAGAGAAAGTTTCCAGACGTAGTGATTCCCTGTGATTCCTTGAGAGGGATGAGCCATTTTTTCACAGACCATTTTTTCTCTCTCCAGGTCTGTCCTGTAGCGGTCCTGGAGCTCGGTTTGGGTCTGAAGACGCCTTTTTTCCTCTTGTGCCGCATTAGCTGCTGCCTCTTCCAGAGCCTGAGTAAAGAAAAGACAACACTGAAAATAAGAAGGTCAAAAAGGGAAAAAAAGCAGCAGATACAAGTCGTTTCTCTTCTCGCAGACTGAAGTCAAACTGAATGAATGGAGCAAACATAATGAAGGGATTTCTGCCTTCAAGAGAGCATCAGGGAGAATCCTGCGCCAAGGATAATAAAGGTCATGATTTGATGAGAGAAACCAGCTTCAATGATACTCAGACATTTTTATTTGATGTTCTGAGAACACAAACTTGATTCGGTTGATCTTTTAACTTCTGAACATTAAGATTAGAGGCCTCAACCTTTCTGAACAACAGTTTACAATAACAGACTGATACCACATGAACATGTGCAATCACATTTGTTAAACATTGGCGAACTTGTGACGAACACACACTGAAGCACATGATATTCATGTCTTTTGATTTGAAATCTGGACTTTCAAATAACAGTGTTCTTTCTCTTCCTGGACACATTTTTTCTTTTTTACAATTTTTTTTTTTTAATCGTATGGTGCTGCTTGTTGTTGTTTTAATTTAGTTCTTCTGACTTCTGTCGAGTTGTCTGAAGAGGTCTGTACTGCAAAGAGGGATTTTCTCTTATCGAGGTAACTTCAGGGTTAACTGAGTTTTCCGTACTGCGATGCTGGTTCACTTCTCACCAGAGTAAATCGCCACAGTAACTTGCGCTGAACAGCTGACCTCCTCCGGAGCAGGTTATGTTCTGGATAAGAGATTAACCCACATAAAAGCTCCGCCTCCTGACCAGCCAGAGATCTTGGAAATGATCTGCCCATTCTTAGAAGATTTTGTTTGGTGTGTGGATGGTGAGAGGCAGTTTTAGGGGGAGATGCAATACTTTTGACATAATAAAATGAAGCCTCGTCACTGAGCCTTGAAATATGTTTTTGTTCTTGTTCTTGACTTGTTCAAAGTCTGTTTAGCTGCACGAGGGTTGATCTGAAATAATGAATATTAATATTCAAATGCAAAACGTGCTCACGGGGGGCGGAGCCTCAAAAGAGCCCGATGGAAAAAATAAACTTAAGGAAGAGCACTGAGAAAGCTCGGAGCAAAGTATGAATGAAATAACAGGGTATAATCTCACAGTTACACATTAACAAAGTGGTTAATTTACTGCAGCATTCCTTCCCGACTTGCTTTTGGCCTAGATGATGTGTTTTAACTCTTCATATTTTGTCTGCTACCCCATGACATAACTTGCTATGTAAGGTTTGTGATTGGTCACACCCTGCAAACCCCGCCCCTTTAATGTGGACGAGCACTGATCCCGGTGGGAAAACCCTGCGTGGAATTACTGAGTTGATAACCTGCTTTGTAGTACCACTTATCAAGAACCTTGAATGTCTGGGTTTGTCAATCCAGATAACAGACACATATCCCAGGTATGTTAGTACAGGCCAGGTTTTCTGTAATGTTTGTCAGAGCCAAATTGGGTGTGTTATATGACCATTGGGTGGCGCTGTGAGTATATAAGGCAAGGTTTCCTGTATTGGGCAGGTGGATGCTGAACCAGAAGGGCAAACAGGTTTTGACTGGCTTCATCTCTGTACATTGGAAAGTGCAGGAGGCGACACGAGAGGACAAAGGAGGCTGCTGCTGCTGTTTGGAGGAGGAGGAGGAGGAGGAGGATGAGGAGGACCGAGCTGCCAGTTCCTGCTTTGCTGGGTTAGAGGACAGCCATTGGGAATAAAGAGAGCTGCAGTGTCGACCAGGAGCCGGGCTGAGGAGCCATATTGGAGCAGCACCAGCGCCGGGAATCACCCCACACATGGCACCCAACGCCAGGAGGTGAGATACGTGTAGCGTGTGCACACGTATCTTCAAGGATTGGCATGAAGCCAATGCATTGGTTGCTGCTGTTGAACTGACTTTATGCTGCGATGAACTTTTGTTTATTTCCTGGTTGCCGTGGAGTCACGCAGAGCGGCATATGACGCCACCGTTAACTCTTGTCGTGTCGGCTGCTGACGGAGTTAAAAGTGTTGAAATAAACATTGTGAAACGTGTGAAGATGACTGCTGAAGCAAGCGCTTGCTGCTAAATGTGAACAACGGCAAACAGCTGAAGGAAAGGACGCATGAGGAGAAAATATCATTCCTGAAGGGAAAGGGGGGGGTTTGTTTTGCATGTTTGAACTTTGGTCGCAAAAGCCGTGATTGCAAAAGGCTTTTGACATGTAAGATTTGTGGTCAAACTCACCTCACTGTGCTTCACATTGAAAAGCAACCAAAAGCTACAGAACAGCGAGCCAGAGGGCCGTCAACACGCCAACGGTCTTCACCTCAAACACGTGGACATACGGGGGCCGGTAAGGACCGGAGCACGCTCTCCAGCCTTCCAGTGAGTGTCAAAGCAGCAAATGCAAGTGACATTATCCAAACTTATGCCTTCTTAGACCCGGGAAGCTCAGCTCCATTCTGTCCTGAACACCTAATGAAGAAGCTGAACTTGAAGAAGAACCAAGTTCCTGCTGAGCAGCATGGGGACAAGAGGCAGTGGTTTCAGGATACTCCATAACTGGTTTGGAGGTAGAGGATTTGGACAGGACAAAACCTCTACTCCCTTCCAGATGTCCTGACACAGGAGAAAATGCCATCACTGCTGAGAGCAGGGTGACACCCGAGGAACTGGCTAAATGTCCACATTTACTCAACATCCGGACGCATCAAGGCAGCCTTGGGAGGTGATGATCAATAGCTGTGGAAATGGCCCATATGCCACTAGGACAGTGCTGGAATGGATTGTTGGTGGCCCACTGAATGGAAGCTGTGGTGTGGTGGAAACAGACTTTCCTGACACTCTGGTTAACAGGATCTCTGTGTGCAGACCGCAAGAAATGTGGTTTCCCAAAACGGCCGCGAAGGAGAAACAAATGTCCAGAGAAGACAAAAGGTTTATGGAAATTATGGAATTAAAGGACTTGCTGAAAAATAATGATTCAGATAAGGATGAAATGAATAAGAAGACAAAGAAGAGGAAAATGTCCAAGAAGGCCAAGAAAGAAAAGGAGCTGTAGGCTTTTCCAGCCAGGAGTGACGAAGACGCTCCAGAAGAACAACGCCTGAAGGCCGAAGCAGCAGCCGGTAAAGGACCGGCTACTCAGGGATTATCAACCCAATCTGTGGTAGGACTCATCTGATATGCTGACATGGAGAACATGAATGTGCAGTGGAAATATTATTTATAGCAGTTCAATAATTTCTTCTGTCATGTATATTGTGAATGATGATTATCATGTAGTTCTGTTTTACTGTCTGTCTCTCTGAATACTGTGTGTGTGTGTGTGTGTGTGTGTGTGTGTGTGTGTGTGTGTGTGTGTGTGTGTGTGTGTGTGTGTGTGTGTGTGTGTGTGTGTGTGTGTGTGTGTGTGTGTTCATTGTGCATTTAGACCAACATTGATGTAAGATAGCACTCACACCTCAATGGTTGACTGTCCCTTCAGAGTCTGTCGTCCCAGACAAAGAACAAACTGTCGTCCTTTCTGCACCATTACACATCAGCTCAGTATAGTCCAGACTCCAGTCTGTCCCACTGCACTGAGACAGAACTACTGTGTTCAGGACTCCTCAGCATGTTCAGCCCTTTATGACTACAGCGCACCATCTCTTACACAGAGTCACAGTCTTGCACGCTTCACTGCTGCTCCCATGCGTCAGTCACCCTCCGACAACCAAGTATTTACCTATCCTGTAGAGACTGTCTCTTCCCCGAATATTTAAATAAAGACAAAATGAAATCCACAGGAAAGGTTGCAATACTAGAGACTTAATTCAAATCAAAACTTTCTCTGTAGTTCAACAAAAACCCACAACTATCAAATGTGACTTGCTAAATATCCAATCGCTCTCGTCCAAAGCTTAACTTGTCAGTAAACTGGTAACTGACCACAGCTGTGATTTATTCACCCTCACTGAAGCATGGCTGAAGGGGGATGAATATCTCAGCCTAAATGAAGCAACCCAGACCACTTACATTAATCATCACATCCCCCGAGAAACTGGACGAGGAGGAGGAGTAGCATCACTAGCTTTATAACTCCAGTCTTCTTATTAGTCCCAGAACTAAAACTAACTAGAAACCCTTTGAAAGTCTCACTCAGAACATCACGTACTCCGACTGGAAAACACAGAAGTATTGGTTGTAGTGAGTCGTCCTCCAGGACCTTACTCCCAATTTTTATCTGAATTCTCAGACTTTCTCTCCAATTTAGTACGGAGCTCAGACCAAGTCGTTATAGTAGACCTAACCCTAACCCAGCTGTTTTAGCAAGTTACAGTCAAATATTCAACCTTCCCTTTATTCCTAAAATCTTAGAAAAAGTGACTACAAGTCAGCTATGTGACCATTGATCTACTAATGGCCTATTTGAGTCTTTTCAGTCAGGTTTTAGAGCTCATAGTAGCACAGAGACACTCAAAGTTACTATTGATCTTCTCGTAGCCTCAGACAAAGGACTGGCCTCTGTTCTGGTCCTGTTAGATCTCAGTGCTGCATTGATACTATTGATCTGAACATTGATACTATTGATCTGAACATTGACACTATTGATCAGAACATTGATACTATTGATCTGAACATTGATACTATTGATCTGAACATTGACACTATTGATCAGAACATTGATACTATTGATCTGAACATTGACACTATTGATCAGAACATTGATACTATTGATCTGAACATTGATACTATTGATCTGAACATCCTACTACAGAGGCTAGAACACATCATCGGGCTTAAAGGTACAGCACTAAATTGGTTTCAGTTATATTTATCAGACAGGTTCCACCTCATTCATGTTAATGACGACTCCTCACCTCAGAGTAAAGATAAACACGAAGTTCCGTCTTAGGACCTATTCTCTTCACATTATACATGCTTCCTGTAGAGAATATTATCGGAAAACACTCTATCAACTTCTATTGTTATGCAGATGATACACAAATCTATTTATCTATGAAACCAGATGATACTGATCAACTTGTTAAACTTGAAGCTTGTCTTGAAGACATAAAGGCTTGGATGAGCCGTAATTTTCTACTTCTGAACTCAGATAAAACTGAAGTTATTATGTTCGGTGCAAAATATATGGGAGAGGAATTATCCAAAGATATAGTAACCCTGAATGGTATTACTTTGACCTCCAGTACCACTGTGAGGAACCTGGGAGGTATTTCTGACCAGGACTGATACTTCAACTCTCACTTTAAACAAAACTGCAGGAGTGCCTTTTTTCACCTCTGTAAAACTTGCAAAATTATTCTGACTCAGAGTGATGCCAAAAAACTAATCCATGCCTTTGTTACTTCTAGAATAGACTATTGTAACGCCCTACTATCAGGGTGAAACAATAACTGCTTAGAAAGTCTTCAACTGATTCACAATATTGCAGCCAGAGTCCTGACAAGAACCAGCAGACGAGATCACGTCACTCCAATATGAGCTGGTCTTCATTGGCTCCCTGTTAAATCTAGAATAGAAATTAAAATCCTCCTTCTAACTTATAAAGCTCTTAACAACCGGGATCCATCATATCTGAAAGAAGTATTAGTCCCACATTACCCAGAAGAACACTTGGTTCTCAGAGTGCTGCTTACTGGAGGTTCCTAGGTTTTCTAAAAGGAGAATGGAGGCAGAACTTTCAGCTCTCAGGCTCCTCTCATGTGGAACAGCTCTAGTTTCAGTTAAAGAGTCTGACACAGTCTGTACTTTTAAGGTTAGGCTAAAGACTTTTCTTTTTAATAAAGCTTACAGTTATGGCTGCTTCAGGCCACCCTGGACCATTTTCAAGTGAAGCTGCTATAGATTAAGACTGCTCGGGGACCTGAGCTTCTTTCCTTTCTCAGTCACCATGTGTCACTAATGGTGTCATCCCAGATAGACGATTCCCAGTTAGATGACTTATTATATTAAGTGTATTATTTGTAACATTTCAGTGACTGAGGATGAATAGTAATGTATTTTTACACATAAAGACACATAGTTCCTTTGAAAAAGTGGCTTAACAGTCATAAAATGCATCAAGAATGTGTGTGGGATATGCATTAAGTTAATATCTCGCACAGGTTTTTAATCTGTAGTTTGTGTGATAATAAGCATCTCATTAACAATGCAGGACACCATTCAACCTGTATGTGGAATTGTGTAGCTTTATTAACGGATTGAATTATGAATTATATTTCCAAATAACTGCGACATAGTCCAGAGTCATTATCATACCACATTTTATGAGCAATATTTTGACCGATGCGATAAATACATTTCTAGCAATTACTTTTGATTAAACGCTCAGTTGGAAGCCACACATAAATATCCTGAAGTCAAAATGAGCAAATAATATTGGCATAATGTGTAAAATCCGATCAGTATTAGATCAAAATTCACTGAACCTATTATACAACTCTCTCATGCTTCCATATCTGAGTTGGAAATATGGGGAAATAATTTGTTGATAATAATTCTAAAAGTGAACTAACGGAGAGAAGCTTCACACGCAGCTGACGACAGCTGTCCGTGGACGAGTTAACCGTTCACCGCTGTGGCGGAGGCGGCCGCTGTTGAGCTACTTTATGTGTCTTTATAAAACATGTTTTTAGTCCAACATCGGGACACGGCTTTTTATTTATTTTTTCTTTCTCTGGCCGTTGTTGAGCTACTTTATGCTTTATGTGTCTTTATAAAACATGTGTTTTCCGTCCGACATGCATTTTTTTTTTTCTTCCCCGTCGCGATTTTTAACTAATGTTGAGCCACTTTTTCAATGGAACTATGTGTCTTTATGTGTAAAAATTAGTGCTGTCAATCGATTAAAAAAATTACCTACTTAATTGCACAATTTTCTGTAATTAATTGTGATTAATCACATTGTTTTTCTACTGAAGACTGAAGCTTGTAATGGATATTTATTCAGGGAAAACCACGGAATGAATCCCGACTCAACACACACAGACTATATTTAAAATCATAGACTATTTTTATAACGTCCTTTTAGCTGTTGGTGAAACAGTTTTTCTCCAAGATAGCAAAATAATAAAAACAAATAAATTAATAAACATCTAACATCAGTCTGGGTTTTGTTAGAGTGCAGGTCCACCACTTTGAGAATATGAATATTTCTAGAAACAAAGTTGTGAACTTATTACATGAACAAAGTGGCAATAATATACTGTAATACGCACACCCACACACCCACACACACACCCACACACCCACACACCCACACACCCACACACACACCCACACCCACACCCACACACACAGTATAGAGGAGAGCCAGGGAAAGAGAGAAAGAGGAGAAATTAATATTTTACCTCTACTATTTCCTCCAGCTTTAGTAGTTTGGTGGCTACTGGTCAGCCAACATGGCAACCTGCTGTTCTGCTGCAGAATTACTTCTGTGGTCGTTAAATTCGACTTGACAAAGTAAAGCTAATGACTTTTACTTTGTCAATCAGTCAAGAAACTTTTTAAAGTGAAACTTTCTGCCTTAATATTATTCCACTGCGTATTGTGCTGCTCTGTTGTTACAGTCCTGCGCCCAGAGACACTGCACATGAGGCTGCTCCGGTAAGGGAACAAAAAAAAAACCTGAAGTAAATAAAACTACGTAAAATTTTTTTGGAACAAATTAAATGTTTCAAATCAATTAATGTGTTATTTTTGACAGCACTCGTAAAAATACATTATTATTCATCCTAGGTGACTGAAATGTTACAGATAATGCACTTATTATAATAAGTCGTCTATGTGGGAATCGTCTATCTGGGATGAAACGTCACTATTACATGTCAAAAAGGTAGATCATGAAGAGGAGAAGACCTAAGACAGAACCCTGGGGGACGAGTGTCACAGCTTCTGCATCTTGAAATGAAATGACAAAACCTCTACGGGTGGAGGCTGTTCAAAACAACCTTCCTAAATATCTCTCTCTCTCTCTCTCTCTCCCTCCCTGCAGTATCGCCAACAATGGAAGCGAAGTTCGTGGTCTGAAGCCTCCTGCCCTGATCAATCTTGACCAAGTGGATCTCTGTCTTGTTTATCTATCTTGTTCTTTTCTCTCCATCTCTCCCCAAACGGAATGGAATAGCAGAAAGCCACAGCTTCCTATTAAAATGGGAGTTTTTCCTTTCCACAATCACTTATGCTTGCTCGTGTGGATTTGTTGGGCTTCTCTGTAAGAGCGCCATGAAATGACGGTGCTATATAAATAAAATTGAATTGAATTGTTGGACACGTCCACACGAGATCAGAGAGGTGAAACCATCTCAAACTAGTTTCTGGAACCTTTCATTGAACCTCCACAGGCTCAGATCTCAGCCAATAGAGCTCTGTTGTGATATGGAGGAACAAGACAGTCACATCATCAATACAGACTGAAAACCTCCAAGGAAGAATTCACAACTTTGTTCAACCTCTGCTGCACTTCCTGTTAACCTAAATCCAGCGTCGAAGCACAACACTGAACGCATCATCACTGTGGTGATTACATTCTACCACAGAATGTGGAGACCACGCCTCCCGTTCAGCAGGAAAAACTTGTTTACTCAGTACAAGTGTGAGCTCTGTGCTTGCAGGCTTGCTTTCTCAGAGCTGATGGAGCATTCATGCATCCAGTGGAGGGAGGACACTCAGTGCTGCCAGTCCATTGTGGCCGTTCATTAGCATGCAGCCAGTTTCACACACCGCTTCAGTTTTTAGGTCGACTTCTAACTGGAGTGAGACACTGTGACAGTGTACTTGTGTGTGAAAGGCAGAGCGTCAGAGAACAGTTCATCTCTGTTTTCCGTCCAGACTGAGGTTAACTCGCTGCTGAAATGTGAGGAATGTTGTTGAACGACTTTGGAGGCCACAGCGACATAACAGTGTTAATATACCTGAAAGGGACAAAATATAACTTCTATTAAAAACATTGACAAGTACAGAGCCAGGGCTGCATAGCGGTTGTGTCAAACACGTTTTAATTCAGGGACGACATACACCCCAATGTCATGGTGAGTGGGCTGAACCAGTAAAATAGTGACATAATAACCTTTAAATCTAAACTTTAAATTTAAACTTTCGTAGTTGTGGCGCAACTTATACGTGATTAAAATGTTGATATTTTGACAAAAAAAAAAAGAATTACTTCAGAAAATATCTAAAATATCCACATGAGGCCAATTTTAACGAAACCTTGCAGTGCAAAATACAGTGAAATGTCCAAGAAATGTTCTCCTACAGCTGTTGTATGATGCATGTTTTTCCAAACTCACCTGGCCGGCATGACTTTGAGGCTAATGCTAGTTTACTAGCTTTCATGGCGGCATCACCCCCCCACCGCGGTCCGCGATGTCATCTAATAACCACAATAATAGCGGACTACATGCTCCAGGTTGAGCAGATGCTGCTGACGCTAGCCGGAGGAGGAGCAGGAGCGTAGACCTCGACAACCATGAGCAGGCGTCTACTCCTAAATTTCTATGTTCTCCATGTCTTCTTCTGCATTTTGGTGAGTCCACAGCACCCCTACAGGCCTGGCATATGTACTACATGCCCTTAGGCACGTTGAGCCGTTTTCATAGTGACGTGTGGACGGGATTTCTTTGAAGGATGCTGACGAGGAAAAGGTAGTTTTGGCGCTACAGGAATACATTTTGACTGAAGTGGTCCGAGCTCATATGAAGAGCTTTATCTGCACGTTGGAGGATTTTTCACTCGGTTCCAACAGGGAACGTGAGCTGGGTTTAGAGACAGGATAGTTTTAACCTACTGATGATGAGTTGTTGCCATGGTAATAGTTAACTGAATCAAGAGTTGAAATCAGACAGAAACAACAAGATAAATAAGGTCACGTAATAAACATGCTGCCATTTTCTCACATTCATTCTGTCTTTCTGCCCTAGGAAGATATACAACTGCTCCTCACGTGACCACAAAGCTCCACTTCCCCATTTCACCGTGTCCAATAATTCAAATGTCTTTTTCACCATCCCTGCATGGTGAGATTACCCTGTTCAAAAGAGACATCACCCTTTCCCTGGAGAGTTGTTCACCTTTGTCCTATGAACTGGTAGAGAAGAGGAAGTGATAGTGAGCCAGATGCTTCCTGGGCAGACTGCCTCTTACCTTCCTCATGTTCTCCAGCTCTATCTGTTTGGCCTCGTTGGCGGTCTGCAGCTCCTTCATGCGCAGCTCCAGCTCCTCCTGCTCCGCCTGCTGCTTCAGTCGCAGCTCGCGCCGCTTCTGTCGGGCCTCTCGATGTGGCGCCGGCCGGCCCTGACGGAGCAGGCCCACGCAGGTCTGCACAGCTGGGGGCCAACATGGAGGCACAGACAGCGCTGGGATTACACTCACACATCAACAGTTGACCTCTGGTGTGGAAATGATGTTCAGCAGCCCACCTTGGATCCACTCCTGCTTCTTCTTCTTGTCTGACGCACTGATTTCAAAGCTTTTATAGGACGACTTGATGATGAAGAGGCACTTTTTTCCCTCTTTATCTTGTAAAGGCTGCAAAAAAAACCACAGATAAAACTTCCTCAGTTAGGACGGAACGGACTCCACTCTAAATAAATAATAACACGTCAAACTTATGTCGCGCTTCCATGGAAATCCATGGAGTCAACCAAGAAATAAGGCTAGAATCATGACAAAGGTGATCCATTTTTACAGCATCGGATTGGAGTGGCATGCTGAGAGTTCATGCAGTGAGAACATTCAGGGAGTCAGCAACACAGAATGCTTGGTAAGTCTCTCCGAGGCTCTGAGAGTCCCTGAGTCTGTCTGAAGCTTTCAAGGTCGCATTCCTCTGGGAGTGCTCAGAATTCACAAGAGCTGCAGATTTGCATACAAAACAAAGAAATATAGTCAGTCTGTCAGTTTCTGGTTACACTCGGAAGAAAAAAGCACCAAAAAGGCAAAAAGACCCAAAACAAGAAGGACTGGGAAGGTTTTCATTTATCTAACACATGATCAGAGCTTCATCAACTCTTCTGTAAAAGAGGATTCAAAGTTCAAACTTGTTGTTTTTTTTTGGGGGGGGGGGGGGGGGGATAAAGTCACCTGTTAAAATCTTCATTTAGTTATTCTTCAGGGAAACAAGATGAGATTTCAAAAACAATTTTCAAAAAAATATTATATCCATTATCCATTATTTAGAGATTTTGACGATTTGACGATTTTTCTGATTATAGATTCTATTCTATAGGGGGGGTCGGGGGGGGGGGGGGGGGTCCATATCCCGCAGCTGAAAAATAAACCCCTGGGTCCATTTTCCATGGGGTCTATATAAAACACTACACCGGTATACCAACTGGCCAGTACACCACTGGACATGTCGTATTTTCAATAGTTATCAGTATTGGAGGTGTGGAGGTAGAGAACGTAAAGCGCGTTGCTGTCATTGAATTGGTTTCTTCCAATCTACGTTCCACTAGTTTTGTGTGACGCCAGGTCCTGTATGTGTGGCACAAAGAAATGTATGAAAAACTGAATCTGAATGGAGAGAAGTGACACTGAAAAGTGAGAATGAATAAGGAAGTTGAATTTTTCAATTCATTGAAATACAGTTTGGATTTTATTGTGATACACGTTCAAAACAATAGATTCTATTTCAAACTGGACCATTCAGATTTAAAGAATTAAAATTCACTTTCCCCAGGCACAAGTGTACCATAGCTGTGGTTTTCATTTACTTATTGTCTTGCTTCATTTTGCTTCTTGTAAAGCACTCAGAAAGCTAAATGGTTCAAAACCCACAGCTGACAGGTTGGCACTGTGGCCCCTGAGCATGACCTCTGATTCGCAGCAGTTTCCGAGGCACCGCCTGTGGCAGCCCACCGCTCTGAGCACGGGTGTATGTGTGTATGTGTGTGTGTGTGTGTGTGTATTTGTGTGTGTGTGCACATGGGGGGGGGGGTTACTAAGGTAGTTTACCTTAGTAATTGTTTCATCCCACCTGTAGAGTTTCGTGCACTGGTTCAGTTCTCCTTTACCTCTGCAGCAGTATGTAGTACAAGATAAGGACTTTTCTGAGCTGTGATATATCCTCCAGTATTTATATCATTTATTTCCAGTTCATTGTTGTATGTGGAAACTGTAAAATAATGTGAGAATTCCTGCCCTCTGCATCTGCTGCCAATTATTTTGCTCATTATTAAGTCCACTCCCTGTGTTGGTCACTTATTTGGCCAAAATGCAGGATCACCCAAACCAAGTCTCTGATCAGTCTGCTCACACCGTGACTGTCTGTCCTCTCCTTTTCGCTCCGTCTCGCCCTGAAGAAAGTCTCCACCTCCGTGTCTGGTTCTGCAGGTTTCTCCAGCTCCGTGTCTGGTTCTGCAGGCTTCTCCACCTCGGAGTGTGGTTCTGCAGGCTTCTTAACCTCTGTGTCTGGTTGTGCAGGTTTCTCCACCTGTGAGTCTGGTTCTGCAGGTTTCTCCACCTCTGAGTCTGGTTCTGCAGGTTTCTCTACCTGTGAGTCTGGTTCTGCAGGTTTCCCCACCTGTGGGTCTGGTTCTGCAGGTTTCTCCTTGTTAAAACAGAGTTTGTCCTTTCCACCACCTCTTATGCTTGCACGTGTGGAATTGTTGGTTTTTCTCTGTAAAAGTGCCTTGAAATAACTGTGTTGTATTTGGTGCTATAGATGTAAAATTGATTTGAACTGCTTGAATGCAGTGGAAGACATCCAGAGCATGTCACCAATGGCCCTGGACAATGGTTCCAACATGTGAGGAAAACCACTGCAGAGCAATACATTTCAACTGGGAGTACCGAGGATCTAATCAAACCACAGCCGGTTTAAGTCGGGGAGGTTTTAGTCACAGAACGTTCTTATCCGTCTATCGGTGAGCAGAATATCACAGTAATTCTCCATGAAAGACGAGAAAGCAGGTGTTCTTACCTCCACCATGCAGTTTCCATCCAACAGGATGTCTCCCTTCTTCTCAGCCAGGTCCTCGGCCACATAGTAGGACATGAAGCTGGGCTTCAGAGTGAACCATCGCTCCGTCCAGTTCTTCCTCTTGTGACCTTTTTTCATCATGTAACCCTGCGCACACACACACACACACACACACACACACACACACACACACACACACACACACACACACACACACACACACACACACACACACACACACACACACACACACACACACACACACACACACACACACACACACACACAGATTCAGGTTAATGGGACACATGGGGCACACAAGCTCTCTCATACTGCATCACATGACCACTGTGCATTGACATTTTATGAGTTTCATATTTCACGTTTCAGAAACATTTGCTTTCTCCCTCTTTGAAGGTTGTTGTAAAAACTGTTTTCAGACCAGTATTAAAACAACAGACGTGGTACGGCTGTGTCCAGATGCCGTCCGATCTGATCCATTGTTCTCTGCATTACTTTCTTTATTTCATATCGTTATGTTATCTTCTATGACATCATCTTGCCCAGGGAAGCTGACTTATCACCATGGTGCTATTGTGGACATTGGGGAAATGGTCACACACATTGGCTTTGACCTTTTTTTCGATGTCAAGTGGTTCTGAGTTCTGACACAGAACAAAAGGGGACAACAATGCTGGAGGAGAAAAAAGCTCTGCGAACAACAAGGTGGGATTGAGGACAGGCTAAGATCCCAAGCCCATCGTCCACCCCCGCCCAGAATCCTATTCACCAATGTCCAGTCTCTGGACAACCAGTAGGATGAGATCAGGTCGGGTCAGATACCAACGGGACATGAGGAAATGTAACATCTTTTCACTCCTCTAGTACCAGACCCCGTCATACTACCATTGGAGCGGTTTTCTGTGTTCTGGAAGCACAGGGCGGAAGAATCTGGCAAGTCCAAAGGTGGAGGAGTTTGTTTAATGACAGATAGTGTAACCCCAGGAACATTAAAACACTGTCGGACTCCTGCTCGCCGCACCTGAAACACCTGAAGCACCTTCCCACCCAAGGCCGTCCCTTTCATCTACCCAAACAGTTCACATCAGTCACTCTGACTGAGGTACACCATGTCACCATCTGCGCTGACAGTTTCCTCCATCTCCAAAATGTTCATTTGCAAGGTCCAAAGTTGGCGTAGTGGTGCGCACATTCTGCCACCAAGTTTACTTTCATGAATCACAAGATTTACATGATGAGTGGCGTCTTTCAGGCCCAGTTTTGTTCATCAGTAATCTTTATACATAAGGCCCCACAGCAGTAGTGCATTGAATGGCAGCATAATTTATGTTGTGCACATTGCCCTTCTTTAAAACTTTATTAAAAACTTGTTCTGCTCATGTGATGGCAGGTTTGATGTTCCCGCAGGTTTCTATGAAGGTTCCTGTCGTGGCGGTTCAGTTCCATGAAGAGTGGGCCAGGCGAGCCCTCTGACCTGTTTGAGCACGTCCAGGATGAGCTCCTGGTAAACCTCATTGATGCCCATGGAGAGTGTCTGGCGATCCATGCCCTTGCTGAAGTGACCCGAGCCCACCAGGCCGATCAGCTCCCATACGCTCAAACACTGCTGCTTGGAGATGAGCTGCAGCTTGTAGTCTTCAAAACGCTCCTCCACCCAGCTGCCTCCGATGGCCTCCGTCAGCTTACGCAGGAAGTACTCGATCTGTGCACAACAGAGAAGCACCACAGTTCACACTGTGCACACAAGCACGTGGAGCTGAAATGGTAAAACACGAAGGTGAAACAGCGAGAATCAGATGAAACCACACAGAACCGTTCCTGCTCTTATCATCTGAGCGCTGACCACAGCGGAGAAATTCTCCTTTCTGTAGCTAACAATCATCCTGTGATTCAGCTCTGACGTTTGGTACACTCAACAATTAATCTTACAGCATTTGTCAATTAACAGGAAGCTGGAAACTTCCTTTTCTGTTCTTGAGTAACTAACGTTTTAAACTGACGGCTGAACAAAACAATGAAGCCCCACAAGCGCTGAGGCATGAGGAAACAAAAAGAGCTCCAGTGAAATCACCGAAGGCTCATCGACCTGAACAAAGACTGTTTAAACACACCAGATTGGAGCAGGAAGTTAAAACTGACTCATTTGATTAATATCCGTTTCTTTAACGATCCTAAATTGTGTGTGCGTGTGTGCGTGTGTGTGTGTGTGTGTGTGTGTGTGTGTGTGTGTGTGTGTGTGTGTGTGTGTGTGTGTGTGTGTGTGTGTGTGTGTGTGTGTGTGTGTGTGTGTGTGTGTGTGTGTTTTTAAAAAAAAAATGATATTCTTCTACTTGTCTAATATCATCTCCAGACTTGAAAAAGGAGAGCGAATCTGTGGCAGGCGCTCACCTCCTCTGTGACGATGATCGGTGGGTATCGGTCCTCGGACAGGAAGTTGAAGATGCACCAGATCTTGAAGGCGTCCTCGTTGGGGATGAGCAGCTGATTCTGCTGCAGGTTCTTCCTGAAACACAGCGTCCAGCACATTTTGTGGAAGTCCTGCTGGTTGAAGTTGTTGGTCACCTGCAGCAGAAACCAGAACAGCAGCTCAGTGAGTCACACCAGCATGTTGGACACTGCTGGCTTTTCCAGGAAGGACAACAGTTTTTAAGAAAACCAATCAATACTCGGACACAGAAGAAAAAAACCTAACAAAAAAAAACTAATCATTGATATTTCACCTGGAAGCAATTTAAATTGACCCTGTTCTCATGGAGTTTCTAACGTTTCCGATTAGCTGCAATTAAACACACACAAGTGCAATGTTCCCTCAGATAAGAGCATTTCTGAAGGCTTGAATTTCACCTGTTTCAAAGACTTAATAGCACATCTGTGACCGAGCTGAATGACCAGATTCTTTGAATTGCTGCTAAATTAAGCACATTTTTACAATAATTATGTCAGAAATTCATTTTAGATGTAATATTGAGTTCCATTTATTTTCTTTTGGAGATCCACAGACACGAAACACTTGCTCAGATTGAAACCCACAACATTCCAACTCACCACTACTCACCATGCCACCCAAACAACAGCAGGGTCTAAATAAGAACCTTGTTTCCACTGCTCACTGCGCAGTATGTGTCGGTAAGGGACGATACGCATTGTTGTGTGTTCCCACTCACAAAACTTTGGGATAGTACAGAAAGTACCGTACCCAGGCGTTGCCATTTTTTGTAACTCCTTCATTGAGGTACCTGAGCACATTGGTACAGGTTCCATAAGGCCACAACGCAGCCATCTGCTGATTGGGAGTGATGAGCGTCACTCTTGACAAGCCTGCAATATTTAAATAGCTCATCGACCAAACAAAGCCTCAAATTGTTTTTTGCAAATGCTGCTTTGCGCACTCTGCTTGTTTGGTTAACTGGGCTTTTTTTTAATGTCGGTGCGATACACAGCACCCTGGTCTTCTGACGAGGTGCAGCCGCTCCTCTCCATACCAGGAGAGGAGGAGATTCAGCAGGAGCTGGACGCTGCTAATCAGAATGAGAACGTTTTCCAAGCTGTGCAACAGAGAATGGAGGCTCACGGCTTTGATTGGATGACTAAGCAGCGCCACACCAAATGCGTTCCGCATTGGTCCCACTTTTACTATCGCGTCTACATCGTTATGCGGCCTTCTACAATCCCACCTACATAATAATAATAATAATAAATATAATAATACATTTTATCACACTGAAAGACACTTTACATCATTATATTCAATAGAATCAACAAGCATAAAATGGAGAAACATAAAAACACTGTGGCAGTCATGCACACCACCGTGGGGTTCACCCACAGAGGCATGCAGTCAGAACTTGCCAAACACCATAATTTATTAAATTAAATCAAAACACAAACCAAACACCAGACATTGCTGCCTCTTTCAGGCTCGTTTGCATGTCTGTCTGTTCACTCCCGCCTGTCACACCTCTGCTCTCCTCGGCGAGCTGGAGTTTAAAAACGATGACGTCTGTTGACAGAGCGACCGCCTCGCTGTACAACTGCTTTGCTAACATCCATGTTGCTGTGTTGCTTTGCTAACATCCATGTTGCTGTGTTGCTTTGCTAACATCCACGTTGCTGCGTTGCTTTGCTAACATCCACGTTGCTGTTTTGCTTTGCTAACATCCATGTTGCTGCATTGCTTTGCTAACATCCACGTTGCTGTGTTGCTTTGTGGTGTTCTGAGTGTAAAATCCGTCCAAACAGCAACATGTTGTCATGAAAAGTTGGATAGCACAGTGCTACTTCCCTAGCCTGCTCGCTGGCTGCAAACTGTAGAATGGATTTCCTGACTCATTCCTCCTGGTCTCATTGAGACCCGCCTCCCTTCAGGAAATCCAGTACAAAATAAGGTGCAGATATAAATAGATATAAAAACAAAATACTATATAGAGATAAATATTTTGCACATGTTTGATGTATCCTATATTGTCTTTCTTCTGGTAATCCGGATGTGGGGGTTTGGGGGGAATGAAGGGATTATTTTATTGTGTTCAAAAGTGTTATGGCCTGAAGGAAGAAGCTGTTCCAGAACCTGGAGGTTCTGCTACAGAGGCTGTGGAACCTCTTCCCAGAGTCCAGCAATGAAAACAGTTCATGGTGGGGGTGGGAGGTGTCTCTGCTGATTTTCTGAGCTCTGGTCAGACAGCGGCTTTTTGCCATCTCCTGGATGGGAGAAAGTGGAGTCCTGAGGAGTTTTTCCACCGTCCTCACCACTCTCTGCAGGGACTTCCAGTCGGAGGCACTACAGGCTCCGGACCAGACAGAGATGCAGTTGGTCAATAGGCTCTCCATAGTGCCTCTGGAGAAGGTGAGAATAGAAGGAGGGAGCTGTGCTCTTTTCATCCAACGCAACAAGTCTTTTTACAAGAGCTCCGGTGTGAAGGGACCAGGTCAGAGTGTCTATTCTCTGCACCCCCAGGAACCTTGTGCTGCTTCCTCTCCCCACTGCTGTGCCATTGATGAGGAGTGGAGTGTGGCTGGGCTGGCGCCTCTTGAAGTCCACCAGGATCTCTAAGTTTTTTTTCTACATTCAGGACCAGTTTGTTGGTTCTGCACCAGTCAACCAGCTGTTTCACCTCCTCTCTGTAGTCCGTATCGTTGTTGTCACGGATGAGGCCCACTACTGTTGTGTCGTCCGCAAACTTCACGATGTGGTTAGCAGTGGACCTGGCGCAGCAGTCATGGGTCATCAGTGTGAACAGCAGCGGACGCAGGAGGGGACCCTGAGGGGACCCTGAGGGGACCCTGAAGGGAGCCGGAGCTCAGCGAGATGACACTGGAGGTGTTGTCGCTCACCCGCACAGACTCGGGTCTGTCTGTGAGGGGGTCAAGCAGCCAGTTATATATAGGGGGTGCTGAATCCAAGGGAGACCAGTTTGCTCACGGGATGCTTGTATTGGTCGCCGAGCTGAAGTCCAGAAACAACATCCGCACATATGTGTCCTTCTCTTCCAGATGTTGTAAGCTCAGGTGGAGGGAAGAGGAGATGGCGTCCTCTGTGGAGCGGTTAGGGCGGTAAGCAAACTGGTACGGGTCCAATGTGGGGGGGTTTGGGGTGTAGCTTTATAGTCTGCGATGACTTGTATGCCCTGCCACATTCGTCTGGTGTTCGTGGGGTCCTGGAAGGAGTGCTACACTTTCTGACTGAGCACACTTTGCAACCCTCATGGCACAGTTCAGGTTGGCTTTGGCTGTTTAAGTGCCACCATGTGGCCAGATTTAAAAGCCTCGTTCTGAGCTTTCAGCATTGCACGCACCTCACTGGTCATCCAGGGTTTCTCGTTGGCCTCCATGCAGAATGTATGCGGACACAGACTTGGCATTACTCCTCCACCCATGTGTGATGATTGTCTGTAGCAGCCGCCTTGAACATGTCCCAGTCCGTGCATTCAAAGCAGTCCTGTAATGCTTCCATTACAGTTAGAAGGATTATGGACAAATGAGAGTAATGGTGTGTATTTCTGAGTCATATGGATGAAGGGGATTTATGATGGCTGGAAGACCTGAAACAACCTTTAACCGAAAATCAGAAATTGCCTTTCTGATCAGATTTTAAATGCTGAATTCTCACCAGTGACCCAGTCGTTTAAATGTGGACGCGTTGTGTTTGAGCTTGTTTGTGAGAGAAGAGAAACAGGGTCTGAATGAGTCACTGACGCACTGTGAAACGCTCCTTTCTGCACAGGATCTGATGTAAGTCACTATTGTGAGAACTCAGCCCGAGAGTCAGTGGAAACCTGGTCTGAATGTTAAAGAGAAACTCCACCCAGCAGCTACTGGGAAAGAGAGAGAGAGAGAGAGAGAGAGAGAGAGAGAGAGAGAGAGAGAGAGAGAGAGAGAGAGAGAGAGAGAGATTTAGGAAGGTTGCTTTGAACAGCCTCCACCCATAGAGGTTTTGTCATTTCATTTCAAGATGCAGAAGCTGTGACACTCGTCCCCCATCACTTCCTGTGTCCCACAGGGTTCTGTCTTAGGGCTTCTACTCTTCATGATCTACCTTTTTCCCCATGGCAACATCTTTCGGAAATATAACATTTTCGCTGCAATGCGAATGACACCCAGCTCTCCCTCTCCACTACCCCCATCCTCCAGCTCTCCCTCTCCACTACCCGCCTCCTCCAGCTCTCCCTCTCCACTACACCCTCCTCCAGCTCTACGTCTCCACTACACCCTCCTCCAGCTCTCCCTCTCCACTAGACCCTCCTCCAGCTCTCCCTCTCCACTACACCCTCCTCCAGCTCTATGTCTCCACTAGACCCTCCCCCAGCTCTCCCTCTCCACTACACCCTCCCCCAACTCTCCCTCTCCACTAGACCCTCCTCCAGCTCTCCCTCTCCACTACACCCTCCTCCAGCTCTATGTCTCCACTACACCCTCCCCCAGCTCTCCCTCTCCATTACACCCTCCCCCAGTCCTCCCTCTCCACTAGACCCTCCTCCAGCTCTCGCTCTCCACTACCCCCTCATCCAGCTCTCCCTCTCCACTAGACCCTCCTCCAGCTCTCCCTCTCCACTACCCCCTCATCCAGCTCTCCCTCTCCACTAGACCCTCCTCCAGCTCTCCCTCTCCACTACACTCTCCTCCAGTTCTATGTCTCCACTACACCCTCCCCCAGCTCTCCCTCTCCACTACACCCTCCCCCAGTCCTCCCTCTCCACTAGACCCTCCTCCAGCTCTCCCTCTCCACTACCCCCTCATCCAGCTCTCCCTCTCCACTAGACCCTCCTCCAGCTCTCCCTCCAATTTCTCCCTGTGAATGATTGCACGGAATAAACACCTGGCTCTCTCACAACTAAATCAAATTAAACAGCAACAAAATCGAGGCCCTTCTCATCGGCACGAAATCAATTCTCTCCAAAACGGACAATAAATCCATAACAATGGAAAACTCCACCACCCCTCCCGCCCTCCAGGTTAAGTGTCTGGGTGTCATCCTCAACAGTTACTTATCATTTCTTTCCTACTTCAATAACATCATCCGAACAGCTTTCTTCCACCTCCGAATCATCCACCGCCTCCGTCCCTCCACCAGAGCCAACAGCACTACCATCCTGGTTCACGCCCTGGTCACCTCACGGCTAGACTATTGTAACTTCCTTTTCCATGGAATTCCTCAAAAAAACCTCCGTAAACTCCAACTCATTCAAAACCCAGCTGCCCGGATCATCACTCGAACCCCCTCCACCCACCACATCACCCCAGTGCTCCAGCAGCTCCACTGGGTCCCGGTTCACCAAAGCATTGATTTCAAGATTCTGCTTCTCAGAATCAAGGTAATACACACACACACACACACACACACACACACACACACACACACACACACACACCTTTTTTAATTATACTACCTGTATTTTGTTCCATCTTGTATTAATTTTTATGTAGTTCTTAACTTTAGTGAGGGGACCTTAAATGTGTTCTGAAGGGCACCTATAAATAAAATGTATTATTATCATTGTTATTATTAGTATTATTATTATTGCTGTTATTATTATTTCACTTAGTTATTCCTAAAACGCCAACAAACTTCTTGAGAAAAATGACGAGACGTGTTAAAATGAAAACAGGCATGTCTGGTTCAAACTGGGCCCAAGGAGAGAAGGGACACTGTTATATGAAGCAACAAATTATCCGTTTTTATGAAAAACCGTCCACTATGCAGCTGCTCAACACCCAAAACAGTTCCACACATGCCAAAGCTCACAGGAGCTTCCTCACATTTAAAGTGGATTCTTCCTTGTCAGTGTGGTTCCACTGTTCAGACGCAAGGCTATTTCTGCTTCACAATCACTTGTTTCCCAGGAATGTGATGCTCTATCAAACCGCAAAGTGCTGAGTCCTGAGCTTCAGCCTCTTCCTCTGTTGTCCATGTTGGGTTCAGCTGCACAGACTCATCTTTTTCTACTTCCCCTTCTGCAGCACAAACACATGCGCATGCTGTGAGAGGGTTTTCTTTACCGGCAACTCTCTTGTTGTGAAGTTGTTCTGCTTTTTAAAACCTCCTGGCAACAAAGACATAACACACTGCCTGCCCGGGTTTTAAGCACAATTCCATTAACTGCACAAATGAAGCCCTCTTATGTAAGCCAAGATAATAAATCTGAAATTAATGCAAAAATAATGTGAAACAAAAAGTACATCGGTCAGTGTTACAACCTTTCTAATTTTATTGATCAGAATAGTTCTGCAAAACATAAAAGAAAATCAGAATTTTCGCAGAAGATAAGATCTGAATGAACCACTAAACAAACATTTCAAATATAAGTTTGATAGCAGCAATAAAAACAAGAGCAATCAGAGATTTCTGACGTCCACCAAAGGCTGACCCCGACTGTTTCCCACCAAAATTTAATGGACTCTTCCAGGGCCTCATGTCTATATGTGGTGAATATTTATATAGGTTTGACAGAATCTTGCTGACAGGCAAACAAATATACACCAATTATCTTTTTTAAAGATATACTCCAAAGAGCGGCAGATCGATAAGCAAAGGTCCAGCTGCTTCAGTTTCAGAACCTCGGTGGACTCAGAGGTTAAAGTGTGAAGGACGGTCGAGACAATAAAAGAGACCCCGTCTCTGTTCAGAACAGAACTCCACTCAAATATAAAACCACGCGCACCCAAAACAATAAATAAAATAGCGCATCATGTTTGCAATCATCTTTTTTCTCCTAATTTCGACCTTGTGTTGCTCCACATGAGCCTGTACTCTGTGTGCTTATGCTCTAGCGGCTCCGCCTCCCTGCACAGAGACCGAGGCTGCCTCCGAAGGTTCCCTCCTTTCTCCTTTCCTAGCCACTTTTCCTTAAACCCTCACAAGTGTTCAAGTGGCGGCCATGATAAGGAACGTTTGAATTCTCACTAAGCTAAGGAAATGAGGCTCAATGCTTCCTTTAGAACCTCCTTTAGCCTAGGAACCACTGATGCTTCCTTTAGAACCTCCTTTAGCCTAGGAACCACTGATGCTTCCTTTAGAACCTCCTTTAGCCTAGGAACCACTGATGCTTCCTTTAGAACATCCTTTAGCCTAGGAACCACTGATGCTTCCTTTAGAACCTCCTTTAGCCTAGGAACCACTGATGCTTCCTTTAGAACCTCCTTTAGCCTAGGAACCACTGATGCTTCCTTTACCAAAGCAGACCAGCTCATGCTGCCCCACAATTCCTTGCAGTGACAACACTTAAAGGGAACTGCTTATCTGAACGTTCAGGGAAACTCAGGATGACTCGACACAGATCATGTTAAGTTACCAAAGCAATAATCTGCCTTGAACAACTTTAAATAATCTAAATCCCAGATCCCAAATAGGAATGTTGGATGTAGTAAAACAAAAACAGTAAAGTGATTTTTATGGAGCCTGTTCTCAGTTTAATTGGTTCTTTATTCACCTGGCAGCTGTTTTACTTTAGTTCCTTGTAGCCTGGAGCCTCTTTTCCTTTGATTTCCATTCAAACTTTGTGATAATTGAGATTATATCAGTGTTTAGAGGCTCAGGGGAAAGTGTGAGAAATGCGCTTTTGTTGTCCATTTTCAGAAATTTGTGTTTTTTTCACCACAGCAGACGTCACTAACCTGAGCCTCCGGCGGATTATTATTACGTCACCTCGTGAAAGTGCAGCCGGATTGTCACAACAACGGGTTCGTCTTTTCCTAACTCCTTTAGAAAGTCTCCTCACACCTTTCCTTAACCCCGTGATGTCATCCACAAGGTTAAGGTAAAGTGGAGAGGAAAGGAGGGACTATTCTGAAGCACCCAGAGATTCCCGACAAGATGCTTCACTCCTTCATTCCGCTATGAAACAAATGCGCCCCGGTGCTGAGGCCGTTGCTGAGTGAACGCTCTCGTCATCCAGCTTGTTTGGCGGTAAGAGATGATTATTAAAAAAAACACGCTGCATGAGTTTCTGCTTTCCTCGGAGGCTGGCAAAATGATCCAGTTCATTCCAGTTATCCTGCGACTGATTTACTGATCGCCTGTCGCCCCGAGGCCTCGTCGAGGCTGAGCTGGAACAACGTGCACTACTAAGGAGACGAGTAAGAGCAGCTGCACTGTCTGAAGACATGCTCTACAGACACACTGAACCACAGGAGAACTCCTTCAGCATCAGCATGTTTACAGGCCAACGAATGAGGGTCAGAGAGACAGGGCCAGCCCACCTACTGTAAAACATGGTGGGGGCATCATCAGTCTGTGAGGCTGCTTGGTTGCCGCTGGTGCTGGAAGCACTTAACATAAAATATGTTCAACCTTGACGATGTAGAAAACACAGCTCATAAAGTTGTAGATATACTATAGGCCAGAAAACATTTGATGATATTGTAGTGTTTTGGCTTTTCAAAGCATTTGATCGTTTTTTGGACATTTTGGCTGTTTTACAGGTTTTGTCCTTTTAGGGGACGTCCACACGAAGACGCCGGTCCACCGTCCCGTGGCCATAGACCTATAGAACTCAGAGTTATAAAGAGGTTTATGAGCAGGAGTCTACTTCTAAATTTCTAAGTGCTCCGTCTCTCCTTCTGCGTTTTTGGTGTGTTTGGTGAGTCACAGCGCCCCTAAAGGCCTGGCACATGTACCTCATGCCCTGAAGCCTCGTGTTGAGCAGAGTACATAGTGACGTGTGGACGGAACGTTTTTTGAGAACGCCGGGGAGTAAAAAGATCGTTTTGGCTCGTGTGGATGTGGCCTTAGACATTTCTGTCCGTTTTATCCTTACAGAGGTTGTATCTGTTTCACATCTGTGAATACCTCAAAGCTTCAGATAAAGCAGCAGGGAGGAAACACAAATCTTGTTGGATCGAGTACCGGTTGGATGTTTGATATCAGACACGTTTAGATTTAGAAACATTGAGGCCTGAATATTCTGTCTTTATTCTGTTTGTGTTTATTAGTGGAGATATAAATACCGAATAATGAAAACAACACAGGATATCACTGAAGTTTTCTCTCCTGAACTGTATTGTTTCTGGTGGAACAGGGTGGAGTTTCCTCAGCAGTGACCCGCCCTTGCTCTTTACTGCCCAGTCAACTGTGTGTGTGTGTGTGTGTGTGTGTGTGTGTGTGTGTGTGTGTGTGTGTGTGTGTGTGTGTGTGTGTGTGTGTGTGTGTGTGTGTGTGTGTGTGTGTGTGTGTGTGTGTGTGTGTGTGTGTGTGTGTGTGTGTGTGTGTGTGTGTGTGTGTGTGTTTCAAGTCTCCCTGTGATGTCAGGTTTCTTTCCCTGTACATAAACACACAATCAACATTCCCTGAGAGTGAAGATCTAGATCCAGATCCAGATCTAGATCCGGATCTGGATCCGGGTCTAGATCCAGCTCCAGATCTGGATCCATCTCCAGGTCTAGATCCAGCTCCAGATCCAGCACAACTCTGCTTCAGATCCAGATCAGATGAGCAGAGCAACAGATTCTTTTCCTCTAAAATATCTTGTCTTCTATTCAAATTTGATTGTGTGTACTTTACCAGTCGCATTCCATAGTTTGGGTCGATGCAGGAAGCTGCATTAATGCTTTAAAGAGTAAAAACTAATGAAAACATTCTTTAATAAAAAGACTTTTTAGACGCCTCAGAAAGTCTGAAGGTCTTCAGCCATTCAGAGTGAAATGGTGGCTGCACTCTGGTGAGGACATGACGGCGGAGGGTTGACCGGAGCTGAATGAAACACTATAATTACACATCGTGTCGTCACATGACATCTTTTGTTTCCAGTTCCTTTGTGGCTGATTCACCACGTCATGCAGACGTTTCAAACAGATGAAACAACAGTCAAGGTATTTGCCTCTGAATAACTTTGCCATACCGGCAGACACTTGGAAATCACCTGTTGTTCAGCACATTCACACACGTGTTTTTCTGCTCGCAAACCTTGTTTGTTTGCTAAATGTTGATCTCCACAGCCATCTTGTACCAACAGCGATCCATCCACCTCAGTTAGTAGTCTTGGTGTTTCACCTGATCCTCAGGAGATGTTCATGGATCAAACATCTGTAAAACCTCATTTCTACAGCTGACAAAATGTATGGAGCCTCGGTCCATCCGTCCCGGGTCTCCACCATGTAAGCGTTCACCGACACGCAACAAAACCTTGATGTGCTCCCTCTGTTCCATTCACACACACAACAGAACGACACTCAAAACAACGTAGAACTGAACCTTCTGCCCAGCTCCCCCACGTCTGGAATGAAAACCTTCAGCAACAGGCGAGGGAACAGAAACGTGAAAGTAGGGACGGACAAAAAAATCGATTCAATTGATTAATCGACTTTGTGGCTAAAAAAGATATTTATTTTGTAAATTCAAGTTGTTGTTTTTTTCTCCCCAGTTGTTCGGCATTTTTGGCGTTCTGTTCTAACATTCCTCGCGGGATTCCGCAGTTGCTGTTGCACTTTTGCTAAAATCCAGTTAAAACTTAAATTTGTTGAATGACAACGCCTCATTTCCTTTTTATCTGGGGATTATTTATAAGCATTTTCACTGTGAGGATAATCACAGCAATAAAATTGCACTTTTGACAATATATCTGATGTCTGCAGTCATTTTTCAGTGCATTGAGAAAAAAAGTCAGTATTCAGAGGAACAAAAAAAAGAAAGCTTTTGCCTGATCAGTGTTAAAACTTCAGCTGAAGAGCAGCAGTCCCGATATCCGCTCCGACACAAACACCACCCGACCAACCTCGACTCTAAAAGTGATGTCATCAAGTCCATTAGCAGCCTCTCCAATGTTCACAAACATTTAATAGTGAGCATGAGAAGACTTCAGGACTGAGTGAGAAACAAAGGTGATGCTTTATCCCCAGTCAGTAGGCAAGGTTCTAAACTCGGTTCTACGAATGAAATTGTGGAACTTCTAGGTTTACAAAACATGCGTATGTGGTTTGTGTCTTGGCTGAGAATCGAACCCCGACTTCCAAGTGACAAGTGAGAATTCTACACCTGGACCACCAGTCACTTCATATGTGGCAAAGATTTTTAAAAGGCAAAGAACCCGAGAGAAACCACGGCCAAGGAAAATCACACGGTGCCGACGCCACTGAGAAGCCACCGGGTGCTTTCAACAAACAGATCAGAACACCTGTTCCCTGCGGAGGGCATGGTTCGCCAAATCTTCTGACAGGGCGAGATAAGTGATGGCATTCACATACATTTCAATAACGGTCACAGCTTTCTTTTATAATCTTTCACACACATACAAAATGTCTGTTTCCAACCAGATGAAATCACTAATCCAGCATTAGGGGATAACATACAATATCCTTGTTGTACTACATATATTATTTGCAGTTATCACACTGATCCAAATACTTTCCAACTGTTTTTGGATTAAACCAGCCTGAGCAGCTCTATCTAGACAGTAAGATGATTTCTTAGATTAAACCAGCCAGAGCAGCTCTATCTAGACAGTAAGATGATTTCTTAGATTAACCAGCCTGAGCAGCTCTATCTAGACAGTAACGTGAAGCAGGAACATGAATTAACAAAGAGGCGACAACAAAAGAGGAACATGATTATTAAAGTTTGAGCAAATGATGACAGAGAGCAAGCAACTTCAGAAGCACCTTTCGTGAGGAGTGGAAGTGTGTGTGTGTGTGTGTGTGTGTGTGTGTGTGTGTGTGTGTGTGTGTGTGTGTGTGTGTGTGTGTGTGTGTGTGTGTGTGTGTGTGTGTGTGTGTGTGGCTTGTTCACTGGGTGTGGCCGGAACTGTTGTGGGGGGACCTGTAGCGACACCCCGGGGTCCGAGGCCATCGGGTCCGGACACCGCCACCCCAGCAGACGGCAGCCCCCAAGGCCCGGGGAGACCCCAGCGAACCACCCCAGAGAGCCACGCCCCCGCCCAAAAAGCACCCAACGGAGAATGCAGAGAGGAATCCCCCCCAGGCAAGAGGAGCCCACAAGAGAAGGATAAAGGGCACAGGGCCCCAGGTCCCGACCCAAGCCGCCAAGCCGAGAAAAGGCCGGAGCAGGGCCCCCGGGCCGAGCGGGCCGAGAGCCCCCCCAACCCCGGCGGCGAGTCCCGCCACACCCCCGGGAGCTGCCCCCCCCCCCCAACCCGGCAAGGCAGAGACGGCCCCAGCCGCCGCGCCCCGGACCTAATCCAGCCTTTCTAATCAAAAGAAACAGGATTTCTGTGTTGAGCGCCTGCCATGACACTCTTAACAGTGAATAATTACAGCAGAACAATATGATCAGGTAGCATGTCTGAAAAGGAGTGGGGATTAGTTCAACCTAATAAATCCCACCCCTTCTCCATAAATTATATATCTTTTTCTTTAGCTTCTACTGATTTAATATTCAATTAATTTAAACGTGTTCCAAGTATTGAATTAAGACAAATGATCTGATAAAAAGGAATCAATAAATTACATATATTTTTTAATAATTAATGATATGTAATACAGAATGAATATAAAAAAGTTGTTAGACTATAACCAATTATAGATGCATAAGTTACTTTAAGTCTAAATATATACAATTTATCTGCTTGGAAATGCGTTCAAATATAGACCCACATGTAGAAATATACAGCACGTACTTTTCATACAATCTGTAGCACAAGGTGCTTTACAGACAATAAAAACAAAACCCAATGAGACAACCCCCCCCCGTCCTGACGAACTCATCACGCACACGTCTCTACAAACGCACTGATGATAAATAAGCCTCCAGGTGAGCTGGGCAGAGTTTCCACAACACTGCAACGACACGACACTCCACATTTTTCTTTCCAATCTTCTTCTAACAATGTTTGATTTTCCATCCTGGAAATGTCCAGACTGGTGACGAAGACTTAACTCACTAGAAATAGTGTTTCTGCTCCAACAGAGGAAGCCACTGTTAGTCACAGCTTTATTAACGGGACACCCGAACATGTCTAATTAAAGCACAAGAGGAAGAGCAACAACACATTTGTTTAAGCTGTGGATGTTCCTGAATATTTTCTCTGTAGATTAAAAGCGTACATTTTAATTTTAAAGCTTCATGTGGCTGGTGCAAGTTAAGGTGTAGCTTCATGTGGTTGGTGCAGGTTAAGGTGTTGTCTTCATCTGGTTGGTGCAGGTTAAAGTGGTTGGTGCAGGTTAAGGTGTAGCTTCATGTGGTTGGTGCAGGTTAAGGTGTAGCTTCAGGTGGTTGGTGCAGGTTAAGGTGTAGCTTCAGGTGGTTGGTGCAGGTTAAGGTGTTGTCTTCATCTGGTTGGTGCAGGTTAAAGTGGTTGGTGCAGGTTAAGGTGTAGCTTCATGTGGTTGGTGCAGGTTAAGGTGTAGCTTCATGTGGTTGGTGCAGGTTAAGGTGTAGCTTCAGGTGGTTGGTGCAGGTTAAGGTGTAGCTTCAGGTGGTTGGTGCAGGTTAAAGTGTAGCTTCATGTGGTTGGTGCAGGTTAAGGTGTAGCTTCAGGTGGTTGCTGCAGGTTAAGGTGTAGCTTCATGTGGTTGGTGCAGGTTAAGGTGTAGCTTCATGTGGTTGGTGCAGGTTAAAGTGTAGCTTCATGTGGTTGGTGCAGGTTAAGGTGTAGCTTCAGGTGGTTGCTGCCTGCTTTTCATGAAACATTTCTGGTTCCCACGTTGAGCCATTAAGCCGACCACCAACTGTAATGTCCACATTGTTGTGCTCCACAGCGGGTGACGTGGTAAGTGTTGCTGCCTGACCTTGTCCAGAATGAACTTGTTCAGGTACGGCATGTAGCCCTGGTTGGAGACGGGACCCTCGTCATCGTCTTTGAAGTGCTCCTCCAGGGCCACGGGGTCATGTGGGATCTTCATCACTGTACACAAGTTGTGGGACAGCACCTGAAATCATGTGCAAAACAATGATTAATCAGTATCATTGTTAACGTGCTCTCTGTTGCGGATCACCGAGACATTTTACAACAAGGAAAAGATGGATTTTCACTCCTCCACATTCTTTGACGTCACACACACACACACACAAACGTTTTGTTGTTGAGTCCCTTTAAATCCAATGTGCTGTTGTGCTCACGGGGCTGTGAGCTATGAGCAGAGACACAACTAGAATAGCTGTTAAGATCGCGGTTTGTTTTCAGTTATTTCAGACAGTGAGTTCTACAACTTCAAGCATAAAGCATCAAGCTTAGTTGTAATTTTCATAATATATTTTGCTTGAAAACAAGCAAACAATGTGTTGCTGGACAATATTTACTAAACATGATAACGTTGAAGATTACAGTCACGATGTGACCTGGAAACTAATAAAACACCTGTGCTTTGTATGTCTAAATAACCGTGTTATTAATATATCAACTTTGTGAGCCCAACTTGAACGAGATAACACCGCGTCGTCTTCAGGGTTTGATGTATTGTTGGAATAAAGAAGCAGGACTCTTCTGATCAGTAAAGAAATATGTTAATAATTAGACTGATGGGTTGATTTGACATTTCTTAGCCACTGCAGCTTCCAGCAACCAGTCCACAACCACTGCAGAGATTAGAGTCACAAACCATGTGTAACTTTCTAAATGAAGATAGATGCGACATGAAATGTAGTTTGTGTTATTTTATTTTACAGAGCCATTATTATTATTATTATAATCCTAACTTGTCTTAAATGTTTACTACTTTTTTTGCTTTTTAATAGTAGTAATACTCGTGTTACTTGGTGTTTAATTGTTCTGGTGTGTGTGTGTGTGTGTGTGTGTGTGTGTGTGTGTGTGTGTGTGTGTGTGTGTGTGTGTGTGTGTGTGTGTGTGTGTGTGTGTGTGTGTGTGTGTGTGTGTGTGTGTGTGTGTGTGTGTGTAGCAGGTGCTTTGTATTGAGCAGCCCAACCTTCCTTTCTTTCATGTGTCTTTTTAAGGGTGAACGTTAGAACCAAGGACAGACAGGAAGACCAGGACCAAAGAAAACAAGGAGAAGCTTTTAAACGAACCTTCAACTGGGATTTGGAGACTTTTCCGCTCTTGTCCACGTCCAGAGCGGTGAACGCGTGCCAGATGGACTTGAGGAGCTCGTCTCTCAGGGACATCCTGCTGGGAAAACTCCCGTCCGGGAGAATCTGGAGTCAAGTCCGAGATTACACTGGAATAAACTCTCGGAATAAAGTCCCTTCTTAATAAACGGGGGGGGGGGGGGAAAGAAACTCCCGGACTGAAGTGGAATAAAGTCCCAGAATACAGTCCTGGGATAAACTGAAATTGTTCCTGGAATCACCTCCTCCACCCTCCTGTGAGCTCTATTCCTCTTACTGTGTCAAACTCTCTCTGCAGGACTCCAGGGGGGAAAAAAAACCCATGGTCACGTGACACCCCCCAACACACACACACACACACACACACACACACACACACACACACACACACACACACACACACACACACACACACACACACACACACACACACACACACACACACACACATGAGAAGAGCAGCAGCGCCCTCAGCTGTTCACACAGGCTCAGAGGACTCTGCAGTGGGCTGGTTTTGCACCCAGGACCCTGTTGTGCTTGACGCCCTCCAGCAAAGTGTAGTTTGGGTGAATTAGTGACAAAGCTGCTTTCCTCTGGAGCCAGCGGCCTTGTTCTCATGGATGAGCACAGAACGAGCTCAGTGAAGGTTCTCCTCTCATGATGAGAACACGTTTATGAGGTCTTAATCATTAATGCGATCACCTTTGGAGCAGCACAAAGTCTGATGTGAGACACACGGGAATGAAGCCACAGAGACGTCGTTGGTTTTATGAGCTGGTTTATTAGGCTGAGTGGGAGGGTGGGCATGTGTGAGGAGTGACTGAACGTGAGGATGATGAGGATGATCTCGGTGGTGAAGCGTGGCGGACGGGCACACACACACTTTAGTATGGGTTGTTGGAGGTGTGGTTCATGATGGCCATGAGGGCCAGCCAGGTCTCCTGGGCGGTGGGGATGATCTGACTGGCCGGCAGGATGAAGCCATAGCGTCCGGTGTCCCTCAGCTCGAAGGTGTAGGAGTACTTGATGCCCTGGCTGTAGGTCCAGTCGACGGTGCTGCCGCTGGCCTGGTCTGAAGTAAAATGTGAGTAGAAAACAGGACGATCGTCAGACTGGAAAAACAAATCGAGTGGCAGCATTTAAAGCAACACCGCATGTTAAAAATGGAGGTTCAGTCGACCTTTAGTCCATTAATTAATTACCTTTATAAATTTGACATTATTAAATAAAGAATGACTAAATTCAACTAGTTACAGGAAGACATGTTTTGTTTTTGTAATATTCAAAATCAAACATCATTTACATGCACTGTCTCTATAAATTGAAAGAAAGCAGTTAATTAAGTCTCTTATAAGTTCATGTCAAGAGTTTAAACAGCTTAAAATGTAAAATGTTCCAATAATATCCACTAAAATATGAATCAATCAACACTACAACCCTCAAATGTTTGGAAGGCTGTTTGTACACTTCATTCGGTGAAAAATCAGTATTTGACATGATTAAAAAGCACGGAGCATTTTCAGGATGAGCCTGTATAATTGGTTTGTGGTTCATTGTTTGACTATGTCGTCCTCATTGGGGTCAGAGTGAGCGGCACGGGCCCGTCGCCTCATCAGCGTTCTGCTTTAAGTTTTGAAAATGGGACCAAAGCAGATCATCAGCGTTGGTTTTATCTTTGCTGAGGAGGGACTGACACGTGAGGACTCCTGTCAAAACTGCGGGGACTCACAGATGACGTCGATGATGCTGCCGTATCTGTAGCGAGTGCCGTACAAGGAGGCCAGGTCAGTGATGGCCTTCTTAGCCAGAGAATGCTGCAGAGACAGAGATCACCATGAGACGGAGCTGAGAGGACACAGAACCTCCACAGAACCAGAAGCTTTTTGTCAACGTGCCAGATCAGCCTGGTCCTTGGCAGGAGTCCTGGTGTAGCCGTAGGGGTACAGGAGCATCTGAGAGTAGGAGTGGATGGAGATGAAGGCCTTCAGGTTGCCGTGAGACTTCACAAAGTCCACGATGGACTTGACCTCGGACTCGGAGTGAGCGCTGGGTCCGTAGTAGGTCTCAGAGCAGGGATTGCGGCTGGCACCAGGACCTAAATGTCACACAGAAGGACAAGGAAATAAGACTTTTGAACAGATGATTTTTGAAAAACTTCACCTTGGGAGCGGGTTTCAGGAAGTTCTGTTCAGTGACTCTGAGCACCATTGTTGCGTAAACGGACCCCAGAACACTTTACAAGTTTTGGTGTTTTCACTGAATGATGCTGTCATGTAAATGAGGTTTCAGAAAACATTCAAAAATATTCAATTATGAAGAAAGTGACACAGAAGCAATGCTCAGCAAACACTTTATGATGTGAACTGTCATTAACTGAAAACATTTGACACATGCTCAGACAGAACCTGGAGACATGGGACCGAAACCAGCAAGCATTTAAAATCCAACATCAAGTCTGGAGTTCAAGAGGCCAGATCACGTTCACCACAAAATGTCACTTTAATATTGAAGAATTTGTCCATAGTTGCATTGCAATGATTTTCCAAATAGATATTACAGTATCCCAACTTTCATGGGATCGGGGTTGCAGAGTTTAACGTCAAAGAAAGACCTCACCTCCAAAACCAATATTCCAGTTCCTGTTGGGATCCACACCGACACAGCTGGATCCAGGGTTGGGCTTCCTGGTCTTGCGCCACATACGGTTCTGCAAACATCACATTCCATTTAGGCCCTGTTTACACGACAACGTTTCACGTGACAACACAAAATCCGCTAAAATATAAGGGGTGCGTTTCCACTGCAGCAGCGGACACAGAGACAACGATGTAGTTAGTATGCCGGGCCACTGGAGGGCGCTGTTGCTTGATTTTGTAATGAAACTGCACAGACGTGTGCAGAGAACAAAACACTACAAACATGAAGAAAATGGAGAGAACCTGACATCCCTATGGACTGATGAGGAATCAGATGATATCAGGGGAGAGTCTCAACTATTAAACTACTGATCTGGACGATAAAACTAGAATATGGACCGCGGGTCGTACCACTATGGGTCGTACCACTATGGGTCGTACCACTATGAGTCGTACCACTATGGGTCGTACCACCACGGGTCGTACCACCACGGGTCGTACCACTACGGGTCGTACCACTACGGGTCGTACCACTACGCGGCCGCCATGTTTGTTTACAACTGGATGAGCAGGAGGGAGGGGGAGAGATGAGCAGTAACAGGCTCTGTAGCCTCCATCAGTCTCCGCAGGAGGGATTTGCGCCGTGAAAGAATCTTTCCACCTCGGGAGCCGGATTAAAAACTTTGCGGATACAGTGCAGTGTAAACGGACCCCCCAAAAGTGAAGAAAGTTTTGCGGATACACTCGAATTCGTTGTCGTGTAAATGGGGCATTAGTTCATCACAGATCCTGCGACAGACCCGGAGCCTGTGACACATAGGGCAGAAGCCTCAAGGAGTCTTTGGCCGACAGACGTGACAAGCAGACACTCACGCTGTTGTGGGTGTAGTAGTATCCATCAGGGTTGGTCACAATCTCCAGGAAGATGTCCATCTTGTCGAGAATGGCGGTGAGAGCGGGGTCACGGCCATAGTCAGTCACGATCTAATGACGCAGAGGACAAGTACATTGAGACCTGCAGACCTCTGCTCCTGTGGTGACAGAATGAGAACGGGACTCTCAGATCACCTTCTTGGCGAACCAGGTGCCGCTGGCCTGAGTGACCCACTCTCTGGAGTGGATGCCGGTGTCGATCCAGATGGCGGGACGGTTGGTTCCACCGGTGCTGAACTGGGACGGACGAAGGAAACAGAAGTCAGAGGACATTAACCAAACAAGACGTTCACGTCTGTGACGCATCATGTGAAAAAACTGTTCTCAGCCGTCGTGGACGTCGTGGACGTAGAAACAAAGAAACATGACTTTGGTCTGTCAAACCAAAGTTTCAACCGTTGAGACACTCTGGTTTCCGTTCGTATTTTCTTGTACCACTGAGTTGTTCCTCTTACCTTGAGCACGTTGAGGGGACGTCCCTCGTAACTACGACCGATCACAATCCTGCTGACCAGCTTCGGGTTCTCAGACACCAGCATGTGCTGGAAGCTGCAGATCTGAACCAAAGACCAAGAGGATTCTTGTTAGAGTCACACAGTCAGCCTAAGGAGCCCTTGTACTTGTGCTAATGTGTCATTTTGACAATGAAAGCCTCGTCGGATCCTCGGGCCAGAGGTCAGGCACCGTGACGATACTGAGAAATAATACATCCACAGAATGTACTCAGCTGTATTTACACCTGCGTAAATGTTAATATCATCTCTTTCTAAATGTATGTATTTCATGTGTGTGGATTCCTTCACCAAGTTTCACATCATTTCCTCCTAAAACCCTAAACTCACAGTAAAAAAACAAATAGTGTTCAGTAAAAGAGATATATATTATTTTGCAGTCCTATTTTTATACAATTCACCTAATTCACCCAGGGTGCAACACTGCTGAGATTGTTTAGCTTACATCTTCTCTTCTTTTTACATGTTTCATCTAGAGTGACTATTTTGAGAAATTATGCAAGACTGATTTTTATTTAAATAAGTTTTAGTGAACCTGGCTTCTTCGTCGACACGTGTTATTTACCCTCAATATACAACTTGCGGTTATGGACACTAGAATGAGCTAATGACATTTGAGAAGTCTATAAAAATAAAGACGTGTCAAATGAGAAGCCTGAGTTTTACTTCGTATTTGCCTCTGCATCTCAACAACCGTAATCCAAAATATCTTATACAAGAAACCGAGCCACAAGACGGGTAAAAATCTTTTTCAAAATATATATATATATTTTTTTTTTTTTATCAAATTTCGTAACTGTCGTCGATGCAGCACAACACTGAGACCCGAGCTGAGACATTGGTGAAGCTGCCATGAAAGCTATCAAACTAGCATTAGCCTCAAAGCCATGCTGTCATGCTGTCAGAGTGAGTTTGTAAAAAATACCCATAATGCAACAGCGATAGAAGTTTTTTTGGACTGTGTTTTGTACTAGAAGGTTTCATTATAATTTGTTTTATGCTGAGATTGTAGTTATTCTCTGTAGTAATTGTTTGGTTTTGTGAAAATATAGACATTTATAGACGCAGCACACAAATGCTGTACGATAACAAAGAAAAACTTTAGAGTTTACATTGAAAAGACGTTATGACACTACCTTACAGGTCTGGCCCCCGACTGACACCCCTGATCCAATAGAATCATTCCTAGAACTCACTGTTTGGCACCAGGAGCATAGTGACATGAGTGAAGATGCACACATGACCACGGTCGCATTGCAGGAGTCACAGTCAAACATTTGTTCATGATAAGGAAATCATATTTTTGGGCAGAGTAAAGCCTTGATTCCATTGGACAGTATGGTACGGCAGAGCGTACCCAGACCCAAATCTGTTGCACAGTTCAACCGCAGAGAGTACGGTTAAAATGGAGGCAGGATGTAGGACAGACGCAGGTATGTGACATCATTCTGTGACGGTCAACGCGGTTAAAGTACGGAACACTTTAGTCGCGGCGCCGCTCAGGCGTCCGAGCAAAGCATTCTCTGTGACACAGCTTGGAAAACAAGTCCCAGTGAATCTCCTCCTCTCCTGGTATGAAGGAACATCTGCACCTCGTCGGAACATCGGGGTGCTGTGTCGTGCTCATGTCAATAAACCCAGTTAAAGCAACCAGTGAACGCCAAGTGTCGCATGTGAACAACGACAGGAGGCTTTTATACGACTGGTCAGCTATTTAAAATATGGCGGACTTGTCGAGAGTGACCATCGTCACCGACCAACCAGCAGCCTTGTCGCTCGTCTTTACGGAACCGTACCGATGTGCGCGCTACCTCAGCGGAGGGGGTTGAGAATAATGGAAACATTTGGGTGCAGTGAATGGATTCCACTTATTTTCCGCTGCTCAAAGCGCTGTGCATCGTTACTCACCCATTCACACACACACATTCAGGCACCGAGTTCATCCATTGGAAGCATTTTGGAGTTTTGTGTCTTGCTCAAACACACTTGGACAGGCAGAGATGGGAATCGAACCTGCAAGTTGGGAGATGAGCGCTCTACCAACCGAGTCACAGCGACCTTAAATGGTGGTGCATTCTAATGCATTGTGTTCTACTAAAAACTATAATGTGACGTGATGAATTGTAGGACTAGTTATGTAGGACCAAATAATATGTTATGGAAGAAACATACTTATTTAAAAGCACATAAAACTGAACCAATATAAAGATGTATACGATATATATACATGAACTTAATATATTCAAAGAGGTATACAAGATAAATACTAAAAACAATGTAACTTCAGAAGCCACATACAGTCCAGTTTCATCTTGAGATGCTGGACTGGTAAAATAATGCGATAATAATGTTTAAATTTACACTTGAAAGTGTTTCTTTGTCGTGGCCACAGTTTACGGGAGGAAACACACAATTAGTACTAAACATTACTACAACCTCAACATAAAGTAAATTTTAATGAAACATTCTTCTGCAAAATACCGTGAAATGTTAAGGAAATCCTAAAAATCCTATAGAACCACTTGCTTGGTTTCGGGGCTGGTTGGAGCTTTTTGTGGCGGTTTTGGTCCACGGGCTTTATGTTTGACTGAAGTAAACTCCCCAGCAGCGCCCCCTGCTGGAGGCTGTCTGCTCATTAAGGTGTGTTAACAGTTAAAACCTCTTCGTGCTCGACTATTGGTCTGCTCTTACCGGGTCCCTAGTCCGAGGTTCTACTGTACACATAAGCAGAAGGTGTGGGGGATTTTTTTGGCCGTCTTTTTCAAAGATTGACCGTCCAAATGACGCCTGGAGACTCGCTGCATTAAACTGTCCAGTGAAATGGAGCTGCTGCTAATTAAACTGTCTTTAGCAGCAACCCCCCCCCTCCCATCGGAAGACGAGCTGGCGAGTACCGGACCCAGTCTAGGACTGTTGTGAAGGTGGAGACTTGTGGTAGTGATGGATTTGTGTCAATTAAAAAAGAATAAAAAACAGATTCAAGCTTTAACTCAAGTTTAAGTAAAAGTGCAACAGCAAAAAAAAAACTGGGAGGAAAAAACTCAAATTTGCACAATGAAAATCGCGATTTCAGCTACAAATTGAATAAATATTTGCCCGGCCCTCGTGGAAATACACAAAAACCCGCACCGTACCATACTGGCATACTGTACAGTGGAAACAAGGCTTTGTGGGTGAGCCCTCACCTCAGGGAGGGGGTGGTACGTGGAGAAGTCGAAGCTGTCGGTACTGAAGAACTCTTGACGAGGAGCAGCATCCATCTCCTTCTGCTCCTCATTCAGCATGACCTGCACAGCAGGGGCATCGCAGACAGACAGTCACAGACAGTCAGACACAGATCAACAGTCACAGATCAACAGTCATTCCACAGTCGCCTCTACAATCTCTAAGAAATAGTGACTGATCCAGGACTGTGGAGATGAAATCTCATATGAACCCTCATTTCTATTTTTAATCAATGAACAAAGACTCAGTAAATTGATTTATCTTTAAGAAAATGAAAAAGGAAGTCGTCAGGTTTTGTGATACTACTGGGGAAGTTACATCCACAAGTTACCATCTTCTACGACAAACCAAAACACTTCAACAAGCACGAGTTGGCGATCAGCTCGCGTTCACCAGCACAGGGACTGGATCGGACTCATTTTGGTGTAAAAGACCTAACCTGATGTGCTGGGAACCCACAATGCAACACTGCTGCAGTGGAGCAACTTTTGTGAAAGTCACCCAATCAACCAGTGATGGAGTAAAGAGTAAACACTTGATGTTCAGACTGTACCTGCAGGTCTTCGATCATGACGGAGTATTCAATGTCCTTTTTCTCCAGGTAGAGCTTCACAGACTGCAGGCTGTGGGAGGGAACTCTGATGTCAACAGGAGTGTCCACGTTGCTCACATCTCTCCAGAAGTCCACCTGAAAGATCACACATCCATCATGGAGCACAACAATAAGAACACCAGCGGGACAATAGAGTCACATCTGCGTCCGATCAATGACCTCAAACTCCTCGAACTGCTCCAGGTCCTTGATCAGAGACAGCTGGTCTGCATCCTTCGCAACGACACGAAGCACCTGATGTCTGCAAAAATAAAACCACCATATTTCACCTTGTTTCCGCCCACTCAGCTGAACTCATTCAAAAATGACTACAATCTCTATCCTAGTGAAACCTGGTGCACACTGAGGTGGAATATGCTAAACGCTTCCGTAGCTGCTGCATTCTGGGTGTTTTTCACAAACTGACCCTGATAGCATGACTCTGAGGCTAATGCTAGTTTATAGCTTCAGCCTGAAATGATTAAGTTGGGTGTAGTAAGAAACTGGAGTGAGTTTGATGAACAGAGGAAGAAGCCAGGCTGTGAAAGGTGAAGCTAATCTTTAAAACTGAACTTTCTAAAAAATGTCTTCAAATAACCAAAACCAAGATTCACCAAACGTCCCTTTGTTAAAGAGGCACGTCTACGTTTGGTCGGTTTGACGCCGTTACAGCACCACCTTGAGGTGTAAAGAGGTTTTACAAGACTGGACTTAGAAGCTTTCCCACTTTATTCAATTAAAAACGTCTTGGTGACTGTTGGAGTAACACACCTGTAATCCATCAGTCTCGGACGACGTGGATTAAATTCATTGTGGACGAACCGGTGGTTTTATTTAATCTCACCATACTTCAGGTTATATCGGATCAAAGACTGCAGGACAGGATCCACTGGCGGGGCAGTGAGCCCAGCATATTGCTATGATAATGCCCCCCTCCCCCCGTGGCCCACTTACCCCTCAAACGTTTCCTTGGCCAGGACGGCCACCAACAGCGCGGCAAATGCGAGCAGGCCCTTCATGGTGACCACTAGTGTGAGCCTGGCAGGGCCGGGGCTCCTCTTTATAGCCCAGAGTTCCACGTGTCCACTAGCCACAATCTTTGTCTGATGTGAGGGAGGCGTGATGTCGGCTGCTCTCCTTCCCACGCCGTCTGAAGGAGCCACAGCCACAAGTTACATCATGTTTTTTGTCACGTTTGATGAATTTGAAATGGAGGTTCAGTGAATGGAGTCTGCAGGGTTGGGTTGTCAAACTCAACCTGCATCTTTTAATTCAGAACTAGTCAGTAACTCCTTCATATAAAGATTTAACAGAGGAAGCAGTGACACAGGATACATTCCTAATTTAACATCCATGTCAATACATTCATGTACCCAAAAATCAACAGTTACACCTTTATACAACAGCATCACTCAATGCAACACCATAAACAAACAAACAAACAAACAAACCCTCATGTTATCACCAAACCCTGCACCTCACCAGAACCAACTTCAGTGTTGGGAAAGTTCCGTTTCTACAGGAACCAGTTCAAAGTTCAGTTCACAGATTATGAAATGAACAAATTCAGTTCATAGTTCTAAATTCACAGTTCCAAAGATGAACTAGTTCATACTTCTTTTATTTCCCAATATGTTGCTTCGAGCTATTCCCCTCAGAATACGGGCATTTCCCCGGTGTTACCACCCATTCAGTCCACACTAGTAGCAGCTGCTACACTTTAAGTACCCTGATTTCAGGACTATTGAATGTAAGCTGCAGCCACCAAATTTAAAAAGTAAGAAAAGAAAAAGAAATGTCGGAGTTACGTGATGCACCTGAACGCATCACCGACGTATCAGCAGCCTTTAGCTCATTAACCCTTAAAAAGCCAAGTCCTCTGCAGGGTTTCAAAGCATGTTTAAAAAAAAGTAGCGGCTTGTCATCCGGAAAGTACGGTAACCACACGAAGATGAAGTATTAATGGTGGAGGCAGAGTCTGAGGTGGTGCTGCTGTCTTCCATTTGTTTTTGCCTCGTTGCTTCACATCTTGATGACGTTTGCGGCGGTGCGACGACAGATTGGCTGTTTCCCCCCCGACATGTTACGGCCCGTTAACGCAGAGCTTTAGCCGGGTTATTGACTGGAAGGCTCTATGGAAATCTGGCTCCCTCTTAAACAACGTAGAACTGTGAGAGCGCCGTTCACAGACGCCCGAATGAGCGCCGCTCGCAGTGACAGTCATCAGGCAGAAATACAGAACGTTCAGTTCACGTTCACCCAAAATATGAACGAGTTCATGAACGAGCGCTCACTGAACTCGTTCAGGCACAACACTGACCAACTCTTTATAACTCTTATAAAAGTGAAATAAGTTTGACCATTATTTAATCACCCTGCTGTGAACTCAGAGTGAAAACCGTCACATCTGCTGACACGTCCTCTGGAGAAAACCTGTTTTCAATCAAGTCTGACGTGGTTTCACCTCCTTCTCCCCTACAAAGGATCACATTTGAGTGGGAAAGTCTAAAAGTCAGCGCCAACCCGTTGTTTTACTGTCCACACGATTTTATACTGACCTGCTTCAAATCTAGTGACCCGACATTAAACCAGGTCCCACCATGTAACAGCGCAGTTTAGAAATACTCGGGACTCACGCGTGCAATCTCTGTCCGAAGAACATGGCCTGTCTGTAATCTTCTCCCAGCCGATAAGAAGCTGCAGTGAAGCATGTGGTGGAAAACAGCTGCAGGATTCGCAGACTCCACCAGGCTGAGGCACTTGGCCGTGTTTCCTGCTCCTTTCAGTGAATTACAGAGTCCTGCATCACAGCGTCCTCATTCTGAAGTGCTGACTTCTTTAACTCGCAGTCAGGAAGATTAAGACGGTTGAAATTAAAAAGCTTTATTTATTGGAAACATTTGACAGAACCTCTGAAGATCACATTGAGGTCAGTTTTACCAACGTGATTTCATCTCTAGTATTTACAAACGTTTTTTTTTTTTTTTTTAAACAGTGCTGTTGGTCAGCTGACTTAATGTGCCTGTGCTCTTCTCATCAGTGTTTTAGTCAAACACAGGAAGTCCAGACCTGAGCTTACAAATGTAGCCGAGCCTGAACCCTCGTGGGTTCGAATGAGTGTAATGACCTTAAACGTCCACCAGAGGGAGGCAGACGTCAGCGGCCCCACGCAATTACCCACGTGGCACGCACAGGGAGAGTGCAATGACTTGAAGTGTCCACTAGATGGCGGCACAATGAGAGACTGTGACCCACGCGACCACCAGAGGGCGCACGACGGCACAGTGACTCGGAGTGGGAATGGGTGGAATTCCCCACGCGGTCACTAGAGGCGTGCGTGCGGTGATCCGTGTAAACAGACTGCTTGCAAACAAGGGATCTGTGTCCCAGAGTTTCACAAGCACAACAGTAAAACACACAACAATATCAAATTCAGTGTCGGGGTCAGCGTTTGGTCAGAATATGCAAATGACCTTAGTGATAGGCTACCGGAAGGTTCTGAACCATTAGAGGTAATTTACATATAAACGAATCAACAAACGGGGTAAATTGTTATTTACTCGTTGATAATTACTGATCACTAGCGGTAGATCACCAAAGTAATGGATTACCGGAGTAATAGATTACTTAGGCAATGTACCAAGTGTAAGTTATGCAGGGCGACAAGGGTTGATTAAAGTCAATAGTCAGTTGTCGACCGACAGCTGTGAGTTATAAAGGGTTACCTGACGAGAGGCCCCCCTACAGGTGTCGGATCGCTACAGCGGTCCACAGGTGACACGACTGGTCAATAGGAGTGACTGGTCACTCCTTGGTTGACAACCGCGGGTCACTGGTGTGAACTACCGAAGCGTCCGTGGAGCCGCAGGAGGCGACCCGCCGAAGCAACCTGGGAATAACTCAAACTGCTCGGAGTCACAAACGGCTATTGACCAATCAACGATCAACAGTACTTGATTACCAGTGACGGCTAAATTACGGAAAGTAATCCATGGTTGAAGTTATCAATGAAAAATGTCTGAGATTTGTAAATTAATAACTGAAGGGAGGTTAAACTACTTCAGTGGAGTGAATCACCGAGGGTGGTCTGCAAGTAATGTAGAATGGATTGTTAATTCAACAAATTTGGTTATTTATTGAATAACAATCAGAAGTAATCAAGAAGGAGTTAGAATTAATTAAGTAAAGTCGTGATTTACTAATTAACACAATGAGTTATTTGAATGCGCTAAACCATTGAAAATGAATTAAATGCAGTTAGGATTATCAATTGGATAAACTTGCCATTTATTAATTAATAATACTGGATAATTAGATGCTGAGAATCAACAACATATTCATTCTTAATGGGAGAATTTGTTCTCTCAATAAAGTTAAATAAAAAAGGTTGGACTTCTATTATTTCTCTAAATCTTTTTTTTCCTTTTCGCGACACAAGATTAAGACAAAGTTTGTTCATGAATTAGGAAAGGAATCAAAAAAAAGACATATTCAACCAACTCCTGGGATATGAAATGTATTCCATGCTATTTCAAATAACATTGCATTTATTTATTTTGGATCAATTAAACAGTATATTGCAAGAGCAGGATGAACAACATCTATGTACAGTTTGTTTTTTAACAATAAACTACCACAGTAGGGTCTCTTTTTGTCATTATTTTTATTCTTTAACAGTAAACTGCCACAGTAGGGTCTTTCTTTTTTCATTTTTTTTTTTATTTCGAACACAAAAGAAAAAAAAAACACACATTTCAATAGAAGGCTAATGTGTTTGAAAAGGAGCAGGAGGTACGCTGATTAATCCCATCCCCTCTCCAGTCAATCTGTTTGCACCGTGTGTATTTTTGTTGAATTTAATTAAAACTGCAACAGCCGGATAAACGTCTAAATCAACTGGTGGGCGAGTTCAAAGGTCACAGACAGACGGACGGACGGGGGCAGCGGCGCAATGCGCCGTTGTTCACTGTCCCATCCAACGAAGCAGAGACTCCACCTTTGGGTTTTCTGGCAAATCAAGTTTGAAGAAAAGATTAAAGGAGATTATCGGAGAAACGTCCATCTTCTTTCAGATTATCAAATCGGTCGATCCAGAACTGGACAGACTGACTGCGCAGCATCAGCCACCACCGTTTGATCCGCTGATTTCCTGTGCTTGGACAATAGGTCACAGTCTCTCTCAGCTTGGTTCTGAGAAAAATGTAAAAACTAGGGATGTCCCGATCCGATCGGTAGATATCGGATCGGGGCCGATATTAGTGATTTGTGAGTGATCGGGGATCGGCAAATCCAGCCGATCACCCCGCCGATCTAAAAAAAAAAACAGGAGAATTTCTGTGTGAAAAACATGAATCTCAAGAATGTGCATGTTGAACGTGTCGGACAGCTCCTTTGTTTATGATGAAGACCCGCCCTTCCTCCTCACTGCTGGACTCCCATTGGCCGTGTGGGGCGTGTTCTGCACTCCCATTGGTTGAGACGCATATCAATCAGTGTGTTTAGCCCCTCGTCCCGACACTCAATAAAAAAGTGAAGGGGGACCCCCGGGGTGAGAAGCCACGTCAAGCTCAGGGAATCACAGCGAAACTGGCAGGAAAAAGGGGTTTAAACTCATTTCACAATAAACATCGACACGTTTAAACAAAGAGAAAAAACATGCAGTTTGTCAGTTACCACGGTGTCGGAGTTCTTTCATTACATATGAATAAATCCACCAATCTGTTTTTACTAATGGAGTTCAAAGATGTTTGTTTCAACACATTTAAATAAAAATATCTAAACAAGCAGTATCAATGTCAATGTGTTCACGTCTTCTGTGATTATCATGAAGAAAGAAAGAAAGAAAGAAAGAAAGAAAGAAAGAAAGTTAGTTCAACTCTTCATCTGGAAGTTAATAGAAACCTCTGACACCAACTATTATTTTAAAGTTATTATTGTGACAATGATCTCTCAGTTAAAGAATAAGGCTCCCAGCGCCCAGCCGCCACACACTTTGACGACCTCTGGGGCTTTTATTGTGGACAGTGGAAGCGGAAGGTTGTTGAATTGTCTCACCTTGACGGCCCGTCCAGACAGCCGGAGCGGAGCCAGTGAGAGGAGCGGGGTTTATCCGTGTTCGTGTGTGGAAACAGAAGCCCCAGCAGACACCAAGATGGAGATAGAGAAGGAGGTGAAGAAGGTAAGGCGTCCGCCGGCCCGCTGCCCTCTCCCGGCTGCCCGCCCCGGACCGTCCGGGCCGCGCCCCGGAGGTGTCCCGGAACGGTACGCCCGGCCCGGGCAGGTGGAGGAGGGAAAGGCTCGGCGTCTCCTGTGGGACGCTTCATCTCAGAGGAGCTTCACTCCGACAATGGAGCTCTTTAATTCGATGGAAGTGAATTAAACAGTTTACAAAACCCCGACAGAACCTCGGCTGCTCTGAAAAGTAGATTTAAATGACAAAAAGCTCAGAAAATGTAACCGACTGAGTTTACTTCCTCAGAAGACGTTACTCTGAGAAAACCAGAAGAAAAGCTCCGTTTGAATTACTCACAGTTCAATCTTAACCGGGCGGATCCACACGACTGGAACGGCGGAACACGTAACAGTTCAAGAAATAAGAAAAGGGAGGAAAGGCGTATTCCTTAAAGAAATAAGAAAGGATTAATTCGGCGCAGCTGAAAGGACTGAAAACTTTATTTTTTTTTTACAAAGTTTGTGTTGAAGTCTGTAAATCCTTATGACGATGGCTGGATTTATTTAGACTGGGTTTACTAAAACTAGGTTTATTATGACGAGGTTTCAGCAATCCCTTGTGAACAAGTTAATGTTTCTTTTTATAAACTGCAGCGTGACTTCTATAAAAGTCCTCTGACACTTTACATCGTTCTAATTTCACTTTTAAAAATGAATCTACATTAAATTCAGAGATTCATGTGTTTTAAATGTTTCACATTAGATTACTTATACAGGTTCAGATTAGATTACATGTGCAACGCCGACTTAACGGTGTCAATGGATTATCCCACATTATGGTGAAAAGCATTAGAATGCATGACTTTCTTTCATTGGTTAGACTCCAGAAGCTTCTTCAGGCTCGATACAGAGATTTATTCTCTGGAAACTTTAGTTGTATCCGTCAGTCGTGAAGTTAAAATTCAGAAACGGCTCATCAGAGAAGACAGAAATCTGCTTCCTTCATCAAAGAGCAGTTTTGACAACTTTTACCGAATAGAATATACCAAGGAATGAAAATGGCGGGAAGGTACGGCACAGCAAAGCGCACCGAGACCCAACTCTGTCTCGCGGTCCCACCGCAGAAAGGACGGTTAAAATGGAGACGGGGTTGTGAACGCCACAGGGACGCGTCAAGTGAAGAACAAGGAAGTGGCCGGCGGCCAGCCGAGTCGTTCTCTGTGACTCAGGTTAAACTTTCTCAGTGTGAACAGCAGCGTCCAGCTCCTGCTGAACCTCCTCCTGTTACTGAGAGGAGCGTCTGCACCTCGTTAAAAGACGCAATGTTGTGTCGCGCTGACGCTTCAATAAATCCAGTTAACAAAACAGCCAGTGAGCACAAAGCGGTCTATGTAAACAACAACAGGAGGGTTTACGGTGATGAAACATTTCAATATTGTGGGCAAGTCGAGGGTGACGATCGTCACGACCAATCAGCAGACGGCTGCGTTGCCGCTCCTCCTCACAGACCCGTTCCTCAGTGCTCGGTACCTCAACAGAGAGGTGGCGGTCGTGGTTTCTTTCCGTACCATCCACAACTTTTTCAGTGGGACTACGTGAAAACCTGCCCCGCCTCACGACGCCCCGGCACAGAAAGTGCAGTGGAACCGCGGCTTTACCTTACTACTCCAAGCGTTTGGGCAGCAACCAGTGCTGGTTAAATATATACTTGTACTTTTTATATGATCATAACATCAAGTAAATATAAAATAAAAATAAATTAATGGAGGCATAAAAAAAGGTTGTGGCCCCCCCCCCCCCACACACACACACACACACACACACACACACACACACACACACACACACACACACAAACACAAACACCTGAACATTTAAAAAAAAAAAAAAATAGACCTTAAGTGGTGCATTTAAATACATCGTGGACTACAAAATACTACATTGTGACAATATTGAACAAACCAAACACCAAATATTATATTATGGAAGCAACATACTTATTTAAAAGCACATAACTGAACCAATTGAAAGATGTATGCAATATATATGTGTGTGTGTGTGTGTGTGTGTGTGTGTGTGTGTGTGTGTGTGTGTGTGTGTGTGTGTGTGTGTGTGTGTGTGTGTGTGTGTGTGTGTGTGTGTGTGTGTGTGTGTGTGTGTGTGTGTGTGTGTGTGTGTGTGTGTGTGTGTGTGTGTGTGTGTGTGTGTGTTTATACACAGCTCTGGAAAAATTTAAGAGACCACTGCAAAATGATCAGTTTCTCTGATTTTATTACTTACAGGTATGTGTTTGAGTAAAATGGACATTTTTGTTTCATTCTATAAACTACTGACAACATTTCTCCCAAATTCCAAATAGAAATCTTGTCATTTAGAGCATTTATTTGCAGAAAATGACAAACGGTCAAAATAACAAAAAAGGTGCAAGGTTAAATAATCATCGTCAAATATTGAGAAGAAAACCAGATCATAGTCATTTAAAAACAACACAATACTAATGTTTTAACTTAGGAAGAGTTCAGGAATCAATATTTTGTGGAATCAGCCTGATTTTGAATCCCAGCTGTCATGCGTCTCGGCGTGCTCTCCACCAGTCTGTCATTGTTCTTGGGTGACTTTATTCCACTGCTGGAGCAGAACTCCTGCAGCTTGTGACCGTCCATCTTCCAGAGGTTTTCAATGGGGTTCAGGTCTGGAGGTTGGGCTGGCCATGACAGGGTCTTGATCTGCCGGTCCTTCATCCGCACCTTGAATGACCTCTCTGTACGGCGTGGAGCATCGTCCTGCTGGAAGAACCAATCCTCAGAGTCTGGGAACATTGTCAGAGCAGAAGGAAGCAAGTTTTCTTCCAACATAACTTTGTATGTGTCTTGATTCATGCGTCCTTCGCAAAGACCAATCTGCCCAATTCCAGCCTGGCTGAACCCCCCCCCCCCCCCCAGATCATCCCACCCATCCTCCGCCAAATCTCACACTAGGGGCTCGACACTGTGGCTTGTCGGCCTCTCCAGGTCTCCGTCTGCCCAGTAGACGACCGGGTGGTGGGCAAAGCTTGACTTTGGCGGAGGATCGGTGATGATCTGGGGGTGCAGCCCTAAATCGGCCCAGACTTTAAATATCTGCAGCATCACATAACTTTTGTCACTAACAGCATCATCGTTACTTATTATATTTGGCCATGGGTCTTTACTGTGTCTATTATATCAAGTTGTTAGTCGCCTTTGGGGCCTACAGTCATTATGCTACGTCACCTCCACCCAATGTAGAATCTTCTGCAGGAAACTACTTTTCAGCAATTTAGAATGCCTTTGTAATCTATAAGAACGTATTTACTATGTAAAATACATCCACCCCCATATTCTGTACATGTCCTCACTTATAGGCACCGTGTGCATATATTTCTATTATATTGTATTTTTATCCGCTTTTTTTTTTAGTTCCTGCTATGTGTGCTTCTTTCTCTTTACTATCCTGCTGTACCACTGCAAATTTCTCCACATGCGAGATAAATAAAGGGATATCTTATCTTATCTTATCATATTTCTGCATTTATTTTTGTGAATGTAATACAAAAGAAGTGTAATGTATTACAATTCAGAGAGAGTAATCTTGTAATTGAACTAATTTCTCTCACATGCCAGTTACTAATAATACATACTATATTACATTTTCGGAGTAACTTGCCCAGCACTGTTCACGTTTCACCTTCCTCGGGGCATTTGTCTTCCTGTGCTGGTCTGGAGGTCACCGTTGGTTTCCGGGTGGTTTTGTTCACCACATGATGCCTTTTGAAGACGGTTTATGACGCCATCATGTAGGGATGTAGGATTCCAGGACTCGGAAAAAGAAAAGTGGCTTTTGTGTTTCTCCTTCCAGTCCAGTCATAAAATGTCCACTGCCCCGCCTCTGCAAAACACACCGCTCCAGGTTACTCCAGTGTCAGAGAAGATTTCTCCACGCACACGCACACGCACACGCACACGCACACGCACACGCACACACACACACATCTGTTAGATGAAGCCATTGTGAAGCAATGTTGTGAATCCTCAGTGTTTCTAACGGTCTGCTTGATGTGATTTTCCAGATGACCCTCGGACACGAGTTCGGTGCAGGAGCTTCCTGTTTAAAGTGCAAAGACAAGTGTGAAGGCTTCGAGCTGCACTTCTGGAGGTTTGGACACTCGTACTCTCACTTCATTTAACTCCTACGGAGTAAGAAATGTAAAGAGAAGGATGGGATTTTACTTATATACACCCAAAATACACAAGTGTGATACTCTTTAAATTGGCAAACAAGGGTTGATTAGATTTCAGTTTGTGGCTGACATGTCGGGTCACGTCAGCTCCAGGAGCTCTCAGACTTTCCTCACATTCCTCCTTGTGAAGGAAAGACTGTGGGGACATGGAGGCAGGGAGGCCACGGTTGAACCATCTGTACGCCAGACCATGGTTCAGCCTGCCAAAGTACTCACATAGTACCTTCCTTCCCCTCACAGTGTGTCTGCAGGATCTGTGACGACTTGCGCGTCCTGCGCGTGTCATCTGCCCACCTTGCCTGAACGGGCTAGTAGTTTTTAGGGACGGAGCCAATCTGATCCGGGATCGGGTTCCGATATCAACGTAATTCACGGACCGGAAATTTCCGATCCGACCTGCGGAGATTTCTGATCCATGATCCTCGTCTGCTTCACTGTTGCTGAAATGACTCCACAGTGTTTCCCTGCCGCTGCTCTGCTCGCTGGCTGCAAACTGCGGACTGGATTTCCTGAAGGGAGGCGGGTCTCAATGAGACCAGGAGGAATGAGTCAGGAAATCCAGTCCACAGTTTGCAGCCAGCGAGCAGGCTAGGGAAGTACCACTGTGCTATCCAACTTTTCATCACAACATGTTGCTGTTTGGACGGATTTTACACTCAGAACACCACAAAGCAACACAGCAATGTGCAATGTTAGCAAAGCAACACAGCAACATGGATGTTAGCAAAGCAACATGGATGTTAGCAAAGCAACGTGGATGTTAGCAAAGCAACACAGCAACGTGGATGTTAGCAAAGCAACGCAGCAACGTGGATGTTAGCAAAGCAACGCAGCAACGTGGATATTTACAAAGCAACACAGCAACATGGATGTTATCAAAGCAACGCAGCAACATGGATGTTAGCAAAGCAACGCAGCAATGTGGATGTTAGCAACGCAACACAGCAACATGGATGTTAGCAAAGCAACGCAGCAACGTGGATGTTAGCAAAGCAACGCAGCAACGTGGATGTTAGCAGAGCAACACAGCAACGTGGATGATAGCAGAGCAACACAGCAACATGGATGTTAGCAAAGCAACACAGCAACATGGATGTTAGCAAAGCAACGTAGCAACGCAGCAACGTGGATGTTAGCAAAGCAACGCAGCAACGTGGATGTTAGCAACGCAACCCAGCAACATGGATGTTAGCAAAGCAACGCAGCAACGTGGATGTTAGCAAAGCAACGCAGCAACGTGGATGTTAGCAGAGCAACACAGCAACGTGGATGATAGCAGAGCAACACAGCAATGTGGATGTTAGCAAAGCAACACAGCAACGTGGATGTTAGCAAAGCAACGTAGCAACGCAGCAACGTGGATGTTAGCAAAGCAGTTGTACAGCGAGGCGGCCGCTCTGTCAGCAGACGTCACCGTTTTAAAACTCCAGCTCTCCGAGGAGAGCGGCACTGACATCAAAACAATGATCAGCAGCTCCTCCAGGCTGTCAGCAGGCGATTCACACCTCCATGAAGCTGCGTCCTACTCCGCGCTAAACTCCCTGAAAATAGTCCCAATCATTCATGTTGTGTTTGAGCTGGAAGCGCTGCTGTTTGTGCTGCGTTGCTAGATAATTTCTCCAGGAATTAATAAAGTGATTGTGAGGTTTTAAAGATAGAACTAGTTTATTATGAGATGATGACGTCACGTAGACCCCCACATTGTCCACATGGAACAAAAATACTTTGTACTGCTTCCTTTTCTATCCTGATACTAACCTCAAGTTGTCATTTGAGAGAATACATGTATACATCAGTACATTTCATACATTACTGTAGAGAGGAGTTTATTACTGCCTCATTTAAAGTCAACAATAATAATAATATTAAAGCAAACAGAGCTCTGCTATCAGAATCGTTTCGGCAGAGATACAAATTTAAGTATCGGGATCGGAAGTGAAAAAACATGGATCAGTTCATCCCTACTGCAGTGTAGATGAGCAAACTGTTCAAAATCCTTAATGTCCAGCTCTGCATTAGTATAGTGACCCAGCCTGGTTTAGGGCTTTGATCAGCACAATGGACAAGCGGTTGGCTTGTTGTGGTGAACGCTTACAAGACTGCAAGTCACAGTATTTAGTAAGTTTACTACTGTAATTGAAGTAGAAGATAAATAAACTTCATATTAATACATGCTTCATTTGACTTTATCTTAACATAAGCCTAGCCTATAAGAAAGAACAATTTATGTATAATAAATATGATATTGTTTATTATTATACAGATTGATTTATTACTTGTGTTTGTTGAAAAATACATGAGAAGAGCACCTTGAAAAAATAGGCGCATATTAAATCGCAATATTGAGGGAAAAAAACTCAATTAGATTATTTTCCAAAATCGTTCAGCCCTAGTCTTAAGTGACTTTACTGAATTAACTAACCTCTCTCTCTCTCCATTTTGCATCTCTGTCCTATCTTCTCCACCTCCAGCCACTCCACCCGTCAATCAGCACTTTCTGACAGACGGCTGTGACGTCAGCCCCGCTGCATTCAGCTCGGGGCTCAGGAAAGCTTCGCCCCAACATCCCCCGATCTCTTGTATTGTAGACGAGCTACTGCTCATGTCCAACTTTCAACCAGAGTCTGTGGACAAAGAGTTTTGCTCCCCTGGTGGAAACACGTCACCAGTCAGACAACACAGATGAACCAAACAACTTTACTCATCATTAACTGTAGAATTATTATCTTGCTCGTCTGAATGTATACATGCATACGGCTCAAAATACTAATTTATTATTTATTTATTTTCAATGTCTTATTGAAGGTGATGTGGTGGGGCGGTGCCCTAGCGCCCTCTATTGGCCAGCCGCCACTGGTTATGCCGACGGCAGGTGTGGCGTGGCCACTAAAGCTTGCAAGGCGGTGCGTAGCGTCTATCTACCACCGCCACCGCGCACGTTCCAGCTCGCTAATGAATTCAGCGGTCATTCTTTAACCGTGTTTAGCATGTAGCCTCACTACTGTGTGAGTCCTGAAAGTCCTTAGCATGTAGCATGTTTTTTAATTGTTATGATTTAACTTTTATTTTAACAGAAAAATCTTATCTGGATCTAAGTTGGTTGATGCATTTTGCAACAACAGACATCAAACTGTCAAGCTTCTGGCATTTGCTGCAACCAGTAACTGTCGCCTCACTTTATTGTGCTCGATCATGACATTTGTAGACGGGAGAAAGTTCCCCCACTCCCCTTGCGGGCCGCACTCATATTATACTCTCATATCGAGGTGGGGGCCACAAAATATCGACCCGAGAGCCGCAATTGGCCCGCGGGCCGCGAGTTTGAGACCCCTGGTTTAGGGTATGGGTGTAAGTGACATTTTCACAAGTCACATGCACAATGGCCATGAATCTTAAAATGATTCGCCATGTCTGACATGTGGACATTTTCACTAAAGTTGAGCACGTTTAGGCCGTCAGAAATGTGACTACAAGTGCTTCCAGATGGTTAGAAGGTAGAACAGCTTCTCTACGGGAGGCAACTTTTGAAAAAAGTTCATTTCCTGAAGCGTAGTTTTCCTCTTGGGGAAATTCTTTCTGCATTTAACCCTTTTAATTCATAGTTAAGTACAGAAAGGTGAAATAAGCAGATAAGAGAGACCGAGTCCACTTGAAGTCATTGTCAGGTGTTCACAAAAGTGATCAGGCGAGCGTGAACATCACCAGATCTGCCCGTGTTGAAATGTGTAACCAGGGAAGCTGATCAGCACCTGGTCAGATCGACCAAACTGAGGCCAACAATGTTTTCCAGGGAATTTGGTAAACGTCTGTCGTGTTTTGGATGCGTTTGCACGACAACGGTGCTCAGAGCCACTGAACACATAACTTTTTGAAAACTGCTTCCAAGGTGGAAATGTTGAGAGTTGGATAAGTTTTAAACTTGAGTCATTTGCAATAACAATCCCACTTTGTCGTCTGTCCATTCAGATGTCCGTGTATTCACTGTTCTAGCATATTGTTCCCTGCACACGTGCGTGTGGTTTCCACTCCAAAAGCAAACAAGCGCTTTCAGCATTTCTGCCGTTTCCATTCAAAGTTTACACAGAAATTGCAGAAACGTGTTTTCCTGTTTCCTGTTCACACTGTAAACAAACAGTGAATGCAAAACTTCACTGAAATGAAAACACGGAAACGGTGCGTTTTTACTTGAAACGTTGTCGTGCAAACTGGGCCTGAGTGGGCTTGAGTGTAGATTATAAACCCTGTTTGTTCTGATCGCTGCGGACGGAAGAATCTTTTCAGGACACGTCACACTCATAAATCATCTCACACTGTGTTCAGGCAGGTTCAAACATCTGATGCAGATCTGCAGCGCACGGCGATCACAGAGAATTAAAACAAAGAAAAGAACGTTTGTACAATTACACAGAAATACTTCTTCATGAGTCTTTCTAATCTGCATATATCTCACGTTGCATTTAATAGATGTTAGAATAATATATTTAAAAAAAATTCAACTCTGATTGTTAAATATAAAAGGAAAGACATCAACAACATAACATATTTCATCTGGTTTTCACATTTCTATTGTTGCAACGATACTCTATATTCTGTGTGTTTAAAGCTAAATTTGTATATTCAGGTCAATTTAATGCTGAACAAAAATCCTCCAGATTTGGAAAAGCTACTTAACACTCAGGCTGTATTTCTTCTCACTTACAGGGGAAATACAGTTTTTAATAATGCTAAAGCAAAAGTACTCAAAACTACTGAAAATATTATTTCCTTTTTTCAACCTACATTTAATTGAGCTGTCAATAGCAGACATGGAGTCACTTTATTACCTAAGGTGCATTCTAGAGGGTTGACTCAGAGTTTCCATCTTTGGCAGTTATAACATCTGAACATGCTTGTAGCTTTCTTTCTACAATGGAAATAAATATACTTCGGAAAGTTCTTCCAGCTCTGTTGCAGAAATTTATATAAATTTTTGGCACTTATGCTTTCGCTCTTCTGTTCAGTTCATTCCAGACTGGCTCATTTAAGTTGAGATATATATATATATATATATATATATATATATATATATATCTCGAAGTCTCATGTTGACGCCATCAAGCTTGTAGAAAAGCCCAATAACAAGCCTTCTATTGCAATCAGGTGTGCTGGAACTGGAAGAGACCTAAAATATGCAGGACGGCGTCCTTCGAGTACTGGAGTGTGATAGGCGGGATCTGGGCCCATCCCGGGGGTGTTGCATCCTGCTGCAGAATGCTGTGGAAGCTGCTCTGTTCAAGTCACCAAGCCTGGATCCAGAAAAACAACCCCAGACTTTCACACTCCTTCGTGGATGTTGGACAGTTGATGTGACACACTGTGGAACCGTCCTTCTGAATCAACGGTGTACAAAGACCGTGTGTGATGAACCAGTGATTTTGAATGTTGACTCATCAGTCTATAGTACCTTCTTTCAGTCTTCAGTAGTCCAACGGCAGTGTTTCCTCGCCCAGGCAAGCCTCTGACGTCTTAGCAATGGCTGTCTTCCTGTCAAACCTTCGTCCCACGTCGTCTTCACAGTTGAAACTGAGACTTTCTTACTCCGACCGCCGTTTAGCTGTGCTTGAAGCTGTTGTCCTGTGTCCTGTCACGCAAGCTGCTCGCTCTCAGAAACTGGTCTTCTGATTGGGCTGTGGCTTTGGATCAGTCAGAACTCTTCCTGTCAGAGTTTCAGTCTGTGAGAGTCCGCCTAATTAGCTCACATTTATGAGGTTGAATTTATAAAACGAATGTGGAGTACCTGCACCCAGAGTGTGACTGCTGTAGACATATTTCACTTCATTGTTTCAACATTTAATCAAATCTAGAGACAATAGGACCGAGGCTGGAAAACTCAAATCAAGAAGCATGACTAAAAACACAAAAGTCAACCAACTGAAACACTGTTGACACACATTATCAAAGAAAAGAAAAAAAACAGTTGTGTTCAGCTAAAATTGGTTCCAAAAAGAGAAAAGGACACTATGATCTGTAAGAAATAATCCCAAAGCACAAAATCATCACAATTGGGGTCTTCTCACTGTAAATACTTCCCACTGATTCCTCTGTATGAAAGATTTAACATCTTCATTATCTTTGAAGACTTTAACAGAGTAAGTTTTTATGAGTTTTCTTTTCTGTGCAGAAAAATCTGTCGGAACTGTAAATGTGGGCTGACGGAGCACGATGTGTCGATGGACTCTGAGGACAACAAGAAGGTGGGCAAACTGTTCCAAGACACCAAGTACACTGGCCTCATCGCCAAGCTGAAGACGGACGGGATCCCCAGGTACCAGGCCAAGATGGTGACCATCAGTCTGCCCAGTGTGTCCTCCAGGGCGTGCAGTGTCCTGCCCGCCAATGCCTCCAGCGTCCTGCCTGCAGCTGCGTCCAGTGCCCTGTCTGCCGTTGACCCTGCAGGCTCCACGCAGCCAGCCGGGGCCTCTGGGACCTCGGCCTCCTCTGGGGGCTCGGCCTCCTCTGGGGCCGGCGCTCCGGTCAAGGCCGACAAAGTGGCGCTGGCAATGGGCGTCACTTCAGCCGACACAGAACCAGTTCACAAAGACGTTCCCATGAAGTCGGTCACCTTAGAGTGGGTCCCACCAGTGGAGAGGAAACTGGTAAGAGCCAGAACCTGTGAGGAAAGAGTTTTTACAGCTTAAAATTCAAGATGACTGAGTGTGTTCTGCCTTGTGGAGTCAAATTGTTGCATTTGAATTAGAAATACTTTTTAAAGCATAAAGTTACAGACGGTTCACCAGCAGTGAAACACTGAATCTGGCTTTGGAGCAGTGCTCTCCTCACAATTACAGCTCTTATGATCTATAATAATTGATTATAATGAGGTTCCAACCCTGAACGCTCACTCTGTCACATCATGGGTATTACAGGTCTTTGCGGTGTTTCTAATGCCAGTGTGTAAAAAGATTTATGAGGGAAAGAAAGAGTGGTCTCTTTTTACTAAATGTATCTGGACTAAAAAAATTTGTTTAACCTTCAAAATAGAAGAAACGGCTCATAAGATGTATATGGTATATTGTTTATAGTCCATAAAACAGTCTGCGGACTACCCTTTACAATAGTGGACATTTTCTGTTTCTATCTTTGACTTTTTCCAGTGGTTTCAGCTGTTTTTAGACATTTTGGTGAAATTAACTGTTTTATTTTCTTGTTTCATTGTTTTCATTTTTTTAGCATTCTTCATCCATTTAGGCAATTTTACTCCTATTTAGTCATTTCCAGTGGTTCTATCAGTTTTTGATTTTCATTACAGTCTTCTATAGTGTCTGCGTACATCAGCGGGGATCCAGGTAAAGCAGAAGGTTGTTAGTCAAAGTAAATGAGTAAAATTCTGTATTCTCCTCTCAGACATTTCTTTATTTGGATTTAATCCCGTTATCGATATAGGCTGTAGAGCAGGGGTGTCCAAACTTGGTCCTGGAGGGCCGGCGTCTTGCAGAGTTTAGCTCCTCCCAGTTACAGCACACCTGACTGCAGTGAAGGGCTTGTTATTGGGCTTTTTCACAACCTTGGTGATGACATCATCAGATTCAGGTTATGCTGACGCAAAGAGAGAACTACAACATGCAGGACACCGGCCCTCCAGGACCGAGTTTGGACAACCCTGCTGTAGAGTGATTGTAGAGGAGCTGTAGAGTCACATATGGCTGCAGGTTACAGGGCATTGCATGAATATCACTGATCAGACACAAAGTTGTTAAAGACCAAACCTAAATTATAATTTGTTTTTTTAAAAAACAATAAAAAAAGAATTAGGTTGCCTTTTGCTTATTAAACATGCAGCAGCTCCTGCCACCTCCTTCATGTGCTGTTGTGTTTAGTCTTGTACTCTATCTGTCTCTTCCTCCCTGTCAGTCTCTGTCCTTCACCGTCTCTCTGCTTCCCCTCTGAGCTCATATTGTGTCTGATGTGCTCCTCTGGCTTCCAGGCGGCTCTTTACATCGAGCTGCTCCCTCCAGAGAGGCGTCCCGTGGCCGGCACAGAGGGAGCTGCTTACCGACGCCAGCAGATGGCCCGCCAGCTGCCTGAGCACGACCAAGACCCGTCCATGTGCCACGAGTTGAGCCCCACCGAAGTCAAGAAAATGCAGCAGTTCGTCCGCAAGTACAAGGACGAGGCCCTGGGAGTGGGAGATGTTATGCTGCCTGAAGACATGGCCCTGGTTTTGGCAGGCAGGCAGACTATAGGAGGGGTTGGAGGGGCAGGAGGAGCAGGAGGGGTTGGAGGTTATAGAGCAGGGCTTGAAGCTGGGCCAGGGGCTGCAGGGCCTATTGCCGGGGCTGAAATCGGCAGAGGGGTTGGTCCTGCAGCAGGAGCGGGTGCTTGGGCAGGAGGTCCTGGAACAGGAATTGGTGGAGCAGGGGGAGTTGGATCAGGGGGTGCTTGGACAGGGGGTCCTGGCGCAGAGGGAACTGGTGTAGGGGGAGTTGGAGCAGGAGGTGTAGGTGTAGGGGGTCCTGGAGCAGGAGGTGCCTGGGCAGGGGGAGTTGGAGCAGGAGGTGCTGGTGTAGGGGGTCCTGGAGGTGCAGGTGTAGGGGGTCCTGGAGCAGGAGGTGCCTGGGCAGGGGGAGTTGGAGCAGGAGGTGCTGGTGTAGGGGGTCCTGGAGGTGCAGGTGTAGGGGGTCCTGGAGCAGGAGGTGCCTGGGCAGGGGGAGTTGGAGCAGGAGGTGCTGGTGTAGGGGGTCCTGGAGCAGGAAGTGCTTGGGCAGGGGGAGTTGGAGCAGGAGGTGCTGGTGTAGGGGGTCCTGGAGCAGGAGGTGCTCGGGCAGGGGGTCCTGGAGCAGGAGGTGCTGGTGTAGGGGGTCCTGGAGCAGGAGGTGCTTGGGCAGGGGGTCCTGGAGCAGGAGGTGCTGGTGTAGGGGGTCCTGGAGCAGGAGGTGCTTGGGCAGGGGGTCCTGGAGCAGGAGGTGCTGGTGTAGGGGGTCCTGGAGCAGGAGGTGCTGGTGAAGGGGTTCCTGGAGCAGGAGGTGCTGGTGTAGGGGGTCCTGGAGCAGGAGGTGCTGGTGTAGGGGGTCCTGGAGCAGGAGGTGCTGGATCAGGAATTGCAGGTTTTCCCGGGGTGGGACAGCCTGGTTGGGGTCCAGCAGGAGAAGCTGTGGGAGCTGCAGCCGCTGCTGGAGCCATGGGAGTCCCTGGACTTTCTCTGCAAAACTTTGTAAGTTTGATTCGATCTCTTCTCAGTTTCATAAAAGTCTGAAACATGCTGACTCCATTAAATTTGCACCATAGAAACACTTTAATCTGAACATATTTGCAGCATCCGATTGAAAGTTCAGTGGGATCGGAGGAGGTGGTCTAGTCCGGGTTTTGCTCGATCAGAGACCATGAAAACAGTTTACTGGGTTATTTTCTATAGTCGGACCTTTGTGCGCACGTCTGTGTCAGTTCACCTAACAGAATAAGTAATCCCTGCTCGTCCCTTCTTGATTAGACAGGAGAACTTTTCTCTGATGTTGCAGTTTCAGAAATAATGAAACAGGGACCACATCTCTGGTGAATTCCATTTTTGATCCTGGTAAATCTGGTTTTATTATCCTGTGCGCACGTCCCAAACCCCGAGCGTCACAGTGCAAAGCATTATGGGATTGATCCACTGACATTAATCGGGTCACATCTCGGTACATATAAACAGGCACGATATTCCGATTCTTTTATTCACTGTTCATATAAACGGGCAAATCTGATCCTTTGATCAGGAATAATTTCATCTGACAAAGAAGTGACGGTGTAAACGCAGCTCGAGATCAGCAGGATCACTGACGATACAAATGTTTTTCTTTAAGAGAGGCTGGAGCTTGTGAGCGGAGGGTCATAGGTTCAACTCCAAAACACCTTACCACTGTAGGCCCCTGAGCAAAGCCTCGGCCCTCTGCTCCCAGAATGTGTCATTCAGATGCACTTTGAGTCAGATGGGGGGAATGCTGAGACTGCAGGTGTATCAGCAGTGATATCTGCCACTAGGTGGCGCCATCAGACCAGCAGTGAGGTTGCAGTCTGCCTGCGGGAAGACGGTTTGCTTCAGAATGACTCACAGCTGAAGTTTTTCCCATCCTCCCCATGTGCAGTTAGTTAATTCTTCCTGTGTGAATTCTTCTCATCCCTCCCTGCTCTCTCTTATTCATGGCGAGTACATCCACCTTTTAGTTTGTTTTTGCAGCTTCCGCCTCCCCCCCCCCCCCAAAAGCACGACTCGTACTTTTTATCTACTATAACAGTGAGATTAGCTGCTGCTGCTGCTACATTTTGCTCTGGTGAAGCATCTTTTCCTTCCAATCAGATGATTGATGCGCCTCATCTTTAGAAAGCTTAGGAAAAGCACTGTATGCACAAAATGAATTAAAGTTTTCAAACATAAGCACAGAGCGATTGGTAAGTCACGTTTCAGGCAGGAAGGTTCAAAGACTGATGTAGTGGTGCTGGAGAAGATGGAGTCAACCTTACAGAGAAAACCACTGACAATATCAACTTACAGACTTTATTAGGTAGAAATAGTGAATACAGGTTTTCAACATGTTTCCTCATGTGGGGATGGAAAATAAGTTGGTTTCACATGGACCTTGGAGTGTTAAAATCTCCTCATGAGGCCTGTTACCATTCAGCAAATCTCCAAATGAAGAAAGCGAAGAAAGCAATAGATTAACAATGGATTCCATGTATTAACCTGATAAGAAATACTGGGGGTGCATATCGATGATGCAATCAAAGCAGATGACTGTAAGGCTCATTTCCATGACCTATACTTGCCTCCCTGTCAGGCGTGCCATCACTGCCTGAACCCCATGCGCCAGGGCGAGCCGGCCGTGTACGCCGAGCGAGCCGGCTACGACAAGCTGTGGCACCCGGCCTGCTTCGTGTGCTGCACCTGCAACGAGCTGCTGGTGGACATGATCTACTTCTTCAAGAAGGGCAAGATGTATTGCGGACGCCACTACGGAGACAGCGAGAAGCCTCGGTGTGGAGGCTGTGACGAGGTGAGACAGGGGTGTGTGTGTGTGTGTGTGTGTGTGTGTGTGTGTGTGTGTGTGTGTGTGTGTGTGTGTGTGTGTGTGTGTGTGTGTGTGTGTGTGTGTGTGTGTGTGTGTGTGTGTGTGTGTGTGTGTGTGTGTGTGTGTGTGTGTGTGTGTGTGTGTGTGTGTGTGTGTGTGTGTGTGTGTGTGTGTGTGTGTGTGTGTCCCATGACCGGTCACATTCACACACGGAAAGTTTCCCGGGAACACTTGGAAGACCACAAACTGTCCCCCCCTGAACCAGTTACATTTTCTCGCTTCAGAACTTCATTAAAAACTGTGTGTAGAAACAAAAGTCTGTAAATGAGTAAAACCATCAATGAAATATAGAGCGGAGGTTTCTCATGAGAAGCTCTTCACTTTGTTTGGACTCTGTCCCAACCATAACAAGGCCTCGCTTACACGACAAGGTTTTAAGAACAATTAGTCAGTTTGCATGTAAAAGACAGAATCGCTGAAATCGATGTCGTTTTATTTATGCATTTAAAAATGATTGACGTAGAGACACCCTAAAGTCCAAGGGCAAGTGTCCCCTGAAGACAGGTTTTCTCTCTTCGGAGGGACACGTCACGAGGAGAAATTGTAGACCAGTTGATATTGAACGACCCAAACACAGAATACGTCATGGAAGAGTCAGACTTATTTAAAAGCACATAACTGAACCAATACAGAGATTTATACAAAAATCTCATTTGACTTCCGGGGCCACATAAAGTCCAGTTTGGTCTTCAGTGGGCTGGACTGGTAAAATATTGCTATAATAACGTTTAAATTCACACTTTGTTTTAATTTGCTGTGGCCACCGTGTCCATGATAAAAGATCAAACAATTATTACTGAAAACGACCACAATTTCAACATAGTCAGTTTTAATGAAGCATTGTGGTGCAAAATACAGTGAAATGTCAAAAAAACCAAAACCTGCTGTAAATCCTATACAACCACCTTGCTTGGTGGTTTGCGGGGCTGGATTGGAGCCCATTGGGTTCCGGGTTTGGCTCCCTTCTTGTAAAGTGAAAGTTCACTTGCTTCACTGCGGGGGAGGCAGCGATTCATCTCATCTCATAATGAATCTGTGGACACGATCACAACAAGCCAATAGTCCAATAATCCGGTCCAGCACGAGTATTTTAGTCCTTTTAGTGTCGCTCAGCTTGAAATTTGCCGGGAAAACCTGTCGGTTGTCCTCATTAAGATGTGTTAACTGTTAAATATGTGTCTGTACACAGGATTCACCCGCTCAGTACAGGGATATAGGAAACATATGAAACGTTAGAAGCTCCGTCAGCCTCATTTTTAAGCTGTTCTGCGTCTCCGGGTTCATTTGATTTTGGTGGGAAATCCCAAATATGACCCCTTTGGTCGTCATGGTGGCAGAACTCTCATCTGAAGCTTTCATGCGATTGCAGCCCTCCGTGTCCCGGTCTGCAGGAGCTTCTAGTCACTCGGTCTGCTCTGTCTGTCCACAGCTGATCTTCAGTAATGAGTACACACAGGCTGAAGGCCAGAACTGGCACCTCAAGCACTTCTGCTGCTTCGACTGCGACTGCATCCTGGCCGGAGAGACGTACGTCATGGAGAACGACAAGCCTGTGTGCCAGCCCTGCTACATGAGGAACCATGCTGTGGTGAGGGCCGTCTGCACTGACGAGACGAAAACATGTCATCTACCTTGAACGTTCTCATCGTCTGTATGATGGAGCAACGTGAACAACCTGCTCAGCCTCTGTTAAAGACAGTGAGAATGTTCCCAGACCGCAGAATTCAAATCCTCCAGTCTGGTTCTGCAGAGGTTCTGCCTCTGGTTTGGGTCTAGAGCAGCTCGGTGTGAAAGCAGACGTTCTAGGAATGTCCCAGAGGACAGAGAAATCTGGACTTCTTTCATCTCCAGGCTGATCTGGTGACTTCATGTGGACTCAGGGCGGAGGAAGAAGGATTCATATAATCGGCCCTGTACTGAACGTCAGTAAATATGTGTTTGAGTCAGTCGCACGTCAGGTGTAGAATTTCTCGATTACGTCCCAGAAGTACATCAAGGATGAAACCAAACACAAAGACGACAAAGCAATATTTCTCTCTGTGTTTTTAAATCCCTACACCTCTACATGTAGATAACGTGGATCAAAATGTACTTTGGTTTGTTAAAAGGGTAAAAGATGGACGGATGTGACAGGTTGGATATCATCAGATTCTCTCTGATGTCAAGCTGTAACCTCCTGCTCATCTCTGCAGGTCAAAGGTCATCAGACAGTGCAACAGGATCACACACAGAGCGGCAACAGCCTGATAGAAGAAAATGATTGTAGATGAACTGAGGCCACTCGAAGCCAAGAATGTGAAGCAGCCAGCTCGTGTTTACATGATTGATCCCACCGAGTCCCTGCAGAGCTTCTGGTTTTATTAAAACTCATACATGTCTTTGAATGTAAACCTCTTCCTCAGCATGTAAACGCTTCTCTCACAGCATTGGTTCAGAACAGTGACCTGACTCTATGCCGTGCGTCAGTTTGGCCTAAAGGTGAAAACCTTCTTCGAGTTAGATGAACCGGTGGTGTTTCTGGACACGCTGTGGCTGCCGGGCAGCCGGACTGAAGACCACCGCTCCACCTCAATGTGTGTTTGTGTTTCAGAAATGCTCGTCCTGCCAGGCTGCGGTGGAGCCGGAGGCTCAGAGGGTGTCCTACGGCGATCATCACTGGCACGCCGAGCCGCAGTGCTTCAAGTGCGCCGGGTGCTCCAAGTGTCTGATGGGCCAGCGCTTCATGGCCGTGCAGAGCTCCCTCTTCTGCTCTGTGGAGTGCAAAAAGAAAACCATGACTTAAAGGGTCAGTCCAGTTTAAGACCAAAAAAGAAACCCCAACCCGAGAGCAGAGCTAAAAGTGGCTGCTGCACCGTGATCCTGTGGAAAGAAGTGCCTGATGTGCATTAAGGTTAACACAGACCTTCAGTAACTCCAAGAAAACCTGCCTTGCACTGCTTTTGTGCTCAGACAAGGTTAAGGAGCTTTTTATTTAATTTCTTGTTCAAATCTTGGTTTCATTCGACAGTATTTTCCCGCTTTCTTTTAAAAAGGAAAGAAAATAGTGACGTGTCCTCTCAGGTTTAGGCGAACTGGAGTTTTGTTTTTTTTTACCCATAAAAATTCAAAAGATGGATTTACAGTCTGAGCGGATAGTAAAAGTGGTTCTGACTGAATGTGGTTCCTCCTCGTGTCATCGACGGTCCCAAACATGAACAAACACTGTAAAGCCAAGCTGAAATCTGATTGGACCTGGGAGCTTGCTGGTGTTTTTAAGCCTCACACTCTGAATGCTTTCTGTTCGCCGACCTTCCAGGGTGCCCTTCATTTCAACATGCATGTTTGTGATTTGACACCAGCTTCATCAGATTCGCCAATTGTGCCTGGAGATGAGGATGAGGATGAGGATGCTACTGAAACAAGTGTTTACTGTCATTATTTACCACTTTGAATCTGAGCAGCACTGTACCGATGATTCCTGTGTGAGTTCCAGGGACCACACCTTTACTGCTGCACACTCAAAACTACTGTCTCTGTTTTTCTTTTCATGCAATAAATTGCACTTTAAATACTTTTTTGCTTTAGTTTTATTACTAACAAATCTAAAACACACACAGACCTTCATTTCTTTCCATTTCGTAGAAGCTCCAGAGCTCCTCCGTTGTGGCTCCATGAAACTTTGACTTCAGTTGAGAAACATTAAGTTTCCAAAGTCATCTCTTATTTACCGATGACGTGCTGTTTTACCTGCATCGTTAAGAAGTGCACCTAAACTACTGGAACGGTAAGATTGAAGATATCGCAGTGGAAAGTGCTGGTTAGAAGCTCAAAAGGTTAAAAGGATCAAAACAACTGCATGAAAAAAGGTCAAATAGACCAAGTTGCTAAAAACGCAAAGAGCAATTATAAGCTGAAACTATTTAGAATGTAAAAAAGACTAAATGTATTTTACACTTTCTGTGGGAACAGTTAAAGTCTTAAAGGGACATGTCACGCTAAATTCATTTTCTAATGGTTTTCCTGCAGTAATGTTCGTCCCCATACCTGGAACGACGCTCCGGAAGTGAAGAAAGTCTGTCCTCTCTTTCTCTCTGGCTCGTTTCATTTTTTCTAAACTGTGTTCCAATGAGCAAATCAGAAAACCAACCCTCTATAGCGTCACAAGAGTATTTTAAACAACCCCAATCCAGGTAGCCCCTCCCTTTGACCCGCCCACAGCCAGGCCGCTCAGCTCGCTCCCGCTGCAGGTAAACAAACATGGCGACAACAAAACACACCAGATGTACGGTTATTAATTGTATCAACAAGCAGAGGAGTTGATTTTTCCTGCCTTCGTCTGAGCCGGTGAGGACCCAGTGGATTAATTCTATTTTTAATGGGAATCTACCGACAAGACTTCCTGAAGTTTTGAATGTGGCCCCCAGCACTTCACGGAGGACAGTTTTTATAAAGTCGGCCAGAACACCCTGGATTCGCTGCAAAACATCTAATAAAGCAAATGTGGGAACTGTAATTAAAATATCCTGATTTCTATGCTTTTATGTTACTTTTCAAAGCACCGGGCGGGTTAGTTAACAACAGATGAGGCCAGTTTTTGTTTTGTTTACTGTGAGGTATTGTTTTATGTCTGTAAAGTTGTGCTGATAGAGACTGACGATCAAATGTAGGCAGAGTCTGAGTTGTGTGTCTGGGCTTGATAATTGTGAGATGATTTGTTTATTTATTTCTATGATTCAATGGTGGCTCAGGATATTCTCCTGTCCGCAACTAATTATGATCATTAGTAGAGGATAACTAAATTACCCATCTCAGTGTGGCATGCACATAGTTAGATAAGTACATAGTCACTCAGGCTGGTCGGAATTGTCCTTTATTTGCTGTTAAAACAGCACATTTCTTTGCAAAGAAAATATTGACACACACTGTGTTTTCCTAACTTTCTGAAACGTCCTGCTGCAGCCGCAGAGTCGGAACTTCTTCAGGAGCTTCTCCTTCTGGGTCAGGTTCTGGTTCAGATTGGTTTGGTTGAACTGTGAGGTAAGATGGAATGTAAACACGAGCACGTGGCATAAGGAGGGGAAGCACTTCCTCCTCTTCCCAAGATGGGCATGTGGGGCGGAGCCAGTCCAGCTCCCAGAAACCCAGCAGATTCTGAATGTAGCTCGAATGATCCAATATTCAACTGGATGAAAGTCAAGGACAAGCTGGATGTGGGGCAAAAAACTTTGAATGGAAGGTTTTTGGACCAATAAGAATCATGTGAAAGTGTTGAAAAGTTGTGTGATATGACTCCTTTAAGTGTCGTGAGCCTCGTTTCACTGTGAAACAGGTGTAACAGCAGGTGTAACAAGCAACCTCGTTGCTTGTTACACCTGCTTGCTTTGGAAGGGTTTAGTTGGGTCCTGTTGTACTCTATCATTGTAAGAGCGCTTTGAGATGTTTGTTGATGTGATTTAGCGCTTTACAAATAAAATTGAATTGAATTGAATTGAATTGTGACCTCTCAGGGTTCTGTATATCCTGAGTTTACAGTGAGACGAGGCTCTGTAGAGCTTCAGGAAACTAATCTCTGTCTTTTCTGGAAATAACAGCAAACAGGAACTGATTTATTTGGTTAAAATCAGCATTTCTGGGTTTACAAGTGGAGGAAGAAGAATTTCTTCCTAAGAACAGGAATAGCTTCTTCATATTAACATGAATCGTCGATTGGAAACGTTTTTTTTCTCATTGTTTCCTATGTTAATGTGAAAGACTTGCTATTGAAGAAAAACCTTTTAAAGGTACATGAAATGCTTTTCCTTCTATATAATTTCTCCTGTATGAACAAGTCATAGCACCACTCAGCTCTCCGTGTGAAGAACGGTCCACCAGCTGAACAATCCAGGACTAGCGGGGCAGTTCGTGATGCCCCCTCCGATGGGAACTCGCCAGCAGGACGGCCATGATGGAAAAAACACCTCGAACGGGTCTGAATTTCCATTCATGTTGTGGAAACTCTGTACAATACAAGGAAGCTTCACCTCCGAGGAGAGCCATTGTCTCGAATGGCTCAGGCTGAGCACTGCACAGCTATTTCCCCTCTTTCAAGCTGCTCTGACAGACCGAGCAGCCCCCGACATCACCCAGTCAGCCTGCCTCCGGCCTCTGGATTTTCCTCATTCCACAGATTCTCTTCCATGTGTTGACTCTCCAAACAACCAGAGAGCTCAGCATTCTTCTCATCTCTCCATTTTTCATGTGATTTGTTTTGTGTTCTTGAATTTGCATCCACCTGCAGTGTGACCAGCCGTTTGTCATTCACGTGTCACTGAGATTTGCCTCCTGCCCATCGTAGGTTTGTAGCAGCAGGTAGACTGACCAGGTGATACTTACGGCTGCTGGGTGCTTTCCCTAACGTGGAGACGGTCGATCACAGGGGTCGGCAACCTTCAACACTCAAAGAGCCGTTTAGACCCGTTTCCCACTGAACAGAACACACCGGAAGCCCCCCCCCTCAACTTCATTTCATTGTATTTCATGCACACAGAAGTCCCTGTTCTTTGTATTTAAAAGAGTTCACTGCCAGAGGTGTTCGCCCAGTCAGTGTTCCACTTGGGTTAACAGAAAATTATCTGCGTTCCCTGAACAGGACTAAGATTCTGCTGCTGTTTCAGTTCATATGTGGATTTGTCTTATTGGAGAGCTTGAAAAAAGCTGCTGCTCTAACAACACCAGCTTCCTGGCCCACACTTCTGTTTATTCTCCTGAACCAAAGCCTGTTGATGTCTGCAAACACTGACCATTAATTGTTGCAGCGGGAAAAAAAAAAGACAGACACCAGAATGTTTTATTGAAAAACAAAAAAAAGTCTGATATCAGAAACCTGAAAGAGCAAAAACACTCATTTGACCTGCACTTATCTGTACTGTTCTGTTGGGATTGGTAAACCCACCTGAAGATCATTTCAACTCACATTCCTCAGTTCCTGCTCCACATGCAAAATGAAAAGCGGTCATAAAAGTGTGAGCCAGTCAGAGAACATTCCTGCCACAACAGAAACACAATGTTGGAGCGCAGTCGATACACGTAGAGGTTTTTATTCTCCGTGATAAGAGAACACCAAAGGAACGCAGTAATAAAATTGCCCTGACAGCCACTGAGGGATTCACTCTGTGTTACACAGGGAGCGACTGCAAGTTCTGCATGATGTTGGACAGAACACAGTCCAGTGCACTGAAATCTGCAACACTGACTTGGAGAAATAAAGATGAATGGGTATTTCAGACAAACAAATATAAGGTTCTTATAAAGATTATAAACTAAATGCATTGGCGCAGAGTTTCACAGGCCTTCTGAGAAGTTGACCCAGGTTGGTCGGTACAACCGACCGGTGCAGCAGAGATCCACAGCTGATTTGGATACCAGCTCTGAACCTCCGATAACTCACCACCACATTCCTCCTGAGAGCGAAGGAGGCAGCCAGCGCGGATGATTCATGTCCCTGGAATCCCTCCATGCAGCAGGCCTGGTGTTTCTGGCTGGGATCAAGTTGGATGGTAGAAGAAGAGAACTTCATCTCTATAATGGAAAAACCCTGTCAAAATGAAATCAAGGTGCGCAAACTGAGGGTTTGTCACTGAATATATTCTTCATTAAACTCTCATGAACTTTGTGAAAGTCCATTGTTGAAACACTAACAGCTGAGATGTTATCACATCTCTTCTCTTTCTGTCACAGAAACCTAAACGAGTCCAAGAAGACAGGTGCTGCAGCAAGTTCCAGTAGGTTTACAAGTTTGGAAACAAACGTAAAAACAGGAAATGAAGTCGCATATGGAGAGTCCAGTTTAGAGCTGCTGCTCTTCAGGTGGTTCCGCGGATAGTTTTCCAGTCCAGTGGTTAGTGGTTAGATCTCCCATCGCGCCCTGTTCAGGTGTTCCCGTGCTGTGGAAGCTGTCACTAATGGTGACTGTGAGACGGACAATGTGAAGCATGATGAGAAGAATGTAAAATATGGAGCCCAAGCCCTTCACAAACTACAACTTTCCTTATGAGAGTCAACGGGAAGATTTTAGTGACTTAAGTAATATAAAGTTTTTATTACACCTGGATTTGAGCCAGATGTTTCCAACAGCATTAACAGTATGACAGTATACACCTGGTAACTTATATTCTACCTCAAACCTGAGCAGGGAGTGGATTACACCTGTCCTCTTTAACCATCGTATGAACTCTCAGTTTGATCCAAAATGATGGTGTGTGTGTGTGTGTGTGTGTGTGTGTGTGTGTGTGTGTGTGTGTGTGTGTGTGTGTGTGTGTGTGTGTGTGTGTGTGTGTGTGTGTGTGTGTGTGTGTGTGTGTGTGTAGCACTTGAAGAAGTGAAATCCACTGACCATCCAGTGAAACAATATCAGTCACCAGTTTGCTCTTTATTCATCCTTCCCCAGTCTCACTCAGTATCACTGCAAATCATTTGGCACTTGCCAAGATTCATAATCTTATTTTTAGACATAATAGATCATTTGGCCTGTTTTAAAAGTTATTTATATATTTTTAGTGGTTGATTTTACTGTATAATCTTAAATCTATATTTAAAAACTCTATTGCAAGAACTCTTAGCAAGTAAAATATCCTTGCAGCATGGACAGATAGTTTCACCAGTTTTAACTCACGTTCCTCTCAAACACAGTGTTTATATCTATTTGGGCTACCCTTTCTAGCAGTGCTGCACTGAGGTTAAATCCATCCAATATTTCATATTTCGCTTTGTCTGAGCACTTGGATCAATTTCCTGAAGGAGAACTTTATGTCCTGAAACATTTTAGTCATTCAAGGGGAAAGAGGACAAAAACTGTCCAGCTTCAAAGACTTCAGCAAAGCTGCGTAATAGATTTGAATGAGCCACTCTTCCCTATAGACATATGCTTGATAAATTAGAACTGGATGGGCTGTTAAAGCCTGTGGGAAAGATGTGAAAGCTTAAAAAAAAAAAAAAAACCTGAGCCTGCCTGTGTGGAAGCACCTGTTAAACAAATGTCTGACAGCGCTCCGTCTTCACAACAATCCTGCCTGTTCAGCCAAAGTATGTCCCAGATCTGATCCACTTTCAGGGCAAGAAAACAAAAGTTCTCAGCTCACATTAAAAAAAAAACGAAAACGCCAGCAGCTTTTTAAACTTTGCAAATAAAGCGTGTTGCAGCAACAGTGCAAGATCACTTGGCAAGGAGGGGTGGCGCCATTTTATTTTTCCAGTCTTTGGAATTAGTGGTCAGTATTTGTTTGCAGACATCAGTTCGTCAGCAGCCTTTGATTCCGGAGTATAAACTGAGCTGCGTTCCAGGAAGTTGGTGTTTTCAGAGCTGCTCAGACAGGCCCAGACGTTGTGACTGTATTTTAATGTCTTGCAGGTAAATCACTCTTTGGAGACAATTCAGGCACAATTATACGAACTAACTGACACTAAAGAATCCCTTTGTTTCTTGCAGGATATGTTGAGAAGTTTGCAATAATCATCAGAAAGTCATAAATCAACAGTTATGACATTACCATAAAAACATCAGTATATTGTCCTGCAGGAATATTGACCATATAAAATATTGGGGGGGACTTCGTGTCCAGGACGGTCTGTGAAAAGTGATAAACCCCCGGGAGATGTATCCGCGGCATGAAGCCCGCTAAGCATTAAAAATCCATATATTAGCGGCGCCATTGCAGAAGCCACAGGGATCGTAACGCCTGAAAAAGTAGCGGCTCATAGTCTGGAAATTAAGGTACAATAAGTCACTAAAGTCTGATGTCAGTGAAGAATAAAGCAGAAAGTGCGAAAAGAGATGCCTGGCAGAGATACACAAGAATGGCTGAAGCATTTAGCAAGTACTAATTATAACAGAGTAATTATACGTATGAAAGTAAAATGTTTTGTACATTAGTTATTGTGATAAATCACACAAAATCTGTTTAACCTTGAGTTTATTTTATTTCTATTTATTTCAGTTCATACTTGACAAGTTGAGCCTCTGAGTCAGTACGTGGAGTTTGTACCTCTACGTTCATTACAGTGTGACACTGCCCTTCCATATTTAGTGTTTCCCGTCATTTCCTCTCCCGTTGTGTCACTGATCTCCGTGCGAGAGGTAAGCGGCCCTGCAGTTGGGGGGGGAATTCCTATTTTAGCCTCAAACTCAACACCACAACTAGAAACAAGCACGTCTGCATTTGTTCCAAAGTGAAGAAACGTCTTGCTTAATCTTTAGCAATCTAGTCGTATGATATTGATCACATGACGCTAGCAGCGATGAGCTTCTTTAAGCTAGCCACCTAGCTTATCTGGCGAACACTGATGTTAGCCGCTGAGATCAACATCCCTGGCTAATGCAGTAAGCTAGGTGGCTAAGCGCTAAGCTGGCTAGCACCTGTGTGGTATTGTTTAGTTTCTTTACTTTTTTTTCTCCTTATCCTGTTTGGCGGCGAAGACATTCAATATGGCGGGATTGAGATCGCAAGTATCGTTTCTACACTGACAGCAGCCATGTAAACATACAGTCAGCTGCGACGGCAACAAAGGGGGGCGGAGCCAAGCCCTCCTCAGCCATCGAGCCACCTCACTACTGATCTTGAGTGGTTGAAAAAGAATTTGATGGCTTGGATTCCAAAACTCTCCCAGATTTCTGCTCCGCTTGCGACTCTGTAAAAGGTGATGGATAAACATGTCCACTTTGTGGGGGCTCCGCCCTGCAGGCTCCAGAACCGAGAGGTGTCTCTTGCTTATGTCTTAGTACTCAATACAAGTCCACACATGTCCAGGTTATGCTCGATTTGGTGGTCTTAACCTTAATACTTCAAAGAAGAAAGAAAATTCTGTAACCTGTCAGTGCGGAAGGCACAGAGGTGGAGCTGATGTCCAGTCTGACGTACTTTGGAAAGCAGCTGGATAATAAAGTGGAATCCACTTACACAGACAAGCTGGATAAAAATGGTAAAAGCCATTTTTATTTTTTGAGACGATGAAAGCCATTTTACACTAGGTTTTGTATGAAGGCGTGGGAGCAGTTCAATACTGATGTTTGATTAGTGGCTGCCACTTGTTTGTACCCTTCAGCAGGTCTTAGTGGGACATTTTGAGTTTTCTCTCAGGCATTTTAGAATTCCTGATGTTGATTTTGGGAAATCCCCATGTGTTAGATCGGTACTGTGATTCATCATGTGTGCCACATGCTTGGTTGTCCACCAGGCAAGTTTGCTATCTGCAGTTTAGATTTGAAATATTTTTGGGATTTAATCTGAGGACTGTGAGATATAAGTAATGGCTAAAGCTCAGCCTAATACACCCAGTGGGCTGACAGTGAACAGATCCTTCCTTCTTGTACTTCAGGGTTATTTTATTGACCTGGACCTGCTCCATAATGATTTGGGGTCTCCTGGTTACTGTTTGCATGTCGAGATAAGTCACCACTTAATGATTCTGTCTGACAGCTGCTGATATTTGCTTCTGTTGACTTCATGCTGATAAAACCGTCGTTAGAGCCGTATGGTGCACCATCTGTCTCCTCTGCCACGGTTTTACAGCCGGGCATCACTGAGTTTATATTTCAAATGTTCAACGGTGTCCTGGAGTTTTGTGTAAATGCTGCTTTGCGTCTGTATATTTGGATGAGCTGAGCCATAAGTTCGGTCAAATCTCATGTCGGCTCAACAGGTTGTAAAGTGAGTCTTACTTGTAATGAGTGTCCTCCCAGAATCATGTAGAAACACTGAAGGAAGCCATCTGTACAGACCTGGGCTGTGTGTGTGTGTGTGTGTGTGTGTGTGTGTGTGTGTGTGTGTGTGTGTGTGTGTGTGTGTGTGTGTGTGTGTGTGTGTGTGTGTGTGTGTGTGTGTGTGTGTGTGTGTGTGTGAGTGTGTAAAAACAACATATTAAAGCTTCTAACAGACTCCAACATGATCTTGACTTGCAGAGAGTTGATTAAATAATACAGTGAAGACATAATTTCAACAACATTTCTTAAAAAAGTGACTGTAACTCACAGCAGCTGAGGGTGGCTGGGATCCCTGTGCATGGGTATTTAAGAAAAAGCTATCTTTAATGAAAGTGTTGTTCAAAAGATACTTCACAGGAACTCACCACTGCTGGATCCAGGGTTCAAATTTAGCTCTGGGGTAGTTTTTAAGGTGTTTTCACACAAGCGCTGTTTGGTCTGCTTTGTATGAGCAGGTGTGAAAGCTCATCTGGACTCTGGTCTGGAACAAAGCGGTGGACTCTGATCCACTTGAAAACGTGAGTCTCGGGTCACTTGCGAGTGAACTGAGGCCCGGTCCGCGGTCAGTGAATGCGTCAGGGACTATAGGCAGGCCAAGAGAGAACGTGACAAAGAGGAGCGCATTTCGTGTGGTAAATAAACAAATCTAACAGTGCGAATACAAAGAAGCAGAAGCAAAAGAAAAATTTGGAAAAGGTGTCAAGGGAAGACGTGTAATGAGGAAGAAGTAGCGAGGAAGACGTAGTGATATTGATATATGGTCTTAAGAAGGTTGCTTGTCGGTAATCGTTAGCCATGAGCCAGCTGAATGCTTTCTGTTTTCAGTCCGGACTAATCACTGAGCCGTGTTTCTTCTTTGTCATGCTTTTCTTCCTCTCTGGTCAGTGTTTGGTTCAGGCGATAGCGCCCCCAGATGACCAGCTGTTGTAATTGCATGATGTCCAGGCGGTTTGATCCACTCTCAAATGTGCAGTGTGAAAGCAAACCCAACCAAATGATGGTGTGAAATATCCCCCTTCTGCGTATGTAGGGATGTGAGAGTGGGCACGTCCACTAACATTTGGCTTCACTATAATGTTTTGGCTTATTAAAGATCAGAGATGTTCTTCAACCTTTCCAATCAATACTTTCATATTTCATATGGTTCATGCTCCTCGGGTCGCTACTGCAGCCGAGACTCTGAACGAGTTTCCTTTTCTGGCCTTGTTGACACACACCTCCCCTGCAATGTGTCCCCACAGCTTGTGTGTGACGCCCAAGTGCAGAAAGTATGTCATCGACCTCACGTGATTTAGAAATGTTCCCTTTATGACATCATGCGGGGAAATAACCCCTCTGGCAGTGGATACTCCCTTTGACCTAAAACTTACAAGGATTACTGATGAAATGAACAAATTCCGTATAATATGAAAAACCACATCAGTTAGCAGGAGCTTGCGTTTAGCTACTTGGTGGTAACTAATAACACATAAAACCAAACCAAGCAACATATTCAGACACACATTATTTTTAACTAACTCTTCTGAAATGTCCTGCTGCCGCTGCAGAGTCTTAACGTCTTCATGAGCCTCTCCTTCTGGTCAGATTCTGGTTCAAACTGGTTTGGTTGAAAAGCACCGGGCATCGGGTCTGATACTCTCTGGGAAACCTTTCAGGCTTATCTCCGTGGTCAAATGATCCCCTTCGTTTCCCATCTCCGGAAATCAGAACAAATTAAACTGACAGAAATTTCAACTAAGATCCGAAACTTAGACCCTGAGTTTGCGAAAAACCCAACAGCTGCCGCATATAAGGAGCGGCTTCTCCTTCAATCACAATATGACTTGTTATCCTCCGGTCAAATGGAACGTAAACTTCTTCACACCAGGCAAAGTTTGTTTGAGCAGGGAGACAAAGCGGGTAAATTACTCGCATATCAAGCTTGCGCAAGTAACTCATCCAGATTAATCCCTGATATAAAGTTGTCTACGGGAGAAATCAAAACTGATCCTCTGGAGAGCTGCAATGTTTTCTCTGAATTCTACTCAAATCTCTATTCTGCTGAGTCCTCTCCACAGGACTGGGGTGGCCTTAACCCCCTAGGTGATCTAACATTCCCTCAATTTGACATTACCAACCTCAAGGATCTGGGTGCACCACTGACCGCAGCTGAGGCGACAGAAGCCATCAGATCACTACAAACAGGTAAATCTCCTGGTCCTGATGGGTATACCTCTGAATTCTACAAAACCTTCTCTGTCTTGCTGACCCCAATTCTAGTTAGAATGTTTAATGAAGCTTTCCAGAAAAACAAACTTCCACCGACTCTCACTGAAGCCTCAATCTCACATTTATTAAAGAAAGATAAAGATCCACTGTTGTGTGACAGCTATAGACCTTTGATATCTTAGATACCTTAGCTATCTTTGATTAATGTGGACTTTAAAATAATGGCTGAGGTTCTTGCCACTTGTCTCCAGAGAGTGATACTAGACCTTATAAATCAGGACCAGTCTGGCGTTATACCCGGGAGGCACTCCTTTTTCAACACCAGGTGGTAATTTAATATTATTTAAACTTCCCCAACAGATTCTCCTGAAATTATTCTTTTCTTAGACGCCGAAAAAGCATTTGACCGGGTGGAATGGAGGTACATGTTCTACACCCTCAACAGATTTGGCTTTAATGCTAACTTTATTTCTTGGATCCGATTACTTTACTCATCTCCAGTCACCTCAGTTACTGTTAATGGAATGCGATCCAAAACATTTCCACTCTCGCGGGGTACTAGGCAAGGCTACCCTTTATCTCCCCTTTTATTTGTGCTCGCCATGGAACCACTGGCTATCTGGCTTCGTAACGAAGATGGATTTAGGGGCTTTATGCGTGGAGGACGAACAGACAAGCTGTCACTATATGCAGATGACCTTTTGCTCTATATTTTGGACCCCGTAACCTCTCTCCCCGTAATTCTGAACATCTTAGAAATATTTAAAAAGATCTCAGGTTACAAGCTTAATCTCCAAAAAAGTGTATATCTTCCCATGAACAGTCCAGCTTTCACGGGACACTTTTCTCTTTAAGAAAGTCCCAGAAGGCTTCAGATACCTGGGAATTTTCACAAGCACGTCCTTTACAGAACTGACTACTAAAAACTTTGATTCAGTGGTTGAGCGCCGTAAAGAAGACTTGAATAGATCCGCCACATTGCCCCTTTTTCTGATGGGATGCCTCAATCTGATTAAAATGGTCGTGCTACCGTGGCTGCTGTATATTTTTTAACAAATTCCAATTTTTACACGCAAATCTTTTTTCCTCACTCTTGACAAGCTGATTAACTCATTCCTGTGGCACAAAAAAGTCTGTACAACGTGAGCTACCCCAATGGGCACAAATGGAGATATCCTCGTCTAACCTCTCGCTGTGGTCAGTGATGTTACCCCTTCCACTCAAGGTTTCCACAAACCCAATTGTGATTTACTCTTTTAAAATCTGGAGTCAGTTCAGGAAGCACTTTGGCTACCAGGGGTCATCTACTCTCTCTCCCATCTATAGCAATCCTAACTTCTTGCCTTCCTGCTCTGACCCAACATTTCATGATTGGCATGAGAAGGACCTGATCTCCATTAGTAGTCTATACTTTGATGTTTTTTTTCCTCAATTCTCAGATTTATCTGTCAAGTTTAGCTTCCCAGACTCCCACAGGTATCACTACTTCCGGATTAGGCATTTTGTTCAAAAACAGTCCCCTCAATTCCCCAACCAACCAGCAAACTCTACTCTAGACTTCTTTCACCCCGGCAGTGAGTGGAGTCGACGTGGACAGACACAGAAACAGCCTGTTCTCAGTGAAGCTCACTAGAGGGACTTTTAGACGGGCTGAAATTCTGGACCAAGTCTGGATTTGGAGAAATACACTTTGAATACAATGTTGTTGGGCCTGTGATGCATACGTAAATTACATTGTTGAAAAACTATATCATATGGGACCTTTAACAAAATCTCTCTCTGTTTTTTAATGAAGAATTTAAAGCAGCAGCCCCATAGATACCGTGCATTTCTAAAGTATTGATCCCACCTTTTCCACATTTTAGAATATTACAAGCACAAATGGGAATGTATTTTATTGGGATTTTATATGATAGATCAACAAAACGTGAAGTGGAAGCAAAATGATACATGGTTTTTCATTTTCTTTATTTCCTTTTTATAAAATAAAGCACCAGAAGGAAAGCCTGTATGACACACAACAACTTATTGAATCATTCTGTGCAAAGTGTGTATTCAATTAGAATACAGCATTAAAAAGTGGACATTTTCAGGTAGGACAGGGCGGGACATGGAAGAGAGAGTCATTTGTAAAAAGAGGAAGGTTGAGCAACTGAGCAGCTTATAAACAATCAAACAAAGTAACGATTCATAAGTAAAACACAAGCATGTGATGGAGTAAGACACACACACACACACACACACACACACACACACACACACACACACACACACACACACACACACACACACACACACACACACACACACACACAGTGTTTTTCCACCAGTTCGGCTCTGCCTGGCACAGCAGTGGAATCCCCTCATTAAAACCAGATGACGTATCGGAGCCTCTCTCTGTGTGTGTGTGTGTGTGTGTGTGTGTGTGTGTGTGTGTGTGTGTGTGTGTGCATGCTCACATGCGTGTGCGTATGTGTGTGTATTAACCCACAGCCCGGTGAACGTGTAATGAACTTCTTTTTTTTCCATCTAAACGTTTAACTGTTTCAGCCTCTGCAGAGTCTCATCTGTTCACTTCCATCCAATCCAAACATCATCATCAGGAGACCTTCAAGAGGAAGCTTCTTATTTACACTCCCTTCACTTGGTTCCTTCTCTTTTTCTCTTCCACCTCATTTATTCTCACCAACGTCTCCGTGCACCGATCCTCCTCCTCCTCCTCCTCCCCGTCTTTTAACGCCCTCCAGAAGACAAATAAGTTCATGTGTCCTGAGCTGTAGCTTGATAAAGTTTAGTGAAGTACCAGGCTCGGCTTTAAGAGCCTGTAAAGTCCAGGACAGGAATGTGAAGTTTCCTTGTATGGTCATAAAAGATGACTGCTGCTTCTTTTTTTATCCTCACTCACGTCTTCTTCATTCTCATGCTGGATCTGAAAAAACTTTCACCAGGAGAGGGAGATCAGAGGGGGTTTCCCCAAACTCTGCCTGCATGCGTCCATGTTTGTTCCCAGATCCATTCTGACTTGAGGCGAGGAGACAGACGTGCCCAGGTGATAAACATATTGCAGGGAAAATGCAATTGTGTCTTATAACCTATCCTGACGTCTGTTTCGGGTAAAAATAACAACAAGTAAAGACAAAGACACAGGCCTGCAGATGTAAAGACCTTGATGTGCCGTTGCAAAGCCTCAAACCCTGGATATCGAGCTGTTAAGATACGTGTCCACTAGAGTCATTTTCCCCGGACGGAAAAGCCACGTCTGAAAATCGACGAGTCCCATTAAAATTCTACGTAACACCTGCTGCACCTCATTGGACAAACATTGGTGGCTGCTGCTGCGCCAACATGGCGGCGCCGTCAGGAACTCTCACTTCTATTATTGAAACAGTTCAGCAAAAAGTATTTCTGAACGTATTTCAAGCTGTGCAGTTGCTGAATCTGCCCTCCTTTTGGTTTCACTGCCTCAAGTTTAGACGTTTTATGAAAATATTGCTCTGCGTCGGACCTCTGCTGCCAACACTTCGCATACAATTGGGAACATTTCCCGCTGCCAAGGGCAGCTCATGTCACCGAAAGGTTATGAAGTAAAAAAACCCAAACAAAAGTAAGCAAAACTGCAATTAATTGTATACATTTGTTTAACGAGTTAAACTTTTTAAATTCATTGACGCGTTAATTTTGACAGTACTAATAAAAACGGGTTTAATTAACAATGAAATATGTGTTTTATTCATATGTCTCCAGATGTTGGCAGTCAGCTACACATGGTGCAGTGGTTTGAGCTCTCTCCTCGTGGTAATGTCGAAGCTTTGTTTGTGTAGCTCTGTTTACTCAAACATTTTCAAGTTAGAACACAAAACCTTCATTGCGTTACGGGTGTCTTGTCTTGTTGACACAACGGTGCTCGGAGCCACCATGTAGATGGCGGAATCACTGCAAATGCTTAAGCACACCATGGCCATAGTAAATATTTGTTCTGCACATGCTCAGTGGACCGACAATGAGAGCAGTGTTTCCTCCAAAGTGTCACGACCATAGACATAATATACAGAGACGCCTCTTAGTGCTGGCGCCGCAGTGTGCCGCCATCTTGGATGGGGCACCCTGCACCTCCACTGCATTTATTTGTACTGAGGAACGTGTAATCCAACTTTAATAATCATCACTCAAATAATCATAACCAAATTTTCACACATTAAAAATACTAGCTTACAGATTGTTCTAAACCAGGACTGCCCGACCAGTCTCTAGACCGCTGACTGATTCCAAGTCGACCGCGAGGGGTGTGGAGAAAATTTTTGAAAATGGGCGTGTAAATAAAAGTCAAGGCAGTGTATATTTGTCCGGTCACGGAACTGAAACAACTTTGGCTATTTGTCCGGCAAACGCTCTGATTGATTGAGCGTGGTGATGTCATTGACTGTTATTTTTCCGACTGTAAATACACATGTATTATGGTCTATTAATGGTGACTTAGCGTGTACATACGATTATTTGGTCTTGTTGCCGTCATCCCCACTGTGCATTGTGAGTAACACCCTGAGTCGAGGCGGCTCATAATATCGTTTATAGAGTTTGTTTTCCTCTGCTTAGTAATATGCTTTCAGCGGGTCGTCTCGTCTGATCTGAGGTTGTAGGTGGAAGTGAGTGGGTCGCCTAACCCGGGACAACCCTCCGGGCGCTCATTAAACGAGTGTTTAATTCTGCAACGGAAGAAAAAGTATCTCCAACCCGAAACGCCATCTTTGCAAATGACCCGGTGAAGTAGGCGACGTGATGACGTCACCGCGCTCGACCAATCAGAGCGTTTGCCGGACACATAGGCAAAGTCGCTTCAGTTCGGTGACTGGACAAATATACACTTCGAAAAAAATAATCGGGGTGTGTGTCTGTTAGATTTTCTATCAAATGTACACTACAGCCTATCATAAGTCCTTGCCTGCGCACCCCATCAGGCTCTTAAACACGTCCACCCAAAAGTATAAAAGAAAAAAAAAGGTCACGTTCAACATAACGGTATCGCGTGACACGTATGACAGGAAGTTGACAGCTGTCAACGGTAGCTAGCAGCTAGCGATCAGAGCGGTTACGCGCTCCTAAACGTAACATGGCTGAAGGGAAATGAGCCAAAACTTAATAATAATTTTCAGCCTGAATGGGAGGAAGATTATTGTTTTGTTTATTTACATTCAAAGCCTGTTTGCTTGATCTGCAATGGAACCGTGAAAGACAGGGAATCTGGAGCGGCATTTTAAAGCGGTCCACGGGAGCTACGAGAGGGATTACCCTTCAAAAACGCTTTTAGCGCTACAAAAGTGAGGGATTTGAAAGAGCAGCTTGTAACAAGGCAGTCAGTCATCACCAAATCAAAGATCCAGAGTAAGGACGCAACTACTGCTTTCCTATCGCGTCAGTCGCAACCTTGCTAAACACAAGAAGCCATTCAAAGACGGCGATATTGTAAAAGAAGCTTTCCTCGAGGCAGCGGATAGCCTTTTTGACGACTTCAAAAATAAAACAGATCGTGAAGGCCATTAAAGAAGCGCAACTCTGCCTCACCACTACGACAAGGCGAAGTGAGGGAATGGCTGTGGATGTGGAGGAGCAACTGAGGAAGGATATCAACGCGTGTGACTGCTTTTCCCTCCAATTTGACGAGTCGACTGATGTGGTGGACGTGGCACAATTGTGTGTTTTCATCAGGATGGTTTTTGAAGGCATGAGCGACTCACCATTTTGCCATTAAAAGGGACACACCAGAGGCGAGGAGATCTTTAATGCTTTCATGAGATTTGTTCGCGAGACAAAACTGCCGCTCTTCAAGCGGATCTCCATCACAACTGATGGGGCGCCTGCTATGATGGGCCGCACCAGCGGGTTCATTGAACCGTGCAAACAAAGTGAATCTTTCCCAGATATCCTGAATTATCATTGTATAATTCACCAACAAGCATTGTGTGGAAAGATTGTAAATATGAGAGAAGTGATGGATATTGTGATGAAGATTGTGTGTTCAGTTCAGCCCAGGAGTTTGCAGGAGAGACTTTTTCGTGCTCACCTGGAGCAGAATGACGCCGAGCACACAGACCTGCTGCTTTCAAGCTTTCAAACCTTGTGGATTACAGTCCAAAGTTAGAGAACCACCAGTGGCTTTTAGATTTGTCTTTCCTCACTGATCTCACTGGCGAGCTCGATGAATTGAATTCCGCGCTGCAGGGCCAGGGTGAGGACGTCGTCAACACGATGAGTTCAGTCAGCATGTTTCACAGCTAAAGCTGACGTCAAGCAGGTTGCAGCACGATAACCTGCGATACTTCCCTCACATGCAAGCAGAAGTACAACTTCAACTGTGTGACACAGCTTGAGAGTGCACGTCATGAGGAGCCTGTTCAGAGCATCTCGTCAGAGTTTGAGAGGCGCTTTACTGACTTTGCCTCCATTGAACCTGCAGCCAGCTGTGTGTGTTATCCATTTAGTGTTGATGTTGGTGACACTGCAGCTAAAGTCAAATCACTTGTCGACTTGGAAAGCTCTGCTCTAGAGGATGAAATCCTGACGTTGCAAAATGACATTGAGATCAAAGTCAGATCAACATCCGCTCAACCTGGAAAGTCCTGGAGACTTCTGGTGGAGGAGAGGAACCCCAATCTCAGAAGATGTGTCGTGAACCCGACAGCTCTTTTTGGTATCAACTTCTTTTTGCCAGGCTGCTTTCTCGCACATGAAAATCATCAAGCCCAAGTACAGATTAACAATGACTGATGACCACCTTGCAACAAGCTCCTACACTCCTGACTATGGAGAAGCTGGCCTCCTCCTCCCAGCTCTAGGTCTCCCACTCAGGTAGAAAGAGATTTCCCTTTCTCAGACAACCTCTTTTGTATCTGGTTTATTTTTCTGTTTGGTTCATAGTAAGGTCAGTCATGGCTATTGCTCGTCTTGCAGATCTGTGTGTGTGTGTGTGTGTGTGTGTGTGTGTGTGTGTGTGTGTGTGTGTGTGTGTGTGTGTGTGTGTGTGTGTGTGTGTGTGTGTGTGTGTGTGTGTGTGTGTGTGTGTGTGTGTGTGTGTGTGTGTGAGAGAGAGGGGTTGTGCTGTGATGCCTCGTGGTTGTGTGACAACAAGAAAGAGTGTTGTGAAGTACGTTACTGCAGGCTGGAAACAATGGATGTGGGTTTACGATGTTGTCACTGGACTGGTAGATCACGGGAAGCTGGCGACTTGAAAAATCGATCTTGGGTCAAAAAAGGTATGGCACCCCCGTTCTGAATGAACAATCTGTTTCTTCATTTATTAATATGCCATATCATATGATAGTCTTTCCCTGTCTTTCTCAGCCTTTTGTTCTGTGGGCTGCAAACAAGAGCAAATAAATTCAAGTTATTTTATCTCGACACATAAAGATACTTGTTCCCACGTGCATTCACCTCTACTTGGGTTGCAGTTGAAATAAATTATAAGATTATTCATAATGGGCCACACATGACAGAACTGCAAAAGCATAGAATGAACAACTAGTCTTGCAGTCAGTCAGGAATTACTATTCCATCACAGAACGTGTCGTCTCTGAGACGCAAACAAATTCAACAGAAAATATAAATAACAATAGCAGCACTTCTGTGCCTTTAGAAATTAAAATTGAAAATGATCAGAGTGCCGTCCAGCTATATTGTCAAATGAATTAATATTGTATAATCTTACAAACTTACGGAGTCGGCGATTTCCTGCCAACAATCTCTTCAGGCTTTGGCGGCAGCAGCAATGTTGCCTTTTGGCTGGATGATTCCCCAACATTCTTCACATGTGCTCTGCAGGACTGCTCCATGTTTGTGATTGGTCAAGCGCTGCACGCACCTCCCCTTTTGTGTGCACACGCACTGATGGAGATTGGAAATGCCTGGGTCGACTTAACAAGTTGCTAACCTGCTTCGTGTTAACGCTAGTCAGGGTGGCGCATGTCAGGGTAAGTCAACCCAAGAAATAAAGACATCCTAGATATGTAAATCACGGGTCGTCGTATTGGCTGGACCCAGAAATGGAATGAGGTGTCTACGGATATCATGTCTATGTTCATGACTCCCAGTCCATATTCTCTCGGGACTTGGTAGTTTTATTTTGACAGTTACCTTAATAACAATCCAACTTGCTGGTCAGCCCACGAGAATGTCCGTGTTCTCCCAGTGTTAATCTTCATTGCGTGTTGTTCTATGCATGTGTGTGGTTTCATTTGGATATGTCAGAGATTTTGGAAACATGGTTGTGAGATTGTAAGTGTGTGTGTGTTGATTTATAGGGTCTACTCTATATTTTTACTGTTCCCCTTCAGCTGCACCTAATTGAAATGAAGCTCCTGCAAAGTTTAACGACGAAGGGTTTTTAGTTGAGTACTTTGGGAGGTGTGTGTGACTGACAGTGGGTAGAAACTGTCCTTCAGGGCAGACTGGGGTAAGACAGGAGGAGGCATGTGGAAACCTTTATTACTCACAGATACAGATACATCCATCCCGCCACTTGGTTCCAGTCCAGATCCTATCGGACAAGATAAACTTTCCTCCATCCTTCCACACACACTTGCAAATTCCATGATCCAGCGGTGCAGTCCGACTCCCACCTCGCGACCTTCAGCCCTCGACCCCACCCACACTCCTCACTGCCAACCACTGCCAAAATCCACACGTCTCCTGTTCCTGTAAACCAACACTTTGCTCTGCTTGTGATGGATGGCTGCATGAAACCTGTGTACACTTAGGAAGGTCAATGTGCGGTGCTCTTTTCTATAGTTTGCTGGCAGATGTGGAAAATTGTAGACACAGATAAGATGATTGGATTAAAGTGTTATTCACTCTGCCACGAAGGAAACTGTTAGAGCTGTGATTACTTGGGACGTTTCCGTGGGTCGTGAGGGATCCACTCTTCACCACTGAATATCCCCACAATGTAATCTCAGACCTTATCCCAGATAAATAACCCATTTGTTCCACAGCTCCAATTCTACTGACACTCCAGAAACCTTTACAGTAATAGTGAAAGGTTTGGAATGAGTGAATTTATTCCAACATCCATGTATCTTCTTTCAGAACGGATGACTACACACTTCAAGCAGCGATCACAAACTATCAATAACACATGCATCATTTTCAGCAGATCTGGATTATAATCCACTAATTGAACAAGATGTGTGTCGTTTTATTACAAAAACAAGCAACAGCACCCACAAGTGGCCCTACATAGAAACTACATTATTTTCAGCATTTCTGCAGTTTCTGTGTAGATGGACTTTGTTTTCAAAATGTTGCCGTGTAAACGTGAAACTTTTCTCAATCAAAAATGCAAAAAATATACATTTTCACTTGAAACATTGTCGCTTAAATGGGGTCTCAAACAGGTAGAATTATTCAGTCTATATTTTAAAGTCACACTGCGACCTGGACTAAACCCTCATACAGGCTCGTTCTGGCCATAGTTTTCACATTGTTTTCAGTGTTTCTGCCATTCCTGTTAAACGATGTCATGTAAACAGGGCCAGAGTCTCCACAGAGCTCCTCAGCCTATCAATGTACACCTCTGTATGATTAAACAAAACAAACAAAGTCTTGTATCCACATCACAATTTTCAACAAACTAAATCTCTCATCTGACACTGAGCTCATGTGCATCAGTTAAAGACTCGTTTGTTTTTCTGACTTTTCATTCTCCACATTCTCTGGGAAGCATGTAAACATCTAGTCCTGGATCCACGTGGCGAGCTCTGGCTCTGGAACATGTGGAACAACCTGCTCAGCCACATTTGTTAGTGATGCCAAACACAGACTCCTTCAGCACCGTACTTTCATTCTCCACAGGTGAAAACTGGAAATGTGACGGAAAACTGAGCCGCGCCTCAGCCTTCCTCCCTTCACAGCGCACTCACATTCAAACATTTCAACACCAGACTGAATAAATAACATGTGTACACTTCAACAATGAACAAACACCTTCATGGTATATTTTTATTTTGTCAAGTTTGTTTAAAAGCATTCAAATGAGAGAAACCTCACATATTTCACTATTTTTATATTGAAAGGTTTTAGTTGTTCCATTTGTTGGTTTCCTATAAGAGATTGGCTCGGCTCCACATTAGGAACCACTGTGGTTATTATGTGGTGTTTATGTGAAAACAAAGAGTAGTTTTATGCGCTTTCCTCAAGCAGGTTGAACACATCTATCAGCTGGGGAGAAAAACCGAGTTATGTTTTAATCCTGTGATCTTACTGAGTGCTAAGAGACGTTCCTCTCCTGGTGAAGGTTGGACAGATCTGACGCTCTCTTGGCAGCATTACTTGGCCTCTCATTCTTTGGATGTTAGGTAATCGTTGGGGCACATTGGGGCTTGATGGGCAGACCTGAACTTGTCCTTTCTGTTCAGTTTTCTCAGCTGCATAACTTCCTCAAGGCAGTGAGCCAGCGCGCAGGCAACTTTAACTATTCACCAAAGGAACAATGAATAGACGGAGCGCAAACAGAGAAAGCAAGCACATCAAGAGTTCAGGTTGATTGAGCTTCACATCCTTCCAGCTACAAAAGAGCAGAGTAAACAATGAAAAAAAATATTATTTATTTTCAGGAATTGAGTTTTTGTTCTGTTCAGATTAATTTAGCACATAAAATAAACTTTATTTCAAAGTTGCCATGAAAATCACTCTACAGACTTGGGAGATATTTCAGGTGAAAGACGTCGAACTAGAACCAGCAGAATTCAGCTTTGTATTCCTTTTGACTCCCACTAGATATTAATGACGATATCTTATAACACGAGCTGAAAAAGAAAGCCTGCAGGCCAAAACCGGTTGCTAGATGTGGGGAAGTATTGTCATGACGTGCATGCTAAACTGCCTGCCGAAAAGCAGCAACTGTAGCTGTGGACTGAATACGACTAATGATGCAGCCAGCCAACGGCGTAGTGGAAGGTATGTGTCAGTTGGGATTATACTACCTAATATTCTGTCAGTTTACTGTAAAGGCTGCCCACCTACTATCAGAAAAAATAGCTGAATCTAATGTAACGTTATTTCCAGTTATTTTCGAGTTCAAGGGTCAGCAACCCACGGCTCCGGAGCCGCATGCAGCTCTTTGGTCCTTCTGCTGCGGCTCCTTGAGCCTCGGTCCCACTGCAGTACATCCCGGAGCGGGGCAGACCGGTACGGTAAGGCAAAGCGCACCCAGACCCCACTGTGTTGCGCGGTCCCACTACAGAGTGGCCATGCGAGGTTGTGAACGACGCAGTGGTGTAACGCCATTACGCAACAATGGAGCGCAGTAGTTGCAGTCACAGCTCCGCGGTCGCTGCAGTTGCGTGGCCGTCCAAAGCTGTCAGCCCCTCGCAGCCGCTGCTCAGCGGCCATGCGAAGCCGTGAGCTTCCTTTATTTGTGACACAGCAGAAAACTTTCTCAATCCGAACTGCAGCATCCATCTCCCGCTGGATCTCCTGTCACTGAGAGGAGCGTCTGAACCTCGTTGGAAGACCGCGGTGCTGTGGACCCCTGTTCTAGCTCATACAGAGCTGCTTCGGTTTAACATCCTACACCCACAACAGCTTCTGGATATTGGATATTGCTACTCCGATGTTCTGATCGCCAATCTTCTACTCATCCCTGAGATCTCTAGAGTATCGGCATCGATGTACTCCACCAGACCGGGCAGAAAGTCTCACAGCTGGCGTTGAGAACGTAAACAAAGATGAGGCAGTCAAGCTAAACTAAGATAGCCTAAAGCTAACACCACCGAGGATCTCCTTCCTGAGCCTTTTCCTCTGGAATGTGAAGTCTTTTCACTACATTTTTAGCAGAGGGTCTCACTGAAGTTGGCTTTATGTTCAGATTGTTGTCATTTTCTCGAGAAATTGTTTGTTTGATTTGGTGTTTGTTTTAGTAGGATCATTTTCCAAAATGCTTAGTAAATGTTAAAAGCATGATCTTAAGAGAATCTGTGGTATTGATGAAAAAACTGTATTTTACCAATATTTTAGAGACCCCCCCAAAATTTCAGAAATCCTGTTTTAAGGGGGTCTTCTGTCCCATTAAGGGTGGCTAAATAACCATAACATATTTGGTGTTTGGTTCGTTCAGTATCAACTGGTCCTACAATTTGTCCTTGTGACCCGTCCCTCCGAAGAGAGGACACCTGTCTTCAGGGGACGCTTTCCCTTGGATTTTAGGGTGTCCCTACATCAGAGGTTTTACTGTATTTCAGAACTTGTCCGGGGCGGTCCTGGACTAAAATGTATTGATACTGTCTGTTTGTGGTGGTTCCAGAATATTAACTCAATGACCAATATGAGCAAAGCACAAAGTCACATGACGACACACAGAGCTGATACCTGTGGCTAAGCTAACAGCTGATTGAAGTTGGCTTCATACTCCAACATCACGGTGGAAAACAAATGTAAACGCTTTGCATTCCAGTCAAAACAGGACAGGTGCTCACCCGAACGCCAGCGGGCACGGGAGAAATCATGTGATGTACGCACTGAAAAGAATCCACAACAGTCCTCTGGTCTTGTGTTTACGGCAACCTGGTCCGGGATCTGGCGAGAGTGTTTGACTACGCCGGATTTTCTCGTCCTGTCCGGTCCGACATAAACTGCTCTCTTTGCAGTGCATCAGCAAACATCATCAACAACAAGATAACAGATTGTTTTTGCTCTGTGTCTTTGCTATAGTGCGTCTTTCTTTCCCTTGTGTAATCTGGATTCTGGTTATTTAGACTCTGTTTTTGGCTCCTGATGACCTTTTTGGAGACTTCTTTCCTTGGACTTTTGATCAATATACTCTGATCCTGTGTGAGTCTGAATTTGGGTTTAACCTGAGTTGCAACAGTTAATCCTAAAACTAGATGTACACACACATGTACAAATATAACTGAATATCTTTCTGTATGCCTTATTCAATTCATTTGCAAAAAAAAAAAAAAATGATGTAAGTTCTTTTAACCTATAGAGCCCTTTTCAAACAGTCCCCAATACACTTCGGGATTGTTAATCCCAGTCATCCATTCACACTCACACTAATGGTGGCATTTGCTGTGAAAGTTAATCCACTGGGAGGAATTGGTGTTTCAGTGTCTTGCTTAAGGACACTTTCCCAGAGAGAGGGTGCTGGGGGATCAAACCGGCAACCTCTGGATTGAATGAACACCCGATCTACCAACTGATCCACGGCTTCCCTGATTTTAAGAGATGAGAGGGCGAAAGCCAACCGCTCACTATTAAGACATGATGAGAAGTAATGAGACATCTCCCATTTAAGAAGTTATGATATTTAAGCTGGCCTTGGGATTGATGGTATAGACGTTAAATGACCATATTCATAAATCAGACGCTCATGACCTGCATTGATGTTGAATGTCACTGGCATTTAAGGGTTTTACACGCATGATTTTTTTTTTTTTTCTAACAAACACCAGGCTTTAACCTCCCACAGTGTTGTAGGTTTCCATGTTCTGAAGCCATAGTTACAGAGCAGGACAGGAATACTTCTGTAGTCAGTCTGTACTGTGAGAGCTGCGCTGCGTCCACTCTCCACCTGCTGGTACTGAAGCTTGTTATCTGTCCAACACCCTCCTTCAGCCATTCCTCAGTGTACAGTAACAGATAAAAGAAGGGAGTGAAACTCACAGAGAGGGAGGTTTGGTCTGTGTGTGTGTGTGTGTGTGTGTGTGTGTGTGTGTGTGTGTGTGTGTGTGTGTGTGTGTGTGCGTGCGTGCGTGCGTGCGTGCGTGCGTGCGTGCGTGCGTGCGTGCGTGCGTGCGTGCGTGCGTGCGTGCGTGCGTGCGTGCGTGCGTATACTGAGTTTAATTGAGTGTGGAGTATCTCTGACATGAATTACACACTGACATTGTGGAAGTGACCTGCTCAATAGAGCCTCTATGCAGAGAGACAGAGTTAAAGAGCCTCACGGTCAATGTCCATCAGTCGGCCTCAGAAACACATAAACCAGTCAGAACCAGTCAGTCCCAGTCAAACCCAATCAGACCCATTGAGGCCGATTCAGTTCCAGTCAGTCCCAGTCCAACCAGGTCAGTCCCAGTCACTCCCATTCAGACTGATTCAGTTCCAGTAAGTTCAAGTCAGACCTGGTCAGACACGGCCAGTCCCAGCCACTCTGAGTCTGACTGAGTCTGTCCGAGTCAAAACCAGTCAGACTCACTCACACAAAGTCAGACTGAGTCAAAACAGATCAGACCCTGTCAAACGTTGTCAGGTTGAGAAAAATCTATTTAGAAAGAGGAGACATTTTCCCTGCTAAGTGCTTCAGCAATCATGGTCATAAATACAACAAAGAGCAATCAAATTATGATATTTGTAGTTTTTATATTTCACATCTACTTCTAACCAAAACACTTCCTTCTTTGCTGTTGAAGCCAATCATCTGAAACCAGGGGGGTCCAAACTCGGTCCTGGAGGGCCGGCGTCCTGCAGGTTTAGCTCTCTCCCAGTTGCAGCACACCTGATTGCAATGAAGGGCTCCTTATTGGGCTTTTTCACAACCTTGGTGATGACATCATCATTAGATTCAGGTTATGCTGAAGCAGGGAGAGAACTAAAACATGCAGGACAGGGGCCCTCCAGGACCGGAGCTGGACACCCCTGTCTTAAATGCTTGTTTTCAACATAAATGCAGAGTATAGACGGTCCATTAAAGACATCCATTACACAACATTATTCATGAGCTTATCATTTGTGTAAATAGAGTAACACACGCCAGGTGATATATATATATATATATATATATATACATATATATATTATCCCTCAGTGGAAATGATTTATAATAATAGGCAAAATTATTGGTATTATTTCAACATAAAGGCTTAGAACTGAATATTCAGGTGAAAATCATGCCATCAATGAATAATTGTTTTGCGATGCAAAACTATGACGTGTTACAGGTGTGACAGGTAGAGCTTTAACTGGAAAACAATAAGTGCTGGTCCTCCTCTTGGTGACCTGCTGTCACTCTCTCATACAAATCAGGACAAAAACATAATATTCAGTGGCGTGTGCAGACATTTTGTGTGGCAGGTAGGCAGTGTAAAATAAAGGCACCTTGTGCAGCGTGTGGATCCACCGGCTGCTTTATTATAATAGTGTGAGATAAAAAAAAAATTCCCACAAGTACATGTTGTAAGTAATAGCATATTTATTTAAATATTGGCAGACTTTTAATAATTCCCCACCAAAAAAAATTTAAGGAAAGAATGAGAGCGAGAAAGAGAGAGAGATGAGTGGATGTCACTACACCATCCTGAATAAGTTCAGATATACTTTTATTGTCCCTGTGGGATTTTTATTTAATCAGTCTGCACTGCAGTACATGTATTGGGTGTAATTTAAGGTGTAATTGTGAAGAAAAGCTGCAGTGAATCCACTTGAATAGTGACCCAGAGGAACCTGGGGTCATGTAGGAATGGACAGGACAGGAACCTGCTGCAGTTTGCTGAAAACTATATGATTTGAATATATAAATGTTCTGCCTGTGCAGTAATATAATGATTTAAGTGTGTAATTGTGAAAAATGATGATGTCGATGATGACGTCATTATGGGCCACAGACAGTACAGTGTAAACTGTTTTTGGCAATTTGGCCCAGAAACATGAGGGAAGGGGGTTTATAGGGAGAGAGAGAGAGACGGCAAGTGAATCACATTGAAGAAGTAGAACTGGGCTCTCGGTAGAGCGCAGACCTTCGCCAATGTCACAATTGTTTACGTAACCAAGTTAGCATCACTAGCATGATAGCCGTTAGCTCAGATCAATGCTAACTAGGTAGGTCAGGCAGCTCCATCACCGTGTGAAACACTGAGCAGGGAGCGTCTCCATGGAAACAGACGCTGATCTCCTTTGATCTCTTACACATACACATATACATACATACGTACGCACGCACGCACGCACGCACGCACGCACACACGCACACACGCACGCACACACACACACACACATACATACATACATACATACATACATACATACATACATACATACATACATACATACAAATAAATAAATGAATATAGAAGATGAAAACATGACCTTCTTCATCAACTTCGCTGGCAAAGGTAATTAAAGGTATGGAGGACGGGTGGGCAGGAAGTGTAAGTGTGCACTGACAGAGACGGGTGTCAGGTGAGTAACAAAATCAAACAGGAAGGATGACAAACAGGTGACGCACACCAACTGGGACCAGACAGTAACCTCAGTGTTTCCTGCAGTTCCTGTTCATGCTTTAAATAGGGGGGGGGGGGGGGGGGGGGGGGGGAATCCTAGTCCTCAAGCGACTGCATGCTTTCAGTGTTCTCCTGCTCCAACACACCTGAATTCATTAAATGTATCATGATGAAGCACAAAAGAAAGACTGATAACAAGCCAATCATTACCAGCTGGTGTATAAGAAATGAGGACACATTGAAACATCGCAGGAATGTGGCCCCTGAGGACCAGGACTCCGCCCCTGGTTTAAATTCCTAAGAACCTAAAACAAAGCGGCTTCATGGTTGTTAAGAAAATCATTACATTTTGACAAAATCAATACATTTTAGAATTATTACCCTCCCAAAACAGGCTCAACCATCAAAAGAAGAGTAAAGAAGGATTTGGTGCACCACCTCTTCCTTCCACCTTTCAAGTTGCTGTGGTTTGAGTTGGGCAGTGACCAACTTGTGTTCAAAGGATTTCACATTTGAGTCACATTGACGTGAGGTGAACCCAGAGTGGAGACCTACAAACATTTGTCCCACAGAGGTATTCTGGAGCCTGACAGGCCCTTACTGGGACGTCTGATTGTTATCAGGCTGACTGATTCGCAGCACCTGCCAAGATTTCCAAAGCCGAAGGTGATATTTGACAAATTGGACAAGGTTTTTCTGACAGACTTCTCCAGGCAAAGTGATGCCAACAGTCACAGCTGCTCCACCAGTACCTGTGAAAGGAAGAAACTATCTATCACACACATTATTTATTTAGAATCAGGTACCAATATCCAGATTTTCCGGGAAGTTTCTGAGTCCTCAGATGGATAATAACATCAACTTCTAGTTTTTTCAGATATTTAGTTTCCAGGGTGGTAATAACAAACTTTTTATTATTGTTATTTAGTTGAAAGGACTTGTGGCAAATACTCCTTGTAACTATAGAAGCCACTGAACACACTCAAAAGAATATTATAATAAATTACTTTGGTGTAATTGGAACTGGACCAGAGGTCTGTAACTAAAAGGACCATTTTTGTTTTTCATTGTACACCAATTACAAATATCCTGAGGCTAGAAAGTATGTTTAACCTTTAAACTAATAATAACACATTTCATGGAGTTGTTGAACCATTTTAAGTTTTTTATTTAGCGATTGTGAAGTGAACAGTGAAAGGACAGGTTCTTGATCTTTCAGTGGATTTAGTTTGAAGGTTGAGAGAGGAGAGAGGAGCACTGTGGTCCGCAGGGAGGCATGTAGTAGAGCGTTGTTTGGATCAATGCTGAAGTGACAGCAGAGACTCTGTTGGTGTGAATTCTACTGAAGATGGATGGCAGCTGCTGTATGTCGGCCACTGGAAACACTCCTGTCGAACACTTTTTGGAGCGAGTAATCTGATTTGGTTATTTGTAGGGATGCACTACACGCTATCGGGTCGATACCAGGCACTTTTTGACTAAAAGTGCAACCGATACCACGACACCCGATACCGCTTTAGGGCAGCACACGTGTATTTAGATCAACTAGGGCTGCCGTAGTTGAGACGGACACAAGGCATTGTGGGTATTGTAGTGTGTGTGTTGAGTTATCCTGCAGTGGGCCGCAGCTCCTCCGTGTATGTTCGGTGTGTACATAAATAAATGGTTAATCGGCTACTGGAGTCCGAATCCTTATAATGTAGGAAGACACACTGAAGACATAACAGCGCGGTTTACGGCACTTTGCTACAATGAGGAACCCACAGCGCTATATTGTCGGCCGTCTTTTTGGAATATTGCCCGTCGAAATGACGATTTGAGGCTCCCGCTTGCAACAGTGGACTGAAATGGAGCTGCTGCTACTGTGTTTGGTCTGTTCCACCGAGCACACCCTGCAGTTTCTGATAAAGTTTAATTGAAAGCACTTTTGTTAAATGGTAGTTCTCTGTTTATGACCCAAGTTAACCCTTCCTGCTCCGGTCTCCAGACCGTGGTTGGAAGACGCAAGGGAGACCAACTTCTACTCCGGGGTGAAGCTGCAGCTTCGGGGTTAACTCCTCGCCTCACAGCCGGCGGAAAGCAGGACATGGAACTCAGCTTCTGAGATGAACACTTGTATTTATTTGCCAGTTAGCTATATGTACAGCTTCGTGCTTGACCCGCTCCATAGCACGCTCGCTCTCTCTGTTAAAGGGGCCATGCACATAATGTTTTCTAACAGTATATGTGGCAGTGCCATAAAAGAATTGATTTGGACTAATTTTGAGTACTCGGTATCGGTGAGTAGTCAAATGCAAGTACTCATACACCACTCGTTTTGGAAAAAAGTGGTATCGGTGCATCCCTAGTTATTTGTTATGTAAACCTTTGTTAAGCTCCTGCAGGCTGTTTTAAAATTACGAGTACAAGAAGTAATCTGATTTTACCAAGTTTATTTATTCATTTATTCCCAGCATGTTCTGTTCAATGGAAAACGGGTCCAAATGGCTCTTTGAGTGTTGAAGATTGCCGAACCCTGTCCCAAGGTAACTAATGATCAACCCTAATTAAATCGCGCATTCTGGGGCTAATATGATACCGTGATAACTTTGTCTGATTATGTGCAAATGCATCGTAAACGTGGTGACAGGGTGGTTTATTGGCCATTAACTTACATTGGGAAACCATCTATTGTCAACAATAATTGTCTGTGTATGATCAATGCCTGGTAGGTTTGGTAACTTGCCAAATGTATGGTAGCTATGTTCATGTTAGGGGTTTAGACATGTTTTATTAGTTTCTGATACATTCGTGATCTCTGGCCATTTGCTTTCAAAGGGAAATGATTTGTAATTAACTATGTACGATGTACTGCTCAGTATATTTGGTGACTACATATGTTCATAGGGGGCGGCATGGCTCGGTTGGTAGAGCGGTGGTCTCCCGATTGGAAGGTTGCAAGTTTGATTCCCATCTCTGCCTGCCTACATGCCGAAGTGTCCTTGTGCAAGACACTGCTCCCATTGGAGTGACAGCCTCCAATGGTGTGTGAATGGGTGAATGTGATGAGCTATGTGAAGCACTTTGGGGCTGCTCACACACCTCTAAGGCGCTATATAAGTGAAGTCCATTTACCATTACCATCTCATCATGGCCACTCCCAGAGCCAACAACAAAAGAAAGATGTTTCTTCCATATCATATTTGGTGTTCGGTTCATTCAATATCAACTGCTACTACAATTTGTCTTTGTTCTTGGATTTTCGGGTGTCCGTACATCAGTAATTTTACTTGTATATACAATTAGTGCATAGTACAAAACACAGAATAAAAAATATATTAAATATTTCCTATTTTTAACAAAAAGTATCCAAGGAATATGTCCACAGTTAATAGGGTAAATCTCTGCTGCTGTATGTTCAGCTCAGCCCCAATGGTGGTACGCTGTGAAACCTTGGAGAACCACAGGTCTCGCAGGACCAGTTGCTCCCATAGAGGGCGCTGAAATCACTCCTGTGAGTCACTCTGTGTGTGTGTGTGTGCGTGTGTGTGTGTGTGTGTGTGTGTGTGTGTGTGTGTGTGTGGGTGGCTTTAGGATATAGCATGCAGGCACACACACACACACACACACACACACACACACACACACACACACACACACACACGCACACACACAGCTTCTCAATGTTTCTGAAGAATACTCTTGGCCTCCCTTACTGTAATAAATCCAGTGTCTTCACAAAGAGAAGCTCCATGGAGCTGTCAGGGAACGAGCAATACGGCGTCACCGAGGCCACACATTTCCTCTGTGTGTGTGTGTGTGTGTGTGTGTGTGTGTGTGTGTGTGTGTTTGTGTGTGTGTGTGTGTGTGTGTGTAGCTGCACACAAAAGGCTTTGTCCATGTTTATTTATGGTTAATGCGTGCAGAAATGCTTGCACATGCTAGTGAGCCTGCCTGTGTCGTTCCAACTTGATTGTTTCAGCTGTTTACGTTCACTTATTGAGGGAATTCCCTTCATTTCACGACTCACTCTACATGTGAAGTCCATTTGTTCACTCATCATTGAAAGTTTCTACTGTCCTGGCAGCTGAATTTTCAGTTAAATCCCCCTCTGGATTGATTTGTTTGCTGGGAAACAAAATGAAAAATAAGTACATCTACATGTGATTCAGTGATTTAGTCAAAGCTTCATGGAGCAACTACAGAGGAGCTGCAGAGCCACTATAGAATGCGTGTAGAGCCATATTTGACTACAGAGCTGTGGGTTTCCAGACCACTGATCTACTGCACTCTATCCAAGACGGAACCATAAGCCTGGAAAAAGCTCATGTGCAACAACAGGAACAACAGCACCACAAAGACTTCATTTAATGTTTGATGTGCTCCAACTCAAAGCTTCTCAGAATTAATCACAGATGTTAATTACAGCTTCACATGTGCTTTTCTGGATCAGAAAACACAGCCTACAGTCTAACTTATGGCAGCAGCCTGGCACGGCCTCCTCTCTTCTTCTATGCTTTGCTCTCATGTAAAAAAAGAAGATTTCACCCAGCAGTGGAAACCTTCAAATCAACTCCAGATGTTTCATTGTTCGCTGTGGAGGAACATTTTTTTGTAAATAGGCAGGTTAACTGAGGACACCAGGCCACATTTTCATCACAAGCTGAGCTGGATCAATGAAGTAAGTGAAATAATTACAAACCAAGGCCGAGACGCTCTGGAGCCAGATGCCCCGTTAACCAGGGTGAGTCTCATGTTGGCATGGCAACAGCCGATGGTGCTACAGCAGGCCACCTCAGAGAGGTTTAGGAGAGTCGGCGGCTGAAAACGTGAAAATGAATTCTTCAAACATGAAAGACCTTTCATGCTGCTATGGTTGTCTGGACTCATCCCTCATGTGTCTTTGTAAAATGCACTAGTCATCTGACAACTCATAATTATATCACTTCTCTGGACAAAATTATAGTATTCTACCTTATTACAACAGTGGACGATGATGATGATGATGATGATGATGATGATGATGATGATGATGATGATGATGATGATGATGATGATGATGATGATGATGATGATGATGATGATGGACTCCTATTGGGAATCCCAAAGTGAAACAGTTAGCACACATCCTGGTGAAGTGAAACGCGCACTGTCTTGCTGCGGTGGAAACTTAAGCTGGTTAGTGCACAGTAACTCGGTCTCCCGAACTGTAGAACTTTGGGGCTTTGCGGTTCAGTAGAAAGCTGTACGTTGTGGAGGCAATGAGGAGAGATGCTGGGCTGCATCCTGAGGATCCAAATAAAAAGAAAAAAACGTAATCCAAACTGTGTTCTGCTCATCCAGCGGGCCGAACACTTGCCCAGTTCTGTGGGTCCACTTTGTACACTCTTTTTCTCTCCTGATGCAGCAGAGACCTGTGTCCCTGAGCTCGTCTGTTAAGAAGAGGCTCCAAGTGGTTAGCTCGGCGAAGTTTTGTAGCCGACTTTAAATTTTGGACACCTGCCTTTTCCGAGTACATTTCGACCAATGAGTGACTGGACTCCTGGATTTGACGTGAAGTTCTGTATTCACAGTTGAGGTTCCAAACGGGGGGATTGCGTCCCCTCCTGGTGTCGCTGGCTCCCCCCAGCTGTTTTATGACCTGTTCCACTCTTCTTGGTGTGCTCCCCCCTCTGCAGTCGTGAGGGGGGGTCGGCCCCAACATCACCATCGCCCTGTTCATGTTTCGAATCACTTTTCCCGACTGAAGCACACCCACTCTGGACTCTGGACCATAGTCTGAAACGTGAACTAATAGCGCTTTTGCACTAGTGCCGACACAACCCAACGCAACTCGGCTCGCCTCGCTTTTTAAGCTTTTCAATTAGTTAGTTAGTACCTGATACTAGGTACTTTCGTGGTACCTCCTTGATCAAAGGTCCAAGCGAGCTGAGGCGAATAGACAATGTTTGTCGGCAGACGGCTGATTTCACCTCAGCTGCTGCAAACACCTGGTGGCAAAAGTCTGCATGATCGTAACAATCCATATTTTGTAATATTTACAAATTGAGCTAATATCCAAAGCAGAGTTGTAATTCCGGCCTTCCAAATGGATGTTCACTCTGCATCAGGAGGTACAGATTCTATCAGTTTTGATTACTTGTCCTTGACGTGGAAAAGCTCTGATGGCTTCGCCCGTGGTACTTGATTGTAATGGAGAAAGAACAAAACTGAGGCGAGGCAAGTCGGACATACCTTCCCTAGTACCCCTAGTACAGTAGGTACGAGGGGAGAACCGCCATTAGAGGAACCAGGGACCATAGTTCAGTGTATACTATGGCCAAACGGGAATTCAGTAAAATCATAATCCATGCCAGTAGTAATGACACCCGATTACGCTGGTTGGAGGTCACAAAAATAAAAGTTGCATCAGTGTGTCAGTTTGGAAAAACTTTGTCGGACTCCATAATTTCCTCTGGCTCCTTACCCGATTTGACCAGTGACGACATGTTTCGCCGAATGTGCTCATTCAACCGATGGTTGCTTAGATCAGGCATTTTCAACCTTTTTGACCTTGGGTCCCAATTTTTCCAGTACAAAGTGGCCCGGAGCTTTGATTTGTATTCAATAACTAAATCAAGTCCACTTAGATCAGGGGTTCTCAATTCCGGGCCTCGAGGGCTGGTGCCCTGCACGTTTTTGCTCTCTCCCAGCTTCTGCACACCTCGAGCTGATGTTGATGTCATCGTCTAGCTAGTGAAAAAGCCAAGTAACGAGCCCCTTATTGGATTCAGGTGTGTTGCAACTGGGAGAAACCTAAAACATGCAGGACACCGGCCCTCGAGGCACGGAATTGAGAACCCCTGACTTAGATTAACAAATATATGATACGATACACTGATGATCTCAAAAACATTTCTTTATCTCTTGTATGTACAATGAACCTGCACCTACAACATTAGAGAACAATTCTAACTACTGAAGTTACTTCAAGAATAAACATAAAGGCTCAAGTCAACATTACCAAAAAACAAACAAACATGAAATCCAAATTTTTTTATTTTATTTAAATACTTTAAAAAACTGAAGAGAAATTCTGAGATGTCTGCCGGTAACAAAAGCTGTCGGGCCGATTCTGATGTAGAGTTGGATGGAGGGAGAAGGGAAGACGCAGTGGTTGTAGAATAGTGGCAGTTTAGTCCACTTTAAACACACACACACACACACACACACACACACACACACACACACACACACACACACACACACACACACACACATCTGCAGCCGACAAAAACTACCCTTCTCAAAACCAACACATGCCACAACTCCACTTCCCACAATGCACTCGTCCTTTAAAGTGGCAGGCTAAGCATGGACTCTGTCTCGCTACCTCTGTTCACAAAGCCCTACTTCATAAAGTCAGGGTTGTACTTGCCGACATAGTTCTCCTTTCAGGGGGGGGTGGCATCACTTTCATCTTCTTTTTATTTGTTTTAAAAACTTCTCCATCACTTCAGTAAAACGTTTACGTCTGGCTTCTTCTTCTGCTGTTTATTGCAACGTGTTCAACAACTGAATGACGCGCCACTGCCCCAAGTGGTAGGAAACAGTATTGCAGGCCCTCGCGGCCCACAGGAGTAGAACTGAAAGTTTTCCGCGGCCCAGTAGTTCAATGGTTGAGAATCAGTGGTCCAGATAGTGCCCTGAAAACAACATGGGCTTCACTGCCCTCAATCCACAAGTAGGCAGAGTTAGTAAAGCATCAAATACCCGACACTGGAAATCAACAGATATGGTCCAGCAGTATATGAGTGACTATGGTCTTTGTGACGTTTGGTGCACCTCTCACCCCACTCTTAAAGAGTACACCTGCTTCTCAGCAATAAATCTAGTAAATTCCTAGCCAATCAGTTGAAACGAAATACAGAAAAATGTACAATCTCCTCAGTTAAAACCTGAAATGGTAAACTCACTTTTGACCCTCAAGAAATAAACAATACTTTCCGAGAAGTCAATAAAAAAACCTGTACTCTTCACATATAAAAACCATCACAATCTGAAATAGAGAGCTTTCTGAGCAGTTGACTGCCCAAAAATAAAAGATGAACAGATTCAAGGCCTAGAAGCTTCCATCTCAGTCGAAGAACTGCATGAAGCTCTCCAGCACATGCCTAATGGTAAAGCTCCAGGACCTGATGGTAAAGCCCCAGGACCCAATGGTAAAGCCCCAGGACCTGATAGATATCCCGCTGAATTTTCCAAAGAATTCTGGTCTTTACTCTCACCAATTTTTTTTTTTGAATAATTGAGGAGATTAAGAAATCTTCAGTTCTCACCCAGCATATGAACTGTGCAAATATCAGTGGGATAAAGATCCCACACTACCATCTAGCTATCGCTCCATATCACTAATCAATGTAGATCTTAAAATAATTAGTAAAACATTAGCAAGCAGACTGGAAAACATCACACCCCACATCATACACCTTGATCAAACTGGGTTCAAAAGGACGACACTCCACTAACAATACACGTAGATTAATTAATCTTATAGACCACTCCACTAACAATACATGTAGATTAATTAAATCTTATAGACCAGTCCACTAACAATACACGTAGATTAATTAATCTTATAGACCAGTCCACTAACAATACATGTAGGTTAATTAATCTTATAGACCACTGCACTAACAATACATGTAGATTAATTAATCTTATAGACCACTGCCACCACAATAAACAAAAGGCCATTATCACCTCCTTAGATGCAGAAAAAGCCTTTGATAGGGTAAATTGGAAATTTCTACTCGCTACACTACGGAAATTTGGATTTAGAGAAAATTACCTCTCTGGATAGAAATCCTGTATACCTCACCCAGTGCCTGTGTCAAAACCAATGACCAAATGTCTTCAAGCTTCAATCTTAAGAGAGGCACCAGACAGGGGTGTCCACTCTCACCATGTCTCTTCACAATGTTCACTGAACCACTAGCAGCAGCCATCAGACAGAACAATAACATAAAAGGAATACGAACAGCAAATGTAACACATAAAATAAGTCTCTATGCAGATGTTCTGATACTTCCCCTACACAATGCTCAGACTTCTCTTCCAGGAAGAAGATTTACAAGACAGATTCTCCTCAATCTCAGAATATTCTATAAATTGGAATAAATCAGTCATCTTGCCTATTAACTCTACATTTCAGCACACACCTAACACCCCACTAAAACCAGGGAACTTTAAATACCTCAGCATTAACATCTCAGCCAAACTCTCTGACTTGGTGCACTTAAACTACACCCCCCTTATTAAAACAATAGAGGAGGACCTCACTCGATGGAGGACACTCCCAATTTCACTTATGGGGAGAGTAGCAACAATCAAAATGATGGTCCTGCCTAAAATTAACTACATCTTCTCAATGATCCCAACTAAACCACCAAAAACCTGCTTTAACACTCTTGATTCTCACGTCTCAAAATTCTTTTGGAAAAACAAACCATCATGCATAAGTTTAAAAACACTACAGAACACCAAGGACCAAGGAGGATTAGAACTTACAAACTTTTCTTATTGTTATCCTGCCAATAAATTACTCTATGCTGTGAAATGGATGAATCAGAAACCCTTAGATGAAGGCTGGCTAGACATTGAAAAAACCTTGTGTGAAGCTCTTCATATCAGAGATCTTCCCTTCTTCAGTCCTTCATCAAAAAGCACAGCTGCTTTAAAAGTATCAATAGAACCACGTCTCTGACAGCTTGGTGGGAATTTCTTCAAATGAATGGATCTTCACTCATCCCCTGCAAACTCACACCCTCTGGAACAATCCTGACATCCTGCAAAGAAAGAAACCAAGAAACTTCCCAAGATAGAAAAATAAAGGAATAAGAACCTTAGAAGAACTTTTCTCCAGTAACTCTTTGATTCCATTTAATGAGCTAATAGAAACATCTGCTATCAGTCAAAACAACTATCTGGAATATCTTCAGCTTCAGTCAATAATACAAACTAAGTTCAAACTAGAACAGATTAACCTGAACTTACCTCAGACAGTGACAAACCTCCCAAAGATCTCAGCACCTAAACCTCTTTCTAAAATTATCTCAATCCTGTCAGGTTGAAATATCTAAATATCCCTTCCCACCTTCAAATGGGAAGATGATCTCAACATCAACAGAGACCCAACGTTTTGCTCACAACTCTGTACAAATACATTCAAAATGATCAAAAACACCAATATACAGCTCATACAATACAAGGTCCTTCACAGAGTTCATTACACAGGACAAAGGATGTTCAAGATGGGGCTCACTCCCACTAGTATATGTTCAAACTGTACAGGTGAGCTCGCCGGTACCTATTTACACGCACTTTGGCTTTGTACGCCAGTCTAAACGTTCTGGCAAAAGGTTTCCGAAGATTTCTCATTATACCAGGGCCACCATAATCCAGTCTCACCTCGTTAGGTGATCTCACAGAAAAATAAAAGAGAGAAAAATGAGTCCTGATGCTCCTGGTCTCCTTAAACACAGCAAAAATGCCTATCTTCATAAACTGGAAATCCAGAGGTAATCTGAATATGAAGTTATATTTAAACTTACTTCTAGACCACATCACATAGAAGAGAATGTCTGCTTGTAGGAAAAACCACTTGGCACATTTTGAGTCAACATGGTTCCCAATAATTAAATACACCATGTACCTTTGTGGGGGTGCTGTGGCTCGGCCCGGGGGGTCTTGGGGCTGTCAGTGGGTGGGGCATCGTTGCTTAGGTGGTTGGTGACCCTGTGGTCTGGGGGGGGGGGTACTGCCATCTGTCTTAGGGGGCTGTGATCCAGCCTGGCGAGTGTCGATGTGTATGTGGGGGACCTGCTCTAGGCTCAGGGGTGGTCCCATGGGGGTTGGGTAGGGGTGCTGGGTGTCGGGCCTAGGCTGGGCTTTAAAGATGGGGCCTGCCATGCTGCTGGCCATAGGTACGGGGTGACCCCCCTCCCCCTCATCCCCCCTACCTTACCTCACCTCACCTCACTCAACAATAGGGCTAAGTGAGGCGGAGACTATGGTGGGGGGGTCAAGGCTACTTAACTGTGGTCTGGCCCCCTCACGTGAGTTTGCACCGCCAAAAGTTTTAACTGTAAATAGTATATATAACATCAACAAGCATATTGTTGTCTGTCTCCTCCCAAACCAACATTTTTGATTTTGTTGTAGATGGAGCAGCAGCCTCACTTCACCCCACACTTGATTCTATTGCCCTAACTGGAGAGGAAATGGCATCAAACTGAATTATGTATTTAAACAGCCTGGAGATAATTTGTTAATCTATGGTTTGTTATCTAAGCCCTCTGCAAAAGTGAAACTGCCTACTATTCCTCCTTAATAGAAGAAAACAAGAACAAGCCTAGATTTCTCTTGAGCACTATAGCCAGGCTGCCAAAAAGTCACAGCTCTGCGAGTCCTGACAGGAACCAGCAGGAGAGATCACATCACATCACTCCAATATTAGCATCTCTTCACTGGCTCCCTGTTAAATCAAGAATACAATATAAAATCCTTCTTCTAACTTATAAAGCTCTTCACAATCTGGATCCCTCACATCTTAAAGAGCTGTTTGTCCCACATTACCCAGAAGAACACTTGGTTCTCAGAGTGCTGCTTACTGGAGGTTCCTAGGTTTTCTAAAAGGAGAATGGAGGCAGAACTTTCAGTTTTCAGGTTCCTCTCATGTGGAACAGCTCACAGTTTCAGTTAAAGAGTCTGACAAAGTCTCTACTTTGTTACACACTGTGTGTTTGTAAGAGTCTGCTGGACTTTGTGGACGTCTTTCCTTGTTAAACATCACTACTTTGAGCACATCAGAGCTTCACACTCATGATCTGCAACACAGTTTAAAGCACCAACTTCTGACAGCTGTTTACCCTGTGGGGTGGTTGTTGGTCTTTTAATGAATGGACTTTCTTTTGTAATAAGCTCTACCAATCGGAAGAACCCCTGTAAGGCCTCAGCAGTGCCATCAGTGCATGTTGTTCTTTAGTGCTCAGACTGTTTTCATGTCCAATCACCTCAAAGCTTTTCCATGTAATCTGTGGCACTGGCTCGAACTACAAAATGAAGTGTGGTTTACATCCTCTGGGATAGTTTCCCCCTCCATGTTTTCACATTTTCCCTTCTAATGAAGCTGTTGAAGATCTATTGGGAGTGTCCTTAACACCCCCCCCTCCAGTGTATTCCTGCCCCTGTAGCCCCTCTCCCTCCCTCCCCATGGTGACAATACACGGAAGCAGGCAACTGAAGCTTGTTTGGGTAAGAAGAGAAGGCTCTCTGGGGTATCATTTTCACTTCTAAAGCTCCAAAACATGCCGTCATATCCTCGTGGGTTAGCAGGAGGCGTACAATACGCTGACCTCGAACAATGTTGCTGGAGGATGAGGGCGTGTGCCTGTACGACCTGGGCTCAGGGACAGATTTACTGAAGCCCTATTAGCTTCACGACATTCCAGCAACAGGCTGAGGAAATCCCTGCTCCGGACTCCTGCGCCTTCACACACTCAACATATCATCACACTCAACATCATCCAGTCTCCTTGCCCATCTGGACCGTACCACGTGGCCACAGGGGTGTCCTCAGACTGTGGAGAACAGTGACGTTCTCACTGGATAATCAGTGCTCTTGATCTATTTTTTCCACCGGCTCCTACCCACTGCTGTTGGACTGTATTGTGAGTGTGTGCTGGGGAACATGTGAGGCCTCATGAATGCATGTTTCCATCCACAGCGTGTGTGTATGCGCCTGTGTGAGCGGGTGTGGTCAGAGGCTCTGGAAAGAATCTGGTGGGATGATGGGGTTTCCCTGTCAGGCTTTTGACAAACTGCTCTCCATCCTGTGGAATTCCCTCAGATGTGGCAGAAAAAGCTGCTTGTCTTTCTTCTTCCTGCTGTGCTGCTGATATGCAACCATCCTGAATTTTTAAACATTTGTTCGTAGAGTGGCCTTCATACATTGTGTAGCTAACAAGCAATTTCACAAGAACAGATAAAGCAGTGCCTGTGGGAACTGATGGAAGCTGCAGCTCACATGGACCTGTAGCTGCACAAACATCAACCTTCATCAGTGGCCGTCTGACAGAGGCTTTTGTATGTTTCTGTATCGGTAAGGCAGAGCTCACGATCAGAGGGAGTGATTATTTCCCTGTGTGACTTCATAAAGGGAACGGCTCTGACTGTCTTCCTGCCAATATATCTTCTTACTCAGGAAAATGACAAAAATAGTCTCTCCAGTTGTGTTCTTGTTGCAGCGATATGGTTTAGTGATTATGTTTGTTGGTTCCAATTCTTTTGTGTGACCTGAGCACACCATTAGTGTGAGTTGGCCTGTGATTGGCTGAGAGTGGAGAAGGGGGCGGGTCAGGGGAGCGTGCAGTGTGTGTGTGTGTGTGCGTGTGTGTGTGTGTGTGTGTGTGTGTGTGTGTGTGTGTGTGTGTGTGTCCATCTGTTTGGAGGAAGCGGCGCCTGGTTCTGTTTTATAATAAAGCGGCTTTACAGACAACAAGCTCGTCCTGCAGGACGCTACAATAGTGACCCCCAGTGACTTGGACAAGTAAATTTAATCTGATTACTGGTTTGGAAACAGTAACGCGTTAGATTACTCGTTAGTGAAAAAAGTGGTCATTTGAGGGTAACGCGCTACTAATTGACACGTTACTTGCGTCACTAGTTTTCAGTGGCTCCAGAAACCGTTGTTGTGTACTCAGACACCCAAAACACAAGTGAAATTTTGTGTTTTCACCTGAAAATGTTGTCCTAATTGATGTTTCTTGTTAGCAGGTGCTAACTCCACCTGTAATGACTTCTTCTGTGGAAGAAAAGTCAGGATAACTTACAACACTGCCCTCTGTTGACCGGAGCACTGAAGCATTGTTCCCCTCCGTACAGTCTGGGGTCTGCCTGCAGCTGGGCTTCTTTGTTCAAGTCACATTAAACATGATGTTCGTCTCATATTGTTTCCCACTTAACATATTTTCCATTTCTTATCCGTGTGTTTGTTTTCATGAGCATGGAGATGTGCATATATTTATGTGTGTCCTCTCGTGCACGTGTGCATAAGTGTACGTGTGTGTCTGGGAGAGCGTTTGTGCTTGCGTG
>NC_137631.1:2975095-2995095 GCF_963383615.2 Lipophrys pholis | reverse complement strand
GTTTACTACGCATGTCCGATTCAGCTTGAAAGAGTTTTCAGCTTTCTGATCCTCCGATGTCGGCTCTTCCTCTCACTGTGAAGCAGGATTCACCAGCGTTGGCTTGTTCACCCACTAATAGGGAACGTGAGCTGGGGTTATAGACCGTCGTGAGACACGTTAGCTTTACCCTACTGATGATGTGTTGTTGCAATAGTAAGAATTTGTATATACTGTATATGTTTCAGAATTTTACTATGACGCTCCCCATGTTTCTTTGTGAGAGGGTGAAAATGGTGCACATGCGTAACTGAGTCAAATGACTCAAATGACTCAAATGACTCCCGGTTCACTTGGATGAACCACTCATAAACCCTTGAGTCAGTTTAAGGATTCGGGTTTCCCATTACTAGTAACTGCTGAGTTGGGAAACGGCTGTTTCTATCTTGTGTCTATAATTAGAAGCACTTTACACAAGTGCATTTGTTTGTATCCGAGTCCAGTTCTGCTTTGTTGACAGACGTTCATCTCAGTGCTTTGGCATGTCGCCAGGGCGGTTTCCCTCTGAAGAAGTCTCCACAGACTTCCACAAGTCCACTTGTGAGAGCATCAGAGGACAAAGTCAGGAATGCGCCTCAAGAATGAATCCTGCTCTCATTGCAACAAATAGAAAAGGAATCTACTGATGCACAAAGAGTAAGCGACAGACCCAAAACCTCCTGGGATTAATTCACTTTGACTGAGTGAAAGTAGACAAACACAATTATTCTGAAATGCTGCTACTGTGCGTGTGCACCACTGCCGTAGTAACTAGTTGTTCTGCACATGCTCAGTAGGTGGACAATAGGAACAATGTTAGTCTCCAGAGTGTCATGACTCCCAGTCCATATTCTCCTGGATTTGGTAGTTTTATTTTGACAGTCACCGTAATAACAATCCGACTTGGTCGTCTGTCCACTAGAATGTCCGCCTTCTCCCGTTGTTGATGTTTACAGTGTATTGTTCTCTGTGTGTTTTCAGCATTTTTGCTGTTTCTGTGTAAACAGAAATTCTTTTCAAACAGTTGCATTGCAAACGCGAAACCTTTCGGTCACGAACAAGTAAAACCAATGAATTTTCACTTGAAAAGTTGTGTGAACGAGGCCTCAAACTAGCAGTGACACTGTAGCTTTGCACACAGGCTGTAAGGCAGTGGCTTTAAAGCTTACTGGGTTAGGTTCAGTACAAAGCTTTAGTTTAGGTAGAACAGTATGTAGTTTGTAGATAACGGGTCGTGTGTGTGTGTGGGTTTGGTGGTAGATTTGGTTTACGTGGAGCAGTGAGTATAGAGACCTCCTCAGGTCTCATTCCGTCTTAAGCCTGTTACACTACAGGATTTAAAAAATCTTCACAGATTTAGAGAGAACACACTTATTGATCACACAAGATCTTCCTCTTCTGATCTGATAGTGTGTGGCGTGAACTACAGCGCTCACCACACACCAGTTGTTCAGCAGAGTATCAGGCTCTTCACCGTACACTTCTATAAAACTATATCTATAGGTCTATGTTCTTCACGCTCAATAGTCCAAATCTCACGTAGTCAAACGTGACTTCAGTGTAAAACACGGCATGTACATGTGAACAAACATGTTTCCACAAATCAACCTCGGGCCGATATTACGACTCAGGGATTTCTTTTATCGAGGTAACTTCAGGATTACTCTGGGTTTTCCGTACTGCAAAGCAGATTCACTTCTTACTGGGATAAATCACCCCGGTACTCTGATGTTTAACTCCGGAGCAGAGGATGAAGGCGTCGTCTACTGACCCATCTGATCTCTTGGAAAACGACCTGCCTGTTTTAACAATATCCTGATTGGTGCACGGATTGTCCCGCCCACTCGGAGAACTCAGAGCGCAGCGGAGACGGAGTGTTTAGAGCGATCTTTTTGACATAATAAAATAAATCCTCGTCACTGAGGCTCTGAAGGATGTTCTTGTTCTTGTTCTTGTTCTTGTTCTTGTTCTTGTTCTTGACTTGTTCTTGTTCTTGTTCTTGTTCTTGTTCTTGTTCTTGTTCTTGTTCTTGTTCTTGTTCTTGTTCTTGTTCTTGACTTGTTCCAAGTCTGTTTAGCTCCATGAGGGTTGATCTGTAATCATGAGGTTAATAATAATGGTCACGTCTGACAGAACTGCAGAAACATGAATTTATGGAACACACATCTACTCTGCCGTCAGGATGAGGAATTAATATTCCAACACAAAATGCATTCAAACAGGGGAAACAGCCTCAAAACAAACCGATGGAAAATATAAAGTAAAAGAAGAGCAGTGAGGAAGAATAAAGAGAAACTGAGGGATCACAGTGCTGTGCAGGTCCAATTAAATTGTCCAATGAATTAATATCATACAATCTCATGAAGTCAGGCATTAACAAGTCAGGAACTTTCTGCTTTGGCTGCAGCAGCAGTGTTGCTTTCAGCCTGGTTGGTTTTCATCCCGGCACTCATGACGTCACACCCCCTGCTGCTCGGCTCCTCTCTAGCAGAACACACACTACAGGATTTCTCCTGACACATATTGAACATGTTCATCATCGCTGATCTCTCCTTCCGAGACCTTTTGAGGGGATCGGACCCAACTAAATCACTCTTAACTCTCCCCACACCACAACCAACCATCGGGCCTGCGCTCCCGATGCTCGGGGGGAGAGTTCAGGACTAAAATCGGCCCGATAATCCTGTAGTGTGTGTCGGCCTTCAGTCAGCACCAGAGTGTGAGTCCTGTTCATACTGACCCTCCTCATTGTCCAGGGATCCTAAACTCAACTGGGTGGACTGGAAACAGCAGATGTAAACTTCCCCCAGAGATGGCGGTGATGGTAAAAGTCAATTTCATTTTCTCCATGATAATTATAGTTCCTACCAAACAAGTATTTTCTTCACTAAGGCCCTGCTTACATGACAATGAAAACAAGTGACAACGGTGACAAATCAATGCGTTTGGGGAGTTTGTTTACATAAACAAAGCTACATGTCGCGAAAAACGATAATCTCTGAAAACTCTGGCCGAAGTGGAGATTTGATTAAACTTCATCTTTGCATTTCCGTGTAGACAGAGGGAGATGGAGATTAATGTCACAGTAAGCAACAGAAGCATCATTAGAATCAATGGCATTGTGACGGTCTCACTAGCTCCTGAAGCTAGCTATCCAACCAGCGAAAAGAGCAAAAAACTCTTGTAGGCTGTTGTGAAGTTCAATAATTGGTTTAATCTGTGAAGCTGAAAACAATACAGAATACTCTCATTGATAATCGGCCAAAACAACAACATGTAAACATATTATTAGCATAATAGCATTGCTCGCAGCACTGGCGTCGTAACATTAGCATGTTAGCGGTAGCGTTAGCTGCGCTCGCGCCATAAGTGTGCAAGCGGTGTTTTGTTTCCACCTGGATTCTGATCGGCTAGCATGGCTTTATGCTTCTTGTTACGCTGCCCCCTATAGGTTTGGCATGTAGCTCACAGCAGCTCTTTACCAGGCTTTTATGCAGGTTTGTATAAATCAATATTTTAGGAAAACATACTGTACAGGGGCAAATATCCACTGTTATAAATACTCAGCTACTGTATGTGTAAACGTAGCCTCAGACTTCCACCAGCTCCATAGCTGCTGATTCTGACCTCTGACCTCTGACCATCATTTTCCTACAAGACACAATTGAGGAAAAAAAGCCACAGTAACTTGTCGGACATGGTGACCGGGGGCCTGAGCAGCCAAGATAACGTCGCTAATTTCATGTTCAGCTGTGCAAAACAAACAAATCTGCCTCTTCCTGACTCTTATTAATTAGCGTTAGCGCGGCCACTTGTCGTAGCACAGAAAGCCTGTGTGCAGAGTACTCCCCTTGTTATCTCCCTCACACGGCTTCCTGAGCCGGGCGAAGAGGAAGACGTCCCTCCTCCAGCACAATGCTGACGTCTCTGGCCCAGCGAGGCGCTGTTTGAGACTGTTTCTGTTTCAGGGTCAGACAGATGAAAGGAGGATTCCTCAGAGGTGAACTCATCTCAGGATCCGAATGTTTCCAGCTGACATTTGTGACTGATGTACGTTTTGCTGTTCATACAGTGTACTCAGCTACAGACTTACAGGCTGGAAGAACTACGGGAGAAAGGGGTCATCTGCGGTCAGTGGTAGAGGGTATTGAGAGAAACTATATTTCTTATACCCTCTAAGTTGCTGGACGGAATTATGAAATAAGTATGGCGACACAAAAGAAATAGATTCCTCACAAGTTGAGCGGTCTGGGAGGTGCTTTGGAACATACAGGAACCTCACACCGGGTTATTTGCATACCAACAGGGAGTGGGCCATCTCTGTCGAGTGTTGCGTGAGCCACAGAAGATAAATAACATTTTTCTAATTGTCCACATTTCCATCGCATTCTGATGTGCATCAAACCTCAACATGCACTACATTCCAACGTGGGTAGGTGTGAGAGGACCCATTCGACGCTGCTCGTAGCTTTAATTGATCTTTTTTCTTTAATGCAGTGAAAGCTTGTCCAAGGATGCTGGCTAAAGTCTGGCTCATCTTTATATTAAAAAAAAAAGTAAAGTGTGTTTGCATTATTTCCTTGTTTCGCTTTTTTCTATTGAACGAAAAAATTTAATTGTTGGTATATTTACCCTAAACGTGATGTTTTCTGGAACTTCACTTCCCCAAATTGCCCCCTCTTTGGTGGAACAAATACTATTATAATCGGTAGATATCGGATCGGGGCCGATATTAGTGATTTGTGAGTGATCGGGGATCGGCAAATCCAGCCGATCACCCCATCGATCTGAAAAAAAAAAAAAAAAAAAACGCGGTCTGCAACGTCACCTAATAACCACAACGATCAGGGACTAGAAGCTCCGGTGGAGCTGCAGAAGCTAGAAGCAGGCGGAGCGGGACCATAGACCTATAAAAGTAGAGTTATATATAGGGGTTTATGTGTTTATGTGCAGAAGTCTACTTCTAAATTTCTATGTGGTCTGTCTTCTTCTGCATTTTTATTGTGTTTGGTGAGTCACAGCGCCCCTAAAGGCCTGGCAGGTTTACTACATGCCTTGAAGCCTCGTGTTGTTCATTGTGAGGTGTGGACGGTTTTTTGTGAGAAGGCCAGGGAGGAAAAAGATAGTATTCTCGTCGTGTGGATGTACCCTCAGTTTACAACAACAACTAAAGAGAAAGAGAAGAATTTTGATTCAATAAGTGAGTTTTACAATAATTTCTAGCTAAACAAAGCTTCTGCCAATAGTGCTTTTAGCTTCAGATAGCTTAGTTGCTCCAAAAATAGACTATTGAGTATATTTGCAATAGCAATGTGAGTATCGGATCGGGAAAGTATCGGTATCGGCCGATACTCAATTCTGAAAAATCGGATCGGTATCGGGGACAAAAAAGTGTGATCGGGACGTCCCTAGTATAAAGTGAATTACTCAACAGAAGAAACTACAGCAAGTCTCTCCAAAGGCTCAGTTTGTTTTTTAATTCAAAACGTTAAACATATGCTCTAAAAACACCCTGCTCTATTATTATTCTCTGGGTATAATTGTGTTGTGCTGCAGGTATGAACCCGCCATGCCTTGCCTCCTCTGGCCTCCATCCACCCTCGGTTCCATCAGAAGAGTTCACATGGATGGGAGCCAGTGTGTTTTCACTGCGTCTGCCCAGAAAATGACAGATTGCGTTCCACGTTCCAGCCGCTCAGGATCCCACGAGAAGCCGGTTTTTGGGTTAAAGCGAAACACCATTTGGGACATGAAGTGAAGGCATCACTCTAAAAATAGCTGAGTGCTCAAATAAAGGCCATCACACAGAGTTTGCAAAGAAACATTAGACGCATGTGGAGAACATCCGCTGGAGCTCATTTTTGTGTGACAAAGACGAGAAGAATTTTTTCTATAAAAGGAGCTGAATGCTTTAGGTTCTGCTGTGTTTCATCTGCTGGCTGAGATGCTTTATTCTCTGGGACTGAAGACTCATCGACAGAGGGAATTCAGGCCTGAGTGGATACAGATCTGTGAACCCAGTTATAATTTAGAATTCCTGCCCGGAGGAATTATTTGTATTTTTTATTAATTTTTCGGAGCTTTTCCCTTTTATCTTTACTTAGATCAGATGGTTCCCTTTTATTTGTTTGAATGTTAAACTGCTGCCGTAAAATTCTAAATAAGCCAAAATGATTCGGTTCAAATGTCCAGCGGGACGGTGGAGCGACGGTTCGGCCTCACCTCACATGTCCCTGGTTCAAAGGTCATGGTCAACTGGACTTTATAGATACATTTTGCATGTTTTTTTTTTTGTGGCTCTGGTTTCCTCCAACAATACAAAGGGCAGAGCCCCATGTCTTGTTCACGCAACATCCTTTTTGCATTTCTTGTCGCCTTTACATTTTGAAATGATGTTTGTTTACACAGAAACAGCTGAAACAACTTTGTTTTTAAGTTGGGCCACTAGTGGGTGCTGTTGTTTGTTTGGGGGAGCAATACATTCTAAACATTAACAATGGGAGTGCACGGACCAGGTGGGATTGTTATTATGCTGACTGTCAACTATGAAACTACCAAGTCCCAAGAGAATTTGGACTGGAAGTCAGGATCAATGTAGACTGACACCATTTAATCCGACTGCAAATGTTTTCTACCTTCCTAACTCTCATGTCTTATTCAACCTTTAACTTTGACCTTTAAACAGAAGTATGAATGCTACAAGGACATAAAGACAAAGCCACGGGCTCTGCTCCTCCCTCCAGGCAATCATTTCTTTAACTGATCTCTGTTCGAGTCCGTGTTTACACACTTATAAACCCAAATGTTTTACAGCACAAACTCTCTCCTCAGTGGAGCCCAGCTTTAAGCTTTCCACAGCCATTTTATCGACGGTACATTATAATATCCTTCACACTTTTCCACTGACTGTATGTGATTCACATCTTTATAGAGTAAAGTCCTAATGTTCCCAGTTCATGGTGTTCATCCAAATCTATGTTTAGAAAGTACACATTACATACATGCCCGACGTGAGACATAAATCTTCTGAGCCAGAGGTGTGTGAATGCCACATCTGTTCAGCATTTACATCCTTTACACTTCATTTTTTACAAATATTGTAAAAGTGTTTGGTCAGAGTGCAGATTACAATCTATGGAATAATACTAATTTATCATCATAAGAATCACTCAGACATTAAATCTATAAATCTATAACTGGTGGTGGTTTTTTGTCGTCTCCAGCATGGTTCATGGATGTGCACATACATGAAAAGGTGGCTTGTAAATCTCAACCTGTGGTTGGAGCTCTTTGAAAAAAACATTATGTAAATGAGCCCACCCTGCACACCACACCCAGAGGGAGAGCACACTCCCTCAGCTTGTCAGCACAGACCTGTCACACCACTGCTGCCCCTGGGCCATGGCTTTCTCACTTCCACTGTGCTATTGTGTCGTTCCACACCTACGAAACGTGCTAAACAAAACAGTTTAGTAGGAAGAATAAAAAGGAGGGTTTCGGTCTTCCTGGTGGTGCTACGTGTGTTAACCAGACTGTCGGAGGTTATTATTATTTGAATTGGTTGGTGGTGATCATGTTGAAATTGGCAACAAAACAAATGATGTCAAATATACACCAATAATCCCTTCGAAATTGTGACTAGTTGTAAAAAAGATAAAAGTGGTTGGAGTCCAGTCCGAGTATCTTCCTCACCCTTCTTGAAACTTTCCATCCCGACAGCATCAATTCCATCCTCCTGTTGATGTTCCTTCCATGAAAACAGAGCGTGGCCCTTCAACCCTGAGCCGAGCCTATCCTCCCACCAGCACCGCAGGCTACGTTCCTGAGCAGAGGAAGTGTGAGGTCCACATCGGCTGCACCTTCTAATTCCACAGTACCTCAAACACAAAGGCTCATGAGAAATATTGACTCCATGTCCTGTTGTAACCTCTGACAGCACTTAAGCATGAATCTAAACCAGCAGTTTATCTGCTCCTAGAAGTGATGATAAAAACTCATTCAATGTACGATACAAAGTTAGGTTTGGTCAAAATCTGTATTCTTTTCTTTGCGTAGCTTGACTTTTTGCCACATCTGTATTTACAGTCACACTGTCCTAAGAGAGTGCGATCTCGAACCGTCACTATCTTGACTTAGGCCCCGTTTACACGACAGTGTTCCAGGTGACAACGCCGCCTTCATTTTAGTAAAGTTTTGTGTTTACTCAGCGACAGCAGAGGCACTGTAAACAATGTAGTTAGAATGGCAGGCCACCAGGAGGAGCTGTTGCTTGTTTTTGTAATCAAACCACACGTGTTCAGAGAAAAAGACGCCATAAACGTTTTACAAAATCACGAGTACCCAATGTTCGAATGGACAGACCACCATGTTCTTTACTCGCGCATGAGCAGAAAAACAATTGGCCTCGGTGGTGGTGTGCATGTGCAGCAGCAGCGCTCCGTTGCCTCCGACAGTCTCTGTGGGGGGAATCACGAGCTTCAAAGAAAAGATCCACCTTGGGAGCCGGTTTCAAGGTGGAACCAGGTGGAACCAACCATCACTTGGTTCCACTGGTTCCAGTGGTTCTGAGCACCCGAAAGTGACGGAAGTTTTGTAGTTACACTTGTTTTCATTGTCGTGTGAATAGAGCCTGAGATGCACCGATACTGCTGATGACAGGATCCAAGCTCAGTGAAGCTTGTGATACACAGAACATCTCATGCTGATGCGTCGAGAGTTCAGAGCTGTTTCAGCATAAAACATGGACCAACACGTCATAAAGACACAAGGTAAAGGCTTGATGGCTAAATCAATCCTCTGAAGGATCGTGGGCAAACCACAAGGTCTGTTATTTGTTCCTAAATGAGCTCCAACAGGTAGGCAACAGTAAGCAGTTTCAGTGACTTGACTTTCAGGTCCGTCTGGATGTCCAAAGGAAGAAGCTTCAATCAGGAATAACAGACTCGTACAGTGACCTGCTGACCTCCACCCAGCATGTGACCAGATTAAAGGAATAACAAAAATGCACAACACAGTTTGTGTTCCATAAATTAGGATCCGTTGGTGCAAACTTGCACCAAAGGGTAGTGAAGCAAGCCTGTATCAAAGGTGGTTGGTTCCAATCCCTGGATTCTCAAGAGATGTGGGGGAAAGTGAAACCTGCTGATTGAACCCTGTATTTGTAGAACCAAGGGAATTTATTAGTGGTGTAGTGGTGGTGTTTTTTTTTTTTTAAACTCATTGCTTCAGTCTTTTTTGTGCTCTTTTCATGTAGAATTGAACCTCTAAACTTTCACAAGTTATTATTCCCATTTTCTAATACTAATAGTTTCCTTGAAGGCTCTCAGCACCGACTGCTGGGGATCACGTTGTGGAGCGGCTTGACAGTGTTCCATTCATTTGAATCAGATGTGTTAAACAGGAGATTTCAGTCCAGTTGTTCCAGAACCAGGACTGAAAAACGCAGCAACAGCAGACATTCACCTCATCACACTATCTCTACCATGTCAATGAATTTCACTGTCCTCAAACATGGCGCCGCGGTCTGCTCTTTGTCTTGTTGTCAGTTGACTGAAGCAAAAACAAACAGCTGCAGCTTGTCAGCAGGCTGGACTAAACATGGCAGATGAAGCCACAATGCGTGAGTGAAAGTAGTTTTTCTCCTCCAGTAGCAGAGGAGAGTCAAGTGCTTGTTTGTTGAACAAGGAGGAAAGAAAATGGGAGGGGTCCCCCCCTAAAAATATCATCCAGGAGCTGCGTTGTCTGAGCGCTGTGCTCGCAGAGCGAGACGCTAACAGGGTGGGCAGTGTGTGCTCTGTGGTCCGAGAGACGGAGAGAGACGGAGAGAGACGGAGAGCGACTGAGTGAGTGGGAAATCTGGAATAATTACAGAGGACTCAGGACCATTTTAGCGAGGGAACTCCGAGGTAGTAGTGTGATGTAGGAAAGTGAGGCGGAGTGTGTGCGTGTGTGGAGGGTGGGGCTGGGGGGCAGGGGGGTTGTGGTTGTGACTCAGAGAAGGGATATTTGTTTGACTGGCGCTGTGGTTGCTTCCCAACATGGCAACAGCCTGTTGGCTGCGTAGCAGCAACTCCTTCCAGATCTCCACCGCAGGAGATTCCTCAGCAAAGCATACCAGCATACCACTGGATTAAAACCACGTCTTCATCTTCAGCGTTACCACGGCAACCAACTATTATCACAAGCTCTTTCAAATGTGCAAAACTGAGAAGATGTCAATATACAAGAAAGCAAATAAAGTCATAAAGTCTGTACAGACTATGCCGGTAATATACACTGTGCTACTGAAAACACATTATTTGATATTTATGTGTTTTGTGTGTGCTCTTCCAGCCCCTGCCCCACCAGCCCCTACCCCACCAGCCCCTGCCCTTCCAGCCCCTACCACACCAGCCCCTGCCCCTCCAGCCCCTGCCCCACCAGCCCCTGCCCCACCCGCCAATAGTCCCCTGCCACCCGCCCCACTGGCAGGTGACCCTCCAGCACATGAGCCACTCGCCTCAGCCCCACCAGCCCCTCAATCTATTGGATATGTCACATATGCACAACACTTACACACACTTAGGAGTAACTTTCTCTAGTTTTTCAACATATAAACGGGGTAAATGAGGAGGACTGATGTTCTTTCAAGATCTATACAATGAAATCCTTCAAAACCATTGAAAATGAAAACCACAGTCTGCCTCACTTTGTGATCGTTATAAAGCTGCAAGTCAACATTTATGTCTTTTTTGTAGTAGTGGAAATGAAGACTGTGGAAAGTTCTCAGGTCCAAACTTTAAACTCGCACTGCTCTACGATCTTTATGCCCCAGATTGTGGAATTTCATATCAAGTGAAGTTAACCTGAGCTGAGCGTCGACCAGACTAATCACATCACTCCTGAGAGTCAACGTGTGTTAAGAGTCAAGAAATTCCCACAATTACTTGTTTGTGAGGTTACTCCAACCTCCATCGCTGGTCACCAAAACTACTGGAGATCAACATGACTTTTGGCCATCAATACATATCAAGTCAAGTTCGAGCTCCAAATGATTGATTTTGTTCAGCATGAGACGCCAGTATGTTTCAATGAGGACTGCCGTTTAGCTTTTGGTATTGTAAAGACCCTTCCATCTGGTTGCTTTCATGATGAGCACACCTGAATCGTGCTGAAGGGTGTTTTTGTGTGGAGTTTCCGTGTTTTGCCTGTGCATGCATGATTGGGTTTATTTTTTTTGTATCTAGTTTGTGCATAGTGAAGCATATGGGTGTTTGTGTGTGATGAACTGGTGTTGTATCTAAGGTGTTTGACCAACGCTACCTTGAATTGGCTGTGGAACACCAGGAGCCTAACATCAGGTATACACGATGCATGGGTCAAGTGATGGATATGATGCACCGTGTTTTCACACAGGCCTTTGGCCACCAGAGCAATATTATATGAAAGATATACTGAATATCAACAAAACTCAAAGAGCATGTGATCCATGTGGTGTTTCACCGGACTATAGTGTACAAGGTAAACATTCTGGAATGAACACCCCTGGATTGACATTTCCTGCCCATTTTTTTTTTTTTTTTTTCCATTTTTATCCATCAATCAATCGCTGCCGTATCAGCCCAAATCTCTGCCTGAGTAGTTTTCCTCCGGATGTGATGTGTTGGTATTAGGATCAAGAAAAGTAGGAGTTCAGTGAGGTAATGATAGACTGTTGTTTAAGTTCATTAAAAACCTGACAGACAGAGTGTAAAGTCTTTTTCCTTCACAAACTGTCAACGGTCTTTAAGCTTCTATCTTATTCAAATGTCTCTGGATTGCCACAGGACAAAATCCAGACTGTGGATTGACTGGACCACTATCAAAGCAAATGTCTCCAGAGTTTATCTGCCATGAAAAAGGGAGAAAACAGAGGGTGAGTGTGTGTGCTCACAGCTGGAGACAATGTGGCGCTGTGCTTGTGAGAGTGGTCTGGGTCACATGCTCTGTCTGAGGGGGAAACTCTGGCCGAGCAGCATCATCAGAACTGGAGGTTTCTCTCAAAAGAAAGTCTGTGTCCCGGGGAAGGCCGTTTTTGTGTGAAAGCATCATTCACGTCTCAGCGTTAGAGTGCTGTGGAAAACTACCAGAGAGGGTGTGAGGGTGTGTGTGTGTGTGTGTGTGTGTTGGCTCCTTTCTCCTAGTTTGCCACACCCTCACTGTGTGTGTCAGGTGTGGAAGTACCTCAGGAATGAGGATACATGAGCTTCATGAGTTTCATGGTGAGGAATGTGTTTTCATCTTTGTCACGACCTCAGCGGCTCTGACATCATGTAAGTTCAGTTCAACAATCTTCATTAGAGGGCAACAAAACAACTCTGTATTTGGACACATTGAGAGTGTGAGGATTATATGATGTATCATGGTAAAAGAGAAGAAGGCTGAGTTTTCCCACAGCTTCACTTCTTTTCACCTTGGCAGTTTGAACCACTGATCCAAAGCCTCGGTTAAATTTCCCTTTCATTGTGGTGATGCAGTGGTTCTCACTGTCCCCGTACTACAGGAAGATTCAGTGAAAGCTGCAGCAGAATCGGGCCTTTCCGAGAGGAGTTTGCATGTTTCCTCCAGAAATACATGCATTTTAGGTTAATAAATGATGTACAGCATCTGTCAGTGTGTCTGTGTGTCTGATGACAGTATTGTATTGGGTTAAGTGTGTCGCTTGTATGTGATTAGCAGAGGTCATTTTTTAACAAAGGATCTTCTGATGACCACAATCTGTCTATTCATTCATTCATTCATTCATTCATTCATTCATTCATTCATTCATTCATTCATTCATTCATTCATTCATTCATTCATTCATTCATTCATCCATTCATCCATCCATCCATCCATCCATCCATCTTCTATACTGCTTTTTTTCTGTTCCAAGTTGCAGATTGTGGGAACCAATCCCAGCGATATGGGCATGGGCAGGTACACCTAGATAGGTGAGGACAGGTGACGGCAGGTACACCTGAGGTACATCCAAATAGTCCCTCCTTTTCCCTTTCCTATCCACTTTACCCTAACCCCGTGGATGACGCCATGGGGTTAAGGAGAGGCGTTAGAGGCTTCATGAAGGAGTTAAGGAAAGGCGATCGTGTTGTTGTGACAATCCGGCTGCACTTTCAGGAGGAGCCGGCGGCTCAGGTTAGTGACGTCTGCCGTGGTGAAAAAACTCAAGATTTCTGAAAATGGACAACAAAAAGCACATTTCTAACACTTTCCTCTTACTGTGATTCTAAACCTCTGATATAAACTCAAATATCACAAGGTTTGAATTGAAGTCAAAGGAAAAGATGAACTAAAGTAAAACAGCTGCCAGGTGAATAAAGAACCAATCAAACTGAGAATAGGCTGCACACAAAGTTTACTTTACTGTTTTACAACATCCGCATAACATTCCTAGCTGGGATCTGGGTTTTAGATTATTTAAAGTTGTTCAAGGCAGAGTCAGTTCTGTGTTGAGTCATCCCGAGTTTCCCTGAATGCTCAGATGAGCGGGTCCCTTTAAATGTCGTCGCTGCAATGAATTGTGGGGCAGAATGAGCTGGTCTGCTTTGGTAAAGGAAGCATCAGTGGTTCCTAGGCTGAAGGAGGTTAAAGAAAGCACTGAGCCTCCCTACTTTAGTTTATAGAGAATTCAAACGTTCCTTCTGATGGCCGCCACTTCAACACTTCCGAGGGTTTAAGGAAAAGTGGATTGGAAAGGAGAGTGGACTATTCGGATGTACCCCTGGACAGGTAAAGACAGGTACACCTGAGGAGGTGAGCAGTACATAATATAATTAATTTGGAAAATAGAGAAAAATGAACCGAAAAATGTCTCCAAAGTGCAGAAGGAGGTCGGCATTGTTTGGGTGAATTGTTTTGCATGATCTGCTGGTAAATCCGCATTAGTAATTATGCAGATTAAATTAATTTGAATCCAGTCAATCACTCCCTGGAAAATGTGTTTTCTGGTCTTGGAAATGAAGTCTCCTCTGTCCTGTAGCCACTTGTAGTGAACAGGCACCCCACGCAGACAGGATGACCACACATCTGTCAGGATTCTGTAGTTTTCTAGTTACATAAATCGTGTTTTTGCCATGAGAGAGCCAAGCCCTCACATTCCTGTGTCTGCTGGAGAGTGATGGAGCACACAGGGCCAAAAAAAGAAGAGAGGAAAAAAGGGAGAGACATCTTTAAACAGTAACTCACAGCTTCCAGTCAGAGCTGCTGTGGTTTGGGATGCAGTTTGTGGGACGATGTGCTGTGTCTCATCTCAGAGCCGGGTGTGTCAGCCGCTGGTATTTGTGTCAGGGTTGAAAGCATGAGTAAGGTTTTATGGGTAGCAGACCTGATATTCCTTACTCCTGGAAAATATACACTGCCCACAGAAAAGGATATAAAAACTGTTCATGTGCAAAACTAGAAATACACAAGATTCAGGCGCCATTGGCTTTGTGGAGAAATGAAGAAGAAACTTCAGGAATAACACTGCACTTTGGACACTTATTATGCCATAGCTCGAGTCACAAGAGAAGATTTTATCCCATTATTAAAATAGAAATTCCTTCATTTAGTCGCGAGCGTTTTGCTCCCTGTGGTTACAAACATGACGACCAGGCAGAAGAACAACACGGCTGAGAAACAAGGCTGTTTATCTGAAATAAATCTATTAACTCTTCACCTCCTCCACTGAATGAAAAATAAAGTAGTCTTAGAGGCAGAAGTCAGAAGCACTTCGAACTATATTTCATAATCACCCAATGCTAAGTCTGTAAATGCGGCTGGTAACCAACACTCATGTTACTACCCTGGTCTCACCTAATGATGCTTTAAGATTACTAGAAGCAAATTCAGAACATTTCACCAAACATTCAGAAGTAATGTTGTGCTGAAATGAAACAAATGATGTTTGTTCCCTTCAGGTCCCGACACGTTGGGAGACTTTTGGCCATTGCAGAGCATTTATAGCAATAATGGGAGAATTGTAGTGAAATCTTTGGTCTTGGCTCTAAATCGGTGGCCCGACGTCACACTGTGAGACCGGTTCACGGAAGGAAATTGTCATGGTTTTAAGACCAAAGACAGCCTGTGATGAAATTCTGATAGTTAGATGTATTACATGTGATGCATTTTGTTGGAATATGGACAATACAGTAAATACAAATGCTAGTAGATCCTAACAAGTACACGTATTCTATCACGTCGACTCACGTCGTCATAGACTACGATTCAGTATGCATTTTCACCGTGCAATCTGAACACAGCAAAGCTCATGTCATGGACCGAGTTTATTTGATTTGTGTCGTACTGTGTGGCTAACTGTGAATAAGACTGTTAAAATCTGTAGGAGCTTTTAAATACACCCTCCCCTTGCTTTGATCACATTTCATGCTGTCATGAATCAATCCTTATTAGACATAAACTTTTGTCCTTATTGTTTAGGTAGTAATAAAACAGATCAGATATAAGCACTGAAAGAAGATTATAACTCCTAGTTCTTATCAGGTAAATGTCAGAAACTACTGGCTTGCAGTTACTTTGATGAATGCGTCCAACAAGGGCCTCCAGGGAACGACCATGAGGTGAAGAGTTGCTTTAAAAAGGTTTTCAGGTCGGGCAGCAGGGTTGGTGCATCAGCGTTTATCTCTTTTTGGCCCCAGTTGGGTAAATAACCAGTGCAACAGAACATGAGTGAAGCAATTTGGCACAGCTCACGTTCACAGTTTGAGAAACTCAGCAGCTGTGTCAGTTAATTTCCACAAATTTGTGTCGAAATGAAATGTGACATTCAGGCCTTGTGGCTTCATTCTGAACAAACCAGGACAGGATTGGGTAACTTTGTAAGTTCTGATTTAGTGTTAAACTAAATATCATCTTTTGGTAACCTTTAATAAGCAGAAGATTGTTCTGCTTTAAAAGTGTCGACCTCTGATTTCAGAGCAGTCACCTTGAACCTCCGCAGTGAACTCCTCCAAAGCTCCTCTAGCCAGTCATAGAAAGTCCCAGAAGTGCTGCTTCACAGCGACCATGACGCCGTGACAGCAACTGAACAATGAAAGAAAGTCACTGACAGAACAACCGAAACAAGAACCCATAACATGAAACTGAGAGCTTCACAGTCAACAGTCCTCTATTGCTGAGGTTCCACTGCACCTCTTGTGCTGGGTCGGGTTTTCACCTTTTTCCATTGAAAAAGCTGTGGATGGTACGGAAAAAACTGCAACCAACTGCTACGATTTTCCACCACCGTTGAGGTACCGAGCACTGAGGAACAGGTCTGTGAGGAGGAGCGACAACGCAGCCGTCTGCTGATTGGTCGCAATCACCGTCACTCTCAACTTGCCCAAAATATTTAAATATTTCATCGGCAGTAAACCCTCCTGTTGTTGTTTACATACGCCGCTTTGCGTTTACTGGTTGTTTTGTTAACTGGGTTTGTTGAAACGCCGGCACAAAACACATCGTGGTCTTTTAACGAGGTGCAGACGCTCCTCTCAGTAACAGGAGGAGGAGGTTCAGCAGGAGCTGGACGCTGCTTTTCACAATGAGAACATTTATGCTGTGTCACAGAGAACGAGGCTTGAGGCTTTACTCGGACCCCGTTCTTCATAACCCCGCCTAGGCCTTAACCGTACTATCTAAGTTGGGACCTCATGGCAGAGTTGGGCCTGGGTGTGCTTTGCCCTACCATACCCTCGCGCCCCGCCCCACCCTGCTCCAGCACATACTGCGGTGGAACCGCGGCTTATGTGCTCGCATCTTCTTCCATTATCATTGTAACATTCTCGTGGTGGCTGACAGCTTAAAGAAGTGAACTTCTGTTGGGAGGATCTCAGGTTTGAATCCCTCTGCGACTGGATACCACTGAGACTCCGTGAGTGAGGCACCAACAGCAGGTTGGTTAAAGACAAGAAAATGGATTTCCCGGTAAATGGATTTCTCCTATATAACGCTTTTCCAAAGCTTGAGTGGTCCCCAAAGTGCTTTACTTTGTTAATCACATTACACCCATGAATCAGGAGGTCCAGCAGCTGCTGAAGGAGAGGAACTCTGCCCTATGGCTGGAGACAGGCTCTCTGCAGCACGGCCCGAACCAACCTGAGGAGAGGCATCAGGAACACCAGGTCGGACTAGAGGAGGAGGATTGAGGACCACATGGACTGCAACTACAGCAGGCAGGTGTGTCAGGGAGTCGAGCGGCTCACCTCCTCAGGTTTGCAAAGTGACAGAGGAGCTGACCTCTTCTTCACCCACTTTGAGGAACCAGCAGAAGAAGCTGCTCCACCCTGAGGTCCACCGCAGCACCTCCTTCAAGGTGGAGCAGAGTGAGGTGAGGCGCAAGCCCTGGAACCATCAATCCCCGGAAGGCTACTTGACCCGCCGGTGTACCTGAATGAGTACTGAAGGACTAAACAGACCAGCTGGCCGGGTTCTTCACCAGCATCCCTGATATCCTCCATCATAGTCCCACGACCCAAGAAATCCCACATCGCCAGTCTTAATGACTGCCGGCCAATTGCACTCACCCCTGTGGCGATGAAATGCTTTGAAAAACTGGTAGGGAGTGCAGAGAAATCTAAACTACCCATGATTACAATATTCAGATGGTCTCAAAGCCTTCTTCACACTTACTCACAAACATGTGGTGATAGATCTTATTCTGTACCTCCGTCTTGGGTTCAGGGACCGGTCTAACTACACTCTGGTACATAAGATCAAACTGATCTGGGTTTTGGTGTTGGCTTGCTGGACCCCCTGATGGCAGCTGGTGTAAAACACATAACTTAGAACTAAAAGTTTGAAGTTATGTGCTAAGTTTACATGAAATAATGTTGGTTTTGGCTCAGTTTATCAAGACCTCGACACCGAGAGGAACATGTATCTACCATTTATACCAATGTATGTACTTAGGTTGATGGCAACATCCTGCATGATGCCTAAATCAGGATGCAGATTCAATTTACAATTTATGAAATCCTGTCGCGTATATAATAATAATATAATAAGGTCTCTTTCAGCAGGTTCAACAGAGGTTGGCGTCCTGCTTGTGGGCTTGCGGGGAAACAAGTTAAGAGCTACAAAATGATTGCACAAACTGATTGAAGCAGTGATTTCATTATTGTACAGACTGATGACACAGACAACGTGAGAGCGTAGAGACCACTGATTGGACTTTGTTAATAAAGGTACTGTAAGTATTGAACCCCAACTCAAAAGATGCATAATCCTCCAGAAGCCTGCAGTTATTCATCCTCTTCAAAGCTCCTGCATAGAGATAGATAGATAGATAGATAGATAGATAGATAGATAGATAGATAGATAGATAGATAGATAGATAGATAGATAGATAGATAGATAGATAGATAAGACTGCATCATCCAGTGTGGGCCCTCCCTAACTAAACACTCTCACAACAGTACAGACTTAAAAAGAATAATAATAGTAATAGTAAAGACAAAATAAGTTAAAAAGTTTCTGTCAGTAGTGATATAAAATATACATAACAGAGGATTGTTGTACAGTCGTATGGCCGCCGGAACAAAGGACCTCCTGAACCTCTCAGTGCTGCAGCACATGGAGAGGAGTCGCTCACTGCTCCTCTTCCTCTTCTCCACCAGCTCATTGACAGTTTTCACCCTCCTCCCCATCACTGATCCACACTTCCTGGCCAACTTATCCAGACGGTTCTTCTCTCTTGCCGTCACGCAGTTGCCCCAGCACACAACAGCTAAAAATAACAAACTCGCCACAACAGATTGAATTAAAAAAAAAAGGTGCAGCATTTCTTTGCAGACTTCAAAGGATTTTAACTTCCTGAGGAAGAAAGGTCTGCTCTGTCCTTTCTTGTATGCTGCATTTGCACCAACCAGTCCAGTTTATGGTCCAGATGAACCCCCAGATACTGTATGTATAACTCTGGACCACCTCAATGCCCCTCGTATGTCTTTGAATGTGTCAGTTTATGGCATTACAGTGACATTAGTCAGGAGAACATACTCCTCGACTGTGGAGGTTATGGCATTTTCACGTTTGATCTAATCAGTGAGTTTAGCTTTCTTCTGGGAGTCTGGGGTGTTTGTTTCAGCTGGTGCTAAACCTGACTAAAAGAGGCAACAAAGAGCAGAACACAGAAATGAATGTACATGTAAAATGTTGAACTTGTGAAATGCAGCTGAACACACATGAAACAGACGGTAGTCAAGAAAACAAAGAATAAAGAAATGGCAGACTTCAGCACAGCTCCATTCTTAAAAGAAATAAATCAAAGAAAAAAAACAAAACAAAAGAGACAAATAAAACATCTCAAAACCATCTCAGAAAATATTGTGAATTGCAATCACAAGTTATGAGAAACCTGGTTACAGAAATCAGTTTTCTGATTGCAGTAAACGCGCCATAAAAGCAAAAATCCATATGCAAAGAGAGAATCGACGGGAGTATGTTTTAGCTTTTGTAAAGCCGATGCATTTGTGCTTCAGCTTCCGCATTGTGGTGAGACTTCTGGGCCACTGTACGGCATTGTTTGATATTTGTGCCAACTGAGGCATCATTCAGAGTATTGTGCAGCTCCATGAATGAAGCGGTGCAGCTCCTGATGCCGTGGAACAATCAGCATTATTGCTCTGATCATACTGGAAACTCTTTACCCTGAAAACCTCTGAGCGGCATTTTAGTCACTTTAAAGTTTACCACCTTGATTATTTTTTTTTTTCATTTCATCATCCCAAAGGTTTCATTAAAGAAAACATCAGGCCATTCTCAGACTGTGTGCACCTGCCTGAACTTCCCTCCTCCTGAAAGCACTCAGTCTTCAGAGGAAACCATCGTGTGGCTTGTGCTGCTCACATACAGCAGTGAAACTACAAAAAGCTCCTCTCATCCTCAGAGTAACGCCTGTCGCCCTCAGGCTGATAGAGATTTCACACTGTGTGTCGGAGGGTTGTAATTTCCCTCACAGAGGGCAGACCTGGTGTGTTCTGTGGCTGTGG